>NC_134897.1:25962174-25977174 GCF_041734735.1 Babylonia areolata | reverse complement strand
CGCCATGGAAAAGTTGTGAATTATTACTATTATTATTATTATTATTGTGATTTTCAGGTCAACATGACATAAGGAAAACAATGCACACCATTCACTTGTGGTGTTAGCCACTATTTCCTTCACAGCAGTCAGACAGTCAGACAGTGACATGCCCACAAACATGTTCAACGTCGTCAACTTGACAGTTTCTTTTGTTCCATTTTCCTCCGTCGTCTGCGACAAGGCCGTCCTTTCCTTCTCTCTCCCCGCGGAGAGGTTGGCGAAGGGTGACAACCACTCACGTCGCCCGACCCTCTTGAAGCAAGGGAGTGAAGTAGCGTGTGAACTCTACGGACAGCCTGTCACGATTTTTCGATCGTCGTGCAAGCAAGAGTAAAAATAAAACTATTTAAAAGGCGTGCGCGTCGAGAGTGGTGACGTCACTGCAATATCCAGGCTTCTGTCAGTATGACCTTGGCTTCGTTGAAGCCAATGTGGCTGCCTGGGTGTAAAATAACGTTATACCTATTCTTTTTTTTTTTTTCAAACAACCGGATTTTATCTATTTACAGGTTGTCGATAAAACACTTCTTCCTACAATGGACCGTTTTGATTTTTATTCCTCCTCAGTAGTAATTGCTATGATTGTTGTTATTAGCGTTGATTCTGTGAGGAATCTGTTGTTGGTCTATTACATTTCTGAAAGCAAAAATTCAACAAATTTGAAAATACATATATAATGAACTAAGCAAATAGGAATTTTTAGCATCCATACTTTTTTTCTTTTTCTTTTTGGAATAAATTCAAAATGTAATTGATAACAATGGAAAGGTAAGCGTAGGTGTTTCATATCAGAGGTCATTAGCCTGTCAAAGTCTCCTCTTCGATCTTCTTCGTTCGTGGGCTGCAACTCTCACGTTCACCCGCATACACGAGTGGGCTTTTACTTATAATGACCGTTTTTGCCCCTGCTATGCAAGCAGCCATACTCCGTTTTCGGGCAGGAAAGGGGGCTGCATGACGCTGCACGTGTGTGTGTGTGTGTGTGTGTGTGTGTGTGTGTGTGTGTGTGTGTGTGTGTGTGTGTGTGTGTGTGCGACGTGCTCTCTCTGGTGACAGCAGTCTGTATTTTATAACGTAGAGAAATCTGCTGTGAAAAAAAAAGAAGATAATAATAGAAAAAAAACAACTTTTGACGGCTATCGGGGTAGTGAATTCCTATCCACTGTGTCCTTGGCTCGGCATAGGAAGGCGGGGCCCAGTCTCCTCGTTCCGCCCGTTTTAACCTTCCCCAACCCAAGTCAGATCTCCATTCACATCATTCTATGGGTTGTGTGGGGAAAACAGGAGAAAAGAGCTTTCCCCAAGAACAAAACACCTTCTCCGAAACGGGGCCTCGAACCCTGGTTTATAACGACCAAGCAGACAGGGCAGCAAAAAAGGGGAGCAAAGAATTATACAGATAGTATAAAAGTATATTGCCTATTGTCATACAAGGAAATAAGCAATATACTGGAAAGAGACTTTTATATGTGCTTGAATTCAAGTCTAAAACCTCGTCAGTTGACTCTCTCAGACTTTGGTCCGATTCGCAAACCAGTTCTGAGTTTAGCTCTCAGACTATTATCAAATTCATTACGGACCAAGTATTGTTCTAATGCCAAGTGCATATGCTTTGGTAACCTGACAATTAAGCATATAATTTTTGACTGTAGCTTGATGAAGCCTTATGTACACGAAAGTGTGTCTTCACAAGTGACTGAGAACCTTGATGTTTTTGACTTTTTGCATTCATTATCAGTTGTTTCGCTTGTCAGTTTAACGACTTCTCTTTTACGAAGTCCTGTAAGTATGTATTTAGATTTTTTTTCTAATTTCACCCTCATTTCACCCTCATTTGCCCAGTTTCCCCCAACCCTCCATTCATTCACATCTCCCACCCATTCTAACCGATAATACTCAAATAAATGTATTCATAAATACTTTAACAAAATGTCTTCAATCACCGATATGTGTGACGGGACATTAAACAAAATTCCTCCTCTTCGAACGCTGGTCAGTGACGAACACTAGATCAGAAAAGTCCAACTTTATCGACTCTGCCACAGCGCCCCCTGTGAGACTTGAACGCTGACAGCAAAGGTTGTGAACTTAGCGTCCTTACGCCTGGCCTGGTTTTGGTTTGGGAGCCAGCTGCTGCTAATCACTGATTTGATCTTTGTGTGAGTAATTCCTTTTCGCAAAACACACGTACGTCCCCCGACCTCTTTTGCCCTGTGACTTGCTTCTGACTTGAATCCCAAACTGAAGGTGCATGATGATTATTATTATATTCAAGGGTGCGGATGAACCAGCAATACATGATTTAAAAAAAACAACTGCTTGTGTGTGTTATGTTTTGTTTCTTGTTGTTGTTGTTGTTGTTTTCTTTTTTTTTCTTTTTGTTTCTTTCACAGGGATGTTGCTTTGTCCTGTCTGTCTGTGGTTTGATGTGAGCAAAAATTTCATCTTTTCTTGCACTCGTGTTCACTAAATCTTTTTCGGATCATGTGTGTGAGGGGATGGGGGAGGTGCGTGTGTGCATGTGTGTGTGTGTGTGATGTGTGTGTGTGTGTGTGTGTGTGAGTGAGTGAGTGCGCGCGCGCGCGTGTGTGCATGTGTGTGTGTGATGTGAGTGTGTGTGTGTGTGTGCGTGCGTGCGTGCGTGCGTGTGTATCTGAGTGTGTGTGTGTGTTCGTACGTGCACGCACGCGCGCGGGGAGTGAGTCACCAATCACTGCAGCTGCATGGCACGTGATCGATGGAGACGGCAAGGCCATAAAATGAATGATCTCCCTCTGTGCCGCTTGCTCACGGCCTGACGACTTGACCTTAATCACGGGCGTCTGCCAATACCAGCAGGCCGTTAAAACCCTTTCACCGCCAGTCAAGTTAGAATGCAAAATTCCTTTGTGCTACAAACACAGAAAAAGATGGTGTCTAAGAATAGCTGGAGATTCCCTTGTGACGTGTAGAAACTATGGCCTGTTCTACCACCGAACATAAAGAGCAGTAGGTTCATGGACAACAGATCCATGATCTGGTCACCCTTCAGTGACATGTGTCCTCCGCCTAGCTTGTGCTTAAATGCGAGTTTAGCAGTGAAAGGGTTAAACTGAACTCTCACTTCACGTGGGCAGCCTGCACACACCTCCCACGTGTGATGCATACCAGGAGGAGGGGGGCAGGGGGGGGGGGGCGACACTGAAGGTGAAAGTTGACTGGAAAAGAACGACTCGTTTACAGTCACCATGCGAATTGAATTCGACTGCCAGGTTCGAGAGTGCCAGTTTCAGTTTCGGACAAATCCATAACCGCTGCGCCACATCTGTTAGGCGTGATACCTTTCAGCAGCATAACCCAACGCGCTTGTCAGGCCTTGTGTGCATGCTTATATATGTATGTACCTAACAAAGTGTGCACGCGTGCGTATGCGTATAAATGTGTGTGTGTGTGTTTGTATGCGCGCACGCACGAATATGAATGCGCTCCCGCGTGCGATAGAATCAACGTCTAACCTTTAGTTCACACGCACAAATTTTCGCGCGCGCGCGCGCGCGCACACACACACACTTGCAATTCCAAACCAAGCGACAAATTTGAATCTACCTCCTGTTTCCAACAACACGGCGGCCGTCTCAGAAGTGGCCGGCCCATCGTGTGCCGTAACCCTGCCCATGGCAGACCGGTTTCAAGCCCCACTTCAAACTTCAAACCACACTCCTCTTCTCCTCCTCCTCCCAGTGTCCTGGGATGGCTGAATCACCTCAAGTGGTGTAGGTTACACGTCAGGTACAAGGAGGCCTCAATTAAAGTAGGTACACTCTCCACCTGTGTTGGGTAACTGAGGAACCCACTCCCGCGCTGGGGAATGCAGAGGGTGACAAGGTAACTAGTCTGCCGATGGGCCTCCCTGTACAGTTAAGGAGGAAGGTGGCAGAATGGTTAAGACACTCAGCTGCCAATACAGAGAGTCCGTGAGGGTGTGGGTTCGATTCCCGCTCTCGCCCTTTCTCCCAAGTTTGACTGGAAAATCAAACTGAACGTCTAGTCTTTCGGATGAGACGATAAACCGAGGTCTCATGTGCAGCATGCACTTGGCGCACTGAAAAAGAACCCATGGCAACGAGAGTGTTGTTCTCTGACAAAATTATGTAAAAAGAAATCCACTCTGATAGGTACACACGTATTTTAAGCATGCACTGAAGGCTTTAGAAGCGCGCTGGGTTATGCTGCTGGTCAGGCATCTGCCAAAGGCAGTGGTGGTGGTGTTGTCAGGGAGACGTCCGGTGATTTCTCTCCTCTCCCCCGTCACTGTTTGCCTTTAGGGAAGACTTCATTGTTGTGTCGTCGGCTTTGAACGGTCGGTCACTTTGTTTTGCTTCCGGTCATCGCCCAGTCCTGCGGTGGTCAGCACGCGTGTTGGAGACAGTTAACCTGGCGCCAAGGACGTCAGTTCCTTTCATTGTTCTCCTCTCTCTCTCTCTCTCTCTCTCTCTCTCTCTCTCTTCTTTGCTCTTGGCAACGAGCGCATTGTTTCCTGAATTGCTCTCTGTGTGTCTGTCTCTGTCTCCTTTTCTGTGCCTGTCTGTCTGTCTGTCTGTCTCTCCCTCTCTGTGCTATTTGTAATAGATGTAGATTAGCAAGGATAGGTTGGAAGAATAGGCTGTGCCTAAAATCACAACACCATGCCAAAACGGGGCCTTGAACTCTGATGGCTGGATCAGCAGTGTAGTGCATCGCCTGATCTGACCGATACCACCACGGCACTCTGGCAGAACCCATCCTTGGGTTCTCGGAAACCTGCACACTACATTTCATCAGATAACTACCAGCCCGCTCAGCAGCTCTAACGACTAATCATGGGAACGCTCACAGGCACACAGACAGACAGGGTAACAATTATCAATTAACTTATATTGCACTCGCAGAGAAAACACACGCGCGCGCGCGCGCGCGTGAGGTACTGCCGAGACACGCGCATTTTGCCACTAACTACCAGTTCGTGCTCTCTCTCTCTCTCTCTCTCTCTCTCTCTCTCACACACACACACACACAGAGGGACATATATATATATATATAATGCTTGTCCTCAGTGGCAGTTTGTGCTCACTCTCTGCCTCTCTGTGTAACCGTGTCTCTCTGTCTCTGTCTCTCTGTATGTCTGTCCTTTTCTCTCCCCGACCTCCCCCCTCTCCTAACCTTTTCCCTCCACTCTCTCTCTCTCTCTCTCTCTCTGTGTCTTTCTGTCTGTCTGTCTGTCTCTATCTCTCTGTCTGTCTCTGCCTATCTCTGCCTGTCTCTGTCTCTGTGCCTGTCTGTCTGTTTGTGTCTCTGTCTCTCTCTGTCTTTGTGTGTGTGTCTCTCTCTCTGTCTCTCTCATACACTTGTTTCCTCAGTGCATTAATTACGCCCTGACTAACATGGCTACACTGGCCGACACAGCCCTTTCAGACCGAGCCATGGCGGAAATGAAGACATTGTGACAGGGCTATGACAGGCAGACGTGACTCTCCCAACCCTTTCCCCCTCCCGCACCCCCCACACCCCCACCCCGACACCCCGCCCATCCATCTCCCCCTCCCCCTCCCCTCCCCTCCCCTCCTCCTACACACACACACACACACACACACACACTGGCCCATGACCACACCAGACACCGACTTGATGCATCGCCCTTGTCACGTGTGTGCAATGTGCTGCACCATTTTGAAATTTAACTTATGTCGTGCGGAACATGTTCGCGTGGTGCAAGCATGGAAATAAACTTCTGAAGTGGCATTGTCCTTCTGACGGCTTTACTGTTCATATAATTATATTTCGTTTTCGTTTGTTTGTGTGTTCTCGTTTTAATTGTTGGTTGTTCTTAAAATACATAAAGTGTTCTTAGTCGTGCTAATGTAAATTCATGCCATCTCTTTTTCTAGAAGGAAAGTGACAGAATTTTTAAGAAGCTCATCTGCCTATATAGTGTCCTATACAGTGTACAATACAGTGTCCTATATAGTGTCCAATACAGTGTCCTATAATAGTGTCCAATAAAGTGTCCAATATAGCGTCCAATATAGCGTCCTATATAGTGTCCAATATAGCGTCCAATATAGTGTCCTATACAGTGTCCAATACAGTGTCCTATATAGTGTCCAATACAGTGTCCAATACAGTGTCCTATATAGTGTCCAATACAGTGTCCAATACAGTGTCCTATATAGTGTCCTATATAGTGTCCAATACAGTGTCCAATATAGCGTCCAATACAGTGTCCAATATAGTGTCCAATACAGTGTCCAATACAGTGTCCTATATAGTGTCCAATAAAGTGTCCAATATAGTGTCCAATACAGTGTCCTATATAGTGTCCAATACAGTGTCCAATACAGTGTCCTATATAGTGTCCAATACAGTGTCCAATACAGTGTCCAATACAGTGTCCTATATAGTGTCCAATACAGTGTCCTATATAGTGTCCAATACAGTGTCCTATATAGTGTCCAATACAGTGTCCAATACAGTGTCCTATATAGTGTCCTATATAGTGTCCAATACAGTGTCCAATACAGTGTCCAATACAGTGTCCTATATAGTGTCCAATACAGTGTCCAATACAGTGTCCAATATAGTGTCCAATATAGTGTCCAATATAGTGTCCAATATAGTGTCCAGTATAGTGTCCAATACAGTGTCCACGAGGGTCAAGGTTCGATTCCCGCTGTCGCCCCTTTTCCAAAGTTTGACTTGAAAAATCAAACTGGGCGACGAGTCATTCAGATGAGACGATGAACCGAGGTCCCGTGTGCAGCACTGATAAAGAACCTTCGCCATCAGAAGATTTGTCCTCTGGCAAAATTCCGTGGAAAGACCCCCCTCTGATATGCACGCACTCAAGGCCTGACAAAGCGCGTTGGGTTATGCTGTAGGTCAGGCATATACGAGATATGGTGTAGCGTAGGTGTACATGTATGGATTTGTCCCAACGCGGTGATGCCTCCTTGAGAAACTGGAACTGGAACTGAAGCCGCCATCTCTTTGAAATCACTAACATGTAGAGTTGTCTTAAGTATATATTTTACGTTGAGTTTTTTTGAGACACTAAAGTGAACTGGATTTTGACTTGAATTGACTGACACGGACACCTTCCAGTGCATGTTGCAACATTAAAATCAACTGAAGTACATTTGCATTGTATTGTATTGTATTGTATTGTATTGTATTGCATCACTTTTTGTCGCAACATATTTCTGTGTGAAATTCAGGCTGCTCTCCCTGGAGAAAGCATGTTGCCTACAAAAGTGCAGGGCCACCCATGTTGTTTTGTTTGTTTATTTGTTTTCATTTTCTTCTCCTTCTTTTTGATTTTTTTCTCTTTTTTTTAATCTGTCTGCAAGTGTATCTGTTTTACCATCAGAGTGGAATTCTCTCCTATTTTTGCAAGGGACAATACTTTTGTTGCCGTGGGTTCTTCTATGTGCCCTTAGTGCACCCCTGAGATGGCGGTACTGCGCCATTAAGAAGTAATACAATACAATACAATACAATACAATACAATACAACACAATAATGAATTTCTGGTAATTATTATTTTTCGTATTCATCGAATAGGGATACTTAGCAGGCTGTTACAACGTGCACATCCATACAAGAGGAAATCCTTGCAACAACATGGCATTCAGTTTCCACCTGTCAGCAACAGATACATATATCACAGACATCAACGTCGCTGTTTCGTCATGTTAACCGTTTCACAGCAGTCTGACTGCGCCTCGTGCTGTGGTGTTGTGTCAGTGAAGTCTGTACGGTCACGGGGTCTGCTCGTGCTGCAGCACCTGATGTCACACGTCAATCGGAGCGCGCATCGTGATTGCTGCGGAGGATATGTAGCCGGTGTAATTGCCTCAAACTACCCCCACCCCACCCCTGACCCCCTTGCTTTTTTATATCATTTAAAAAAAATTTTTTTTTAAACCGGAGTCATTCTGGTATAGCCTCCAACGAACCTCCAAGGTCAATAATTTATGGCTGATCAAGATCGTCCAACCTCCTGCTCTCTCTGCCTGTTCGTTTGTATATGTATCCATTTCTCTCTCTCTCTCTCTCCAACCTCCGACCTCCCCTAGCACTCCTCTTACATCTCAGTGGAATTTGTCTCTTTTCTTTTACTGGTTTAATCAATCCATCAGAAATTCAGTTCAGTTCAGTTCAGTTCAGTTCAGCTGCCCAAGGAGGCGTCACTGCGTTTGGACAAATCCATGAAATACGCCACACCATATCCGCTACGCAGATGCCTCACCAGCAGCGTGACCCAACGCGATTAATCAAACCTTGAGGGGGAAACAAAATGAAATTAAAAATTATATATTTAAAAGAATATACAAGAATACATAAAATAAATGAATAGATAAATAAATGAATGAATGGATAAACAAAATGAAAAAAAAAAAGAAATGAAAATCAGATAAATTAATAAATAAACAAGCCAGATTTGACCCAGGGGTAAATACCAACGTGGTGTATACACATAGGCTTCTACACCGGAGTGGCTTGATGAACAGGTGGCAGTGGCCAGCTGTTGGCTGTGTGGCTAAAGAAGTGGTGTTGTGTACAGTATCGTCTGCCTCCCTGTCACACGAACAAGCCAGTTATCATCGTATTGTTGTTCGTCACATTCGTGTGTTTCCAGGTCAAACACAGACAATCGTTGGCGTAAATTGTCTTTCTACCTTTTGTCCGCATGCCGTTTGTTTGCAATGTGTAGCGCTGAGTTGTGTTGGGTTGCGTTGTGTTGCATTGTATTGTGTTGTATTGTATTGTGTTACTTTTTGTATATGTGTTTGTATATGTATTTCTCTTTTTATCACAACAGATTTCTCTGTGTGAAATTCGGGTTGCTCACCCGAAGGAGAGCACACTGCTACACTACAGCGCCACCCCCTTTTTTTTTTCTTTTTTTTTTCTTTTTCCTGCGCGCAGTTTTTATTTGTTTTTATTTTTTCTATCGAATTGAATTTTTCTACATAATTTTGCCAGGAACAACCCTTTTGTTGCAGTGGGTTCTTTTACGTGCGCTAAGTGCATGCTGCACACGGGACCTCGGTTTATCGTCTCATCCGAATGACTATAGCGTCCAGACCACCAATCAAGGTCTAGTGGAGGGGGAGAAAATATCGGCGACTGAGCCGTGATTCGAACCAGCGCGCTCAGATTCTCTCGCTTCCTAGGCGGACACGTTACCTCTAGGCCATCACTCCACTTTGACAGAAAGACGGATAAACAATCGTAAATACTTTAGGCAGAAGGAAGAATAGAGAGAGGAGAATGAACTCTTTTTTTTTTCTTTTCTTTTAATTTTTTTTTTTTTAAAGAGGGCGGGGGATATAGATAGACTGATATGGATGCAGTACTTCTATGGCGCCTATCCTCGGTCACAGACCAAGCTCTAAGCTTGGTATAGACACATTTGCACAACAAGCTCACTTCCTGGGTAGAGCCGACTGACAGCTGCCATTGCGCGTTCATCATTCGTTTCCTGTGTCATTCAATCTCATTTCAGTGATGCACACACACACACACACACACACCCTCAATAGACATGTAACATTTTACGTGTATGACCTTTTTGTTTATTTTACTCTGCCGTGTAGGCAGCCATACTCCGTTGTCGCGTGTCTGCACGCAGGGTATATATATATTCCCTTGTTTCCATGACCGACCAAACGTTGACATGAATCATAGGATCTTTAACCTGCATATTTGACCTTCTTCGCGGGTATACACACGAAGGGGGTTCAGGCACTGGCAGTGTTGACCTAGAAGATCGGAAGAATACAAATCTCCACCCTTAACCCACCAGGTGCGCACTCACTGATCTAAAAATAGAATACATATCAGTGGTGCGCACTCCGGAAACTCGGGCAAGAGTCCAGCGCTGAAACCATTCGACCACCGCAAGCGTCCTTTTAGGATGCACAGGGCGAGTGAGGTGACATCATTTATGCAGGGTTGGTTGGGGTCAGAGGGGTGGGTGTGTGTGATGGGAATTGGGAGGAATGGGGGTTGGGGGGAGGTGGAGGGGTGGAGGGTGGAAGGGGTGGTGTAGGAAGGGGGTAAGGTGGGGGTGGGGAAGGCCGGGAGGGGGAGGGGGCGATGACAAGAACATGGTGTCATGACAACTGTGGGTGTGTCAGTCTCGGGCCCCCCCACACCCACCCACCCCCTCCCACACACACACACACACACACACCCCTCCCCCTCCCCCTTCCGCCACCCCTCCTCATCCCACCCCCTTATTCCCCCGACACCTGATGCACAGATCATAATTAAAAACATTGATGTACAATGAAAGAAGAGAGAGAGAAACACAGACAGACAGAACAGGCAGACAGACAGGCAGACAGACAAACAGAGATGGAGAAACACACAAGCAGACAGATAAAAAGAGCCGGAGAAAACAGACGGAGACACACAGACAGACACACAGACACTGAGTGATGTTTTAGGCTGAAGAAAAAAAAAAGAGGGCAGAGAAAATAGTGAGCTTTCTTTTCTTTTTTTACTCTTTAAGTTTGCTCAGGGCGAGGAAGGCAACATTAGAAGTTGGTTGGGGTAAAGGGTGGGTTGAGACCATAAACCGAGGTCCCGCGTGCAGCACGCACATGGTGCACTGAAAAAGAACACATGGCAACAAAGTGTTGTCCTCTTGAAAAAAAAAAAAATCTGTAGACTAAAATCCACAAGGTTGTTACATATGCATGCACTCAAGGCCTGACTATGTGTATTGGGTTATGCTGCTGGTCAGGCATCTGCCTAGTAGATATGGTGTAGTGCATATAGATGCTGAACAGAGGCTAAAAAAATAATCAGTAATACATTGTTTTAGCAATTCTTTGAAAAGAACGTGAAGACATCCGTCACATAATTTGTTATGTCCGTATTGTCTCAAGAAATGTTTAGTTATCTATTTATGTATGTATTTATTAAGATGTCTTACTATAGCGCATATTCTTGAAGCTCTATGCATTTTACAATGTCATGTCATTGCCAACATTGTCTGTTGCATGTTTCCATGACACTTTTCATTTCTCTTTTTCTGTCCATTTGCAGGTAACCCTGTATAACAACCACAGCAGAAAGATGTTGATGAATGAATGTAAGATTTGTGGAATGGATGGGTGAGAGATGGGGAATTAAAAACAATTGTTGGAAAAAAAAAAGTGTATGTAGATGCAT
This sequence comes from Babylonia areolata, assembly GCF_041734735.1. Taxonomy (NCBI): domain Eukaryota; kingdom Metazoa; phylum Mollusca; class Gastropoda; order Neogastropoda; family Buccinidae; genus Babylonia; species Babylonia areolata. Next base: position 25,965,933 of record NC_134897.1, on the reverse strand, counting down.
CTTTCTGTCCATTTGCAGGTAACCCTGTATAACAACCACAGCAGAAAGACGTTGATGAATGAATGTAAGATTTGTGGAATGGATGGGTGAGAGATGGGGAATTTTTAAAAAAATTGTTGGAAAAAAAAGTGTATATAGATGCATCTGAACGCAGTGACGCCTCCTTGAGAAACCGAAACTGGAACTGAAACTGAAACTGAAACAGGGATGTGTAAGGGGTGAGGGAGGTGAGGGGGGATGAGGGTTGAGGGGGGATAATGGATGAGGGGTGAAGATGGACATGGGCGTGAGGGTCAGTGTCGGGGTAGTGATGTGGGGGCTGAGTAGAGATGACAAAAGCATGGTGTTACGACACCTGTGGGCGTGTCCCTTACCACCACCACCACCACCACAGCCCCCCCACACCCCCTCCTCCTCCCTCGTCTCTTATTCCCTGACACCTGTTGTCAGCACGTGCCCAGACTGCTGAGGTGCTGAGTGATAAACCAGGATCAGTGTCAGCCCCCTCCCCCCACCCCGGGCCCCCCCACGGCCCCTCCCTCGCCCCCCCCCCCCCCCCCCCGCCCCCTCGCCCCCAGGCATGCAAATATATAACCATAATAATAATGATATATATATATATATATACATGCATACTCTGTGTAGGGTTACAGTCAGGTGGGAAGGGGGCCGGGGGTGTATATGTGTCTGTGTATATTATGTGCCGGCACACGCCTCTTTGAATTAGATACAAAACAAAACAAAACAAAACAAACCAAAAAAAAACAATTACCAACCCAACACGTGTGTGTGTGTGTGTGTGTGTGTGTGTGTGTGTGTGTGTGTGTGTGTGTGTGTGTGTGTGTGAGGTGGTGGTGGAGGGTGGATGGGGGGTAAGTGTGTGTGTGTGTGTGTGTGTGTGTGTGTGTGTGTGTGTGTGTGTGTGAGAGAGAGAGAGAGATGTTGGGAGAGAGACAGACAGACAGAGAGAGAGAGAGAGATCTTGTGTGCTCTGTGTCCGTCTGACTGACGTGTTGTTGGAAAACGCTGTGAGAGGTTTGAAATGAAGAAGTAGTAGTAGTCGTAGTAAGAGGAGGAGGAGGAGGAGCAGTAGCTATAGTATCATCATTCAGGAGGAGGAGGAGGAGGAGGAATAGTATCATCATTGAGGAGGAGGAGGCGGAGCAGTAGCAATAGTATCGTTCAGGAGGAGGAGGAGGAGGAATAGTATCATCATTCAGGAGGAGGAGGAGGAGAAATAGTATCATCATTGAGGAGGAGGAGGAATAGTGTCATCATTCAGGAGGAGGAGGAGGAGGAGGAGGAGAAATAGTATCATCATTGAGGAGGAGGAGGAGGAGGAGGAATAGTATCATCATTGAGGAGTAGGAGGAATAGTGTCATCATTGAGGAGGAGGAGGAGGAGGAATAGTATCATCATTCAGGAGGAGGAGGAGGAGGAATAGTATCATCATTGAGGAGGAGGAGGAGGAGGAGAAATAGTATCATCATTGAGGAGGAGGAGGAGGAGGAGGAGAAATAGTATCATCATTGAGGAGGAGGAGGAATAGTATCATCACTCAGACAGGCGTGAAGAATGGAAGGGATACAGGAAATACAGGCGTGAAGAATGGAAGGGATACAGGAAATACAGGCGTGAAGAATGGAAGGGATACAGGAAAGACAGGCGTGAAGAATGGAAGGGATACAGGAAAGACAGGCATGAAGAATGAAGAATGGAAGGGATACAGGAAATGCAGGCATGAAGAATGGAAGGGATACAGGAAAGACAGGCGTGAAGAATGAAGAATGGAAGGGATACAGGAAATGCAGGCATGAAGAATGGAAGGGATACAGGAAAGACAGGCGTGAAGAATTGAAGGGATACAGGAAAGACAGGCGTGAAGAATGGAAGGGATACAGGAAAGACAGGCGTGAAGAATTGAAGGGATACAGGAAAGACAGGCGTGAAGAATGGAAGGGATACAGGAAAGACAGGCGTGAAGAATGAAGAATGGAAGGGATACAGGAAATGCAGGCATGAAGAATGGAAGGGATACAGGAAAGACAGGCGTGAAGAATGGAAGGGATACAGGAAAGACAGGCGTGAAGAATGGAAGGGATACAGGAAAGACAGGCGTGAAGAATGAAAGGGATACAGGAAAGACAGGCGTGAAGAATGAAGAATGAAAGGGATACAGGAAAGACAGGCGTGAAGAATGAAAGGGATACAGGAAAGACAGGCGTGAAGAATGAAAGGGATACAGGAAAGACAGGCGTGAAGAATGGAGGGGATACAGGAAATACAGGCGTGAAGAATGAAGAATGAAAGGGATACAGGAAAGACAGGCGTGAAGAATGAAAGGGATACAGGAAAGACAGGCGTGAAGAATGAAAGGGATACAGGAAAGACAGGCGTGAAGAATGAAGAATGAAAGGGATACAGGAAAGACAGGCGTGAAGAATGAAAGGGATACAGGAAATACAGGCGTGAAGAATGAAAGGGATACGGGATCTCTGAAAACGGAGAAGGGATTGGATGGCTAGAAAAGTGAGGTTGGGGGTTAAGGACTAATCAATGCTGCTCATTCAGTCCGTATCGTTTCAACAATGGATACGAGTGAATGTAGGAGCTGCAGCCGATGTATATAGAAGAAGAAGAGGGAGAAGAGCAAGAAGATGAAGAACAACACCAAGAACAAGAACAGTGGGGGACTGCCGTTGGAGGGGCGTGGTCATGGCGGTCTCCACTCTGGGGGAGATACTGACTCAGTCTGGCTCCGCGACTAAGCCATTATTGTCGTCAGTAGGGGGCTTAGTAGGTGGTGTCCTAAGTACGTTCAATCAGAACAGGCACAACCGAACACCACCCGAAGCGACTCAGCAGCAGTGCAGGGTCTCCTCTGGTGTGTGGCCTCCTGGCGACCTAACAGACCTGGGACAGACGAACCCGGGTTCGTGTGGCTGTGTATGGGGGACTCGGAATGAGCGGCGTGGGAGTAATACCACTGAAACGGTGCAGATGATGGGGCAGCAAAAAAAAAAAATAAATAAATAAAATAGACGAACACGCTTTGGGCGTGGTGGCACTGAGGTTGACCAAGCACAAGATTGAAGCGATCTGCATACACTGACCTAACCCACACACTCACGCTGACACAACCTTGAACCAGTGCCCGTCCTGACAGAAGCCACCCCCATGCGTGTTCGGCACGCGGCAATAAAATGACGATACCATGCCGCTCGTAAAAACCAACACCAGCCGTGATTCCTGAGAACTGTTTCTTATGTTTTTTTGCCCCTGCAGTTTCAAGGTAACGAGAGGAACCCTATCCCACAGCCCGTTATCGTCACTGTGTATCAGGACACCCAACCCCACCCCCCACCCGCCTCCCCTCATACACCCTCCCCTCCCCTCCTCACCCCTCCTCTCTAAATCCCCTTCCTTCCACTCCCCATCCCCTCCTCTCCACTCCCTTCCTCTCCCTTCCTTCCCCTCCTCATCCCCTCCCCTTCCCTCCTCTCCTCTCCCCTTCCCCCTCCTCTTCCCTTCCCTCCCCCTCCTCTCCACTCCCCTCCCTCTCCACTTCCCTCCCCTCCTCTCCCCTCCTCTCCCCTCTCCTTCTCTCCCATCCCCTCCCTCTCCCCTTCCCTGCTCTCCCCTCCCCTCCCTCCCCTCCTCTCCCCCCCCCCCCCCCCTCCCCCTCCCCACCTTGGGATCGTCAGACAGACCTCCCACCTGGACAGTCACGTAGTTTCAGTTTCAGTTTCAGTTTCTCA
>NC_134897.1:25949674-25954674 GCF_041734735.1 Babylonia areolata | reverse complement strand
TTCTTTGTCAACCTTCACGTCTTCAGTATAAGAGACTTCCGCTTGCAATATTTTGATGATGGTAATTGGGGTGAAACGCCGTTAACGTCGTCTCTTTCGCCGTTCGTATGGAGAGAGTTAAGGAGCAAGGTGGCGGAATGGTTAAGGCGCTTATCTCAGTGACATTACAATGTCCGTTAAGGTCTGGGTTCGAATCCCGGTTTCGCCCTTTCTCCCAAGTTTGACTGGAAAATTCAAACGTAGCGTCCTGTCAATCGAGCGAGACGATGAACCAAAAGTCCCGTGTGCAGCACGCACTTGATTCACTGAAAAAGAACCCATGGCAACAAAGTGTTGACTTCTGCCAAGATTCTGTAAAAGAAATCCACTCTGATAGGCACACACACACACACACACACACACACACACACACACACATATATATATATATATATATATATATATATATATATATATATATATATATTGTTTATATTTGTTTTGTACTTATATTTGTATTTCTTTTTATCACAACAGATTTCTCTGTGTGAAATTCGGGCTGCTCTCCCCAGGGAGAGCGCGTCGCTACACTGAGAGCGCCACCCATTTTTTGGTATTTTTTCCTGCGTGCGGTGGGTTTTTTTTTTGTTTGTTTGTTTTTTGTTTGTTTGTTTTTTGTTGTTTTTGTGCTTTTTTGTTTTGTTTTGTTGTGTGTTTGTTTTGTTTTTTTTGGGGGGGTGTTTTTGTTTTATTCTCTGTCTTGATCGGATTTTCTACGGCTTTATTTTTTTGTTTTTTTTTTTTGCCTAACATCCACTTGTCTTTGTCTATCCAACTGTGTTTCTTTATCTTGCGCTAACTGCTGTGCTGCCTCTACGGATCTCGGTTTTCCTCTCTATCCGCTATGTACTTTGCCGTCCACCTGCCATCCACTATGGTCTATCGTGTCTGATCAACTTTGCTTGCCTCCATATCGAACCCTCACTCCAATCTCTGCTTCCTCCTGTCCACCGTTTTGCCTCTTACCATCTCTTCCCTACTCCAACTCTCACACTCATCCTTACCACATCAAACTTCTCACCCTCACAAACTGTCTTTTTTTTATTCTTTATTTTTGCCCTTATCAATCCAGGGAAAAATCTTTTGCGCTGACCAGACATCGGATACTAAGGTCCTCAGAATTCTCGCAAACTCCTAGGGTAAGCGTTTACACACTTGGTCCCACATCTCAAACCCAAGACAATCCCACAATAACCCACAATGACTTCACACACAAGACACACAATATATATATAATAATATATTATATAGCTAATCTTCATACAATCATCACACCATCATAACTTATAATAAGATATAAAACGAAGAAGACTGTTGGGGTGGTTAGGATTTAAATGATGTGTGGAATAAACGAAAGAGAATTATTAATTGCAATAAAAAAAAGAGGGGTTGTGTGGGTGTATGTATGTATGTATATATGTATGTATGTGTGATACACACACACACACACACACACACACACACACACACACACACACACACACACATATATATATATATATATTTTTTTTTATTTTTTTTTTATTTTATTTTATTTTTTTTTTTTTTTAATGCATGCACTCAAGGCCTGAGAAGCACGCTGGGGTATGTTACTGTCAGGCCTCTGCCTGGCAGATGTGGTGTCGCGTAAACGGATTGGTCCGAACGCGGTGACGCCTCCTTGAGACGGAGCCTGAATCTGGAATTACAGAGTACCTGTACCACTTGTGTGATGCCTGCAGGGTCCTGGTTCCTGTCACTTGCCTGTTGAATGTTGTGTTGGTGTCTTCTGCAGGGGTGGATCTCTCGGAGTCTCCCCAAGGCGTCCTTTCTTACGTTACTTTCTGAGGTGAGGCCTTTCACTCCGCCTGGGGTTCAGGCCGTCAACAAGAACTGAAGCTCCATAGTTACCCCTATGTCTTTGCCTCTCTATCCAGCTCTGTCTTTGCCTCCCTATCCTTGCCTCTCTATCCAGCTCTGTCTTTGCTTCTCTATTCAACTCTTTCTTTGCCTCTCGACTCTGTCTTTGCCTCTCTATCCAACTCTGTCTTTGCCTCTCTATCCTTGCCTCTCTATCCAACTCTGTCTTTGCCTCCCTATCCAACTCTGTCTTTGCCTCCCTATCCAACTCTGTCTTTGCCTCTCTATCCTTGCCTCTCTATCCAACTCTGTCTTTGCCTCTCTATCCGACTCTGTCTTTGCCTCTCTATCCAACTCTGTCTTTGCCTCTCTATCCTTTGCCTCTCTATCCGACTCTGTCTTTGCCTCTCTATCCTTTTTGCCTCTCTATCCAACTTTGTCTTTGCCTCCATATCCGACCCTGTCTTTCTCCAACTCTGTCTTTGCCTCTCTGTGCAACTCTGTCTTTGCCTCTATCTGACTCTGTCTTTGCCTCTATCTGACTCTGTCTTTGCCCCTCTATCCTTTTACTCTCTATCAAACTGTCTTTGCCTCTCTGTCCAAATCTGTCTTGCCTCTCTATCCTTTCCTCTCTATCCAACTCTGTCTTTGCCTCTCTATCCAACTCCAGGAAAGACCCATCTTTTTAGCCGTATTCAACAGACCATCGTGCATGCGGATAAATGTGTACCTGCAGGTAAATCTACATAAGGCAAGGCAAAACTGCCCGAGGGTAAGCAGTATCTGGTATTCAGGAACACTTGAGTCTACCCACGAGTCTTCAAACCCAAAGGAAAATTCCCTTACAAGTAACCTGCCAAGGGTGACTGTCCACGAAGCAGAGGTAAACAACAATAATATAATAATAATAGTATTTATATAGCGCTGAATCTTGTGCAGAGACAATCATTCACACGCATGCATAACTCTAAAACTAGAGAAACTGAAAACAAGGAAGAGGCAGGGAAGGGAGGCTATTTTGGGAAGAGGTGGGTTTTAAGGCCAGACTTGAAAGAGCTGAGTGTGGAGACTCGACGAAGCGAAAGAGGAAGTTCATTCCAATTGCAAGGTCCAGAGACAGAGAAAGAACGGCGGCCAACAGTCTAGTGTTTGAATCTGGGTATGCATAAACAGAGTGGATCCGAAGCTGATCGTTGGGAGCGAGATGGAGTGTAGAGGTGAAGGCAGCCACAGAGATGGGAAGGGGCAGATTTGTGAATACATTTATAACATAGAGTGCTGATCTTATACTTTATTCTGTGTGAGACAGGCGGATCCTTTTGTTGCGTTGTTTTTGATGAAGGAAATCAGGCGTGCTTTGCGGAGAGACCGTGTTTTTTACGGACAGTGAAAACCCGTTGATAGTCTCGATGACGTTGACCTTACCAACAAATATCGTTTTCCACAAGGACATGTTTGAGGCATTACACAAAAAGTGGAACACGACTTACAGTGTGTAAATGGGTTACTTGCTCTCCTACTACCTTTAATTACCCATTCTTTCTCTCCCCCCCCCCCCCTCGCCTGACCTCCCTCCCTCCCTCCCCTCCCCTCCCCCCACCCCCACCCCACCCCCCACTCAATGTTTGCCGCTATTGTGAACAAAGGGAAGGAAGGAAAGGAACTGTAGTGCTATGCGAAGTATAAGAGTTTACGCAGAGGGGAATCCCCAGGATTTTTATATATATATATTTATATATATATATATATATATATATATATAGACGATAGGTCAGCTACCTGAGTGCACCGTGCGTGTCTTGATCACGAAGATAACTTAACCTTCAAGGTAAACTGTACCCGAGGGTCCCTACCATGTCAAGGGTAACTTGTCTGAAAGTAAAATGAATTTTGTCGTGAATACAGCCCCTGGTGCTGGTCTTTTCGCCAGCTGTTCTTCGGTCTGATATCCTCTCTTTTTCTTTTTTTTTCCACTGGTCGAGTGGGCGCTGGGGGTGGGGGAGCGGGGGCGCTGGGGGTGGGGGTGTGGGGGGAGGTCCATGTCACGGCCTGTCTGGTGATGATGCTTGTCGTTGGTGTTCGCAGCCAGGGCCTCCCTCTCTCCTACTCACTGAATGATATATCATACAAGTATCCGCAGCCCTTGGAGTTGAGTTTAACTCACTCAGTACGGCCAGTCCTCTCTTCTCCTCTACACAGACCCCTCGGATGTCCAGTTGGTGTCTGAATGACCCAATCTTTAGCTTCCGTCGTCAGACTTGTGGTATTCTTTGTCAACATTCACGTTTTCAGTATAAGAGCCTTCCGCTTGCAATATTTTGATGATGGTAATTGGGGTGAAACGCTGTTAACGTCGTCTCTTTCGCCGTTCGTATGGAAAGAGTTAACGACTTCATTGGCAAATGGTCTTTGAGGTCAAGCTGTTCAGGGCCTGGGTGGTGGATACAAATGCTTTCCTAACTCTTCTTTTTTTTTTTGTCTTCTTTCATTGCAGAGTTCGTAGTCTACAACTCTTGATTTCTCTCGCGCATCGTGGAGTGGGATTTTGCGGGTATTATCATTTTGTTGTTATTATTTTGTTTGTTTGTTGTTGTTGTTGTTGTTGTTTTGTTTTTTACAGACGTCATTTTATGCAGGCATACTCCATTAACGGAGAACCGTATCTCTGTGCCTCTGTCAGTCAGTATGCCCGGTGTTTCTGACCGTTTGTCTGTCTGTCAGTCTGTCCGCTGACTGATCTGATTAATCGCCCATTCGTCTATCCGTCTAGTTATCTGTCTGTCTGTCTGCGTAAATCCCTGTCTGTCTATCTGTCGACATACCTATCTGTCTAGCCTTCCATATTTCTATGTTTGTCTTATAGTCTGTTCGTGTGTCTGTTTATCTGTATGTCTATCAGACTGTTTATACACACACACACACACACACACACACACGCGCGCGCGCGCGCGCGCGCGCACACACACGCACGCACGCACGCGTATATATATATATATATATATAGCGAGAGGGAGAGAGAGAGAGGGGAGAGAAAGAGGGGGGGAGAGAGAGGAAGAGATTTCTCAGTTAGCCAGAATGAAAACTGCTGCAGACAGTGGGGCCAGGAATGAACCTATCCAAAT
>NC_134897.1:25927174-25944674 GCF_041734735.1 Babylonia areolata | reverse complement strand
TATATGTCACTTGACAGACACACTGACAGAGAGAGAGAGAGAGAGAGAGAGAGAGGACGAACAAATGAATGAACAAACGAGTGTGTTGGTAGCGGGGGTTACGGTCAATTTTAGTGGTTGGTTTGTTAATTGCTATATGTCACTTGACAGACAGAGAGAGGGAGAGAAAGCGAGAGAGGACGAACAAATGAATGAACGAACGAGTGTGTTGGTAGCGGGGATTACGGTTAACTTTAGTGGTTGGTTTGTTAATTGCTCTGTCACCTGAGAGAGAGAGAGAGAGAGAGAGAGAGAGAGAGAGAGAGAGAGAACGGACGGACGGACGGACGGACGGACGAATTTTTTTTTCTTTCTTTCTTTTTTTCGGGGGAAAAAGGAATGAGCGCATGAAGCTTGTTTTCATCTTGCCCCCAGAGAATGGAAAACAGAGCAAACACGCAATGCAAAAATCATACCTATAACATTACACAGGCAACCTTCAAATCATGAAAAAAAAGGGAAAAAACCAACAACAACAAAACAGCCAAACAGAGACAGACAGACAGACAGACAGACAGAGCATGTCTGGTTCAGTTGGTCATTGTTGTCGTGATTTTGACAAACGCACACACTAACAGTGTGCGCACGATTGCAATATGGAACTGAAAGTGCCAATACGGAGTCTACATCGGCGCTATGAAACAGCCGCAGCATCAGTATGAGGAACCACACATTCTACATACTGCATAGATTCAGAGACATTCGGGATTTGGGAATCCATCATAACTATAGATTCAGACGCATGTTCGGAAGGATTTGGGCATACTGCATAGATTTAATTAAAGACATTCAGGATTTGGGAATCGATCATAATTATGGTTTTAGACGCAAGTACGGCTGATCGGCAGGATTGGGGGGAAATCGATCATAATTATAGACTTACAGACATGTTTAGGATTTAGAAAATCGGTTATAAAATAAGGATTTACAGACTTTCTTTTTTAAAAGGATTTGGAGAACCATCAAAATTATAGTTACAGACATGATTAAGAGTTGGAGAATCCATCATTAAAATGTAAGGATTTACAGACATAATTATTTGTTTCTGTTTTGCTTTTGTTTCTAAATGACGAGAGCATGGAGAGAAAAAAACAAGAACAAAAAGACGAAGAAAGAAAGAAAGAAAACATTGTTCTCGGACTTCCCCGCTTCACACCCATTGTTTTAACTCACAATTAAGAAACCGAAACATAGGATGGGCCGTGGTGTCCTTCAGGTAACTCAAAGATAACTGGAAGAGGAAGAACATCAACAAAAAGATAACGACTGCATGAGTGATCTATTCTTGTCTGTGTTCAGGTTTGTAGTGATTTGAAGGAGAAAGAAGTAGCGATGGTGTACTGAGATGATTTCGTGTTCGTGTTTGGATTGTATTTATTACTTTTTTTTACGTCTTCTTCTCCTTTTTTTTTTTTTTTTTTCTTTTTTTTTTTGTGGTCACAACAGATTTCTCTGTGCGAAAATGTGAAAACTCTGGTTGTTCTCCCCAGCCACAGCCACAACCACACACACACACACACACACACACACACACACAGATCGGATTCAGAGGGATTGAAGATAAAACTTAATATTCATGAACTGAAGTACTGAGAAACTTAGAGAAACTTTAGACTGGGAACAGGAAAGCGAAAAGGTGGGGGGCTATATTTTGGTGATAATTCATTTGGACATAGGTTTTAAGTCCAGACCTGAAGAGCTGAGCGAATCGAAGCTAATCATGAATGCGAATAGGTACAGGCATATCTATGCATGACATCCAATAAACGCCAAGCTACCACTCCCAAGACTTTAAGTTGATCACACACCGGCCTTACAGAAAACCCATGCGGTATCAGCAGTTCTCGTAATTCTAGGACCGACAGTCATAGATCGGTATTCCAGTCAAGGTGACAAAGTGACAATGCCTGTGTTGCAACAGGATGTAGTTTAGCCGGCGTAACTAATCCGCAAGTTCCTATGCATGGCGATCAAGTTGCAACAGTGGACAAAATGCATTCAGGAGACGATGGCAACAAAAGGCGTATGAAGTACACACTTCGCAAAAAGTTATAGACCACTACATAAAATCTAGTATGTTTTCTGAAAATATGAATGAAATAATGATAATACGAAGAATCACAAGAAGAATAATCGAGAGATGACTGATTCACATTTTGGTGTACCACTGGTCTCTCACTGGAATGAATCAACTGTTGGTTGTCCCAGGAACACTTGTACCAGGCACATCTTGAAAATCGATGTTTCAGTCCAGAATTTAAAGACATTCGGTGGTTTAGAAACTGACGTTTGTCACTGTAAAAAAAAAAAAAAAAAAAAAAGTGTATGTGCAATGGAGCACCTCTGATAATGAGTGAGCTCAGCTTGTGTTCATCAGTGACACGTGGCTGCATTGATATCACTGTTGCCGGAAATTCACTATCATTAATTTTCACCATGCCCTCAAGAAACAACAACAAAGAAGTGCAAAATTTCAGCAGAGAGGCCATTACTTTTTTCTTTCTTTCTTTCTTTCTTTTTGCGGTGAAACCTGTAGTTCAATGGAACTGGCACTTTAGTTGTGATCATCATTACGAACATGACTGCTGAAGAAAGAAAGGAATACAGCGTTCCTTTATTCCACTGATCAGTATAACATTGAAAACAACAGCAACAGTGGAAACAAAAATCACAACAGACTTATTGCATATATACTTTTACTCTCTGTATAGTATATATTGCGATGTGTGTACGTGTCAGTGTGGTGCAGTTACAAGCCATATTCCTTCTTGTCGTATCAGTGCAGCGTTCGTCTGGTTCCACCAACCCGGCCGCTACCTTACTCATTCCAACCTCAAACACACACACACACACACACACACACACACACACACACACACACACACACACACACACACACACACACACACACACACATCGATGGACAGATTACCTGAGATGGGTATCGATGTATACTATGCCAACGCCTGAACTGATGTAACAGTATCTGTATTCTCTGTTGTTGCGCGCCAGCGTGCTCGTGTGTGTGTGTGTGTGTGTGTGTGAGGGTCGTGCCAAATCTAGCAAACGATCGTTCTCTCTCCCTCCCCCTCAGTCTCACCGCCTTTGCTCCTTCCGCCCTCCCTCCTCCACACGACTACTCCTGTAAAACAATTTGAGGCGTCAATGACAGGAACGAAAACTGACTTTATCCTACCACTTTTCTCAAATTAATGCGCAGGCCGACAATGATTTAACTAATTATTGAATTTATTGTATCAGGATGATTTAACTAATTATTGAATTTATTGTATTTCAATGCGCTTGGGCTATATACACTTGTTCCCATTTTGTATAAATACTTTTTTCTAAAGTTCATTTTATGTTAATGATTTATACTTAAGACCCTACATATTATAGGTTCTTTGTTTATTACGCTCGTACATACCGCCGGATACGGGAGGCTCTCAAAGCTGAGCAATGCATTGGGTTTTCGACAAGGTCAGGCACCCGCCCTACAATTTCTTTATTTTTCTTTCGTGTGTGTGTGTGTGTGTTGTGTGTGTGTTTTGTGAGTGTGTGTGTGTGTGTGTGTGTGTGTGTGTGTGTGTGTGTGTGTGTGTGTGCCTGCCTGCGCGCGCGCGTATGTGTGTGTCAGTGTGTGTGCCAGTGTGTGTGTGTGTGTGTGTGTGTGTGTGTGTGTGTGTGTGTGTGTGTGTGCGTACGCACGCACGCGCGTGTGTGTGTGTGCAGTGTACGTGTGCCTGTGTGTGTGTGTCAGTGTGTGTGTGTGTGTGTGGATGCGTGCGTGCGTGTGTGTGCCGTGTGTGTGTGTGTGTGTGTGTGTGTGCCAGGGTGTGAGTGTGTGCAGTGTACCGTGTCAGTGTGTGTGTGTGTGTGTGTGTGTGTGTGTGTGTGTGTGTGTGTGTAGTCTGTGTGTGTGTGTGTGTGTGTGTGTGTGTGTGTGTGTGTGTGTGTGTGTCCGTGTGTGTGTGTCTGTGTGTACCAGTGACGGTGTCTGTCCGTGTTGTACTTTTGGCCGGGAATTTAACACTGACAAACTGATCGATGCTATAATTCCCTAATTAACCCACTGCGGTCGCTGAATACTAAAAAAAAAAACCCAAAAAACATGTGCTGTGCTACTTGTGATAACAACGACAATACTATGAAGTTGCCGCTCTCTCGTGCTATAGAAACGACCGTGTCAACTACTGCTGTGAAAGCGCCGGACTTGACACCAGACTGTCTGAGAACACAATCCATCACAGAGGAGAACAGCTTGACCCACCCAAGGGCGAAAACTCATCACAAGTCAGTCTCCGCTGGGAGGTGACAGGGAGTGGGGTGGTGGAGGTTGGGGGGGTGGAAGAGTGACTGTGGAATTAATAATTATGGATTTTAAGGGTTTTAACGCGGGGGAAGAGGTGGGGGGAGGGGGAGGGGTGTGTGTGTTGGGAGGGGGGCGGGGGGGGGGGGGGGCTCAGTAATGGATGTTCAGTCATCCAAAGTTGCCTTTGGCAAAGTGACGTAGTTTAATGCAGTGAAATCATGAATAAGGGAAAACTGAAATACCCCCCCCCCCCCCCAACGCCAAAAACAAAACAACAACAACCCCCCCCCCCTGTCCCCCCCCCCCCCCCCCTAAAAAAAAACAACAACAACAACAAAAAAAAAAAGAAGAAGAAAAAAAAAACAAAAAACAAACAACCAAAAACCCCCCAAAACAACCAAAATGATTTCCAGTAAATTTTTGGGTGACAGAAGTAACTTGAGCTGAACCGGGTGGAACGGATTAACAGTCCTCAGTGTTCATTAACATGATTATTATTATTATTATTCTAAGCTGCGGTAAGCCCTGCTTTCGCATTGTCACTGTAAATCGCGAATCAAAAGTATGGTATAAATTACACTGACAAGGACCAACTCCGAGTTCAGTTGTTTAACTCTCAGCTCAGTGTCACAAGTTGCAGTCAGACTTCGGCTTGACTGGTTAGAAATGTTGAAGTGTATTTAGGTACATCAACTTGCTTCATTTTTCACCATTTCTATTCGTATTTAAATTCCCCAAAACCGACCGCGCGCGCGCTGAAATAAATGGAGTTTGAACGTTCAAAACAATTTAGACAACTATGAGTGACAAAAAGACCTTCAAATCAGTTCCAAAGCAATCGCGTGTAAAAACACATCAACCCTGTGCTGAAACGGGGCGAACACTTTCATAAGGAACTAATTTCATTCTGCACACACCGCTCTATACTTCACAATCTTATCTATGTGTACAAATCACTCGTTAACTAATGAATGTCAAACTGCACACTAATTTGGCCTCAGGCCTTTTCCCCACTTCTAACATAAAGGGCTGAACGCACAGCCAGCCGCCAATCGCATCTCGTTGGCTTTGTTGTGTCATGTGACTGTTCTCTCAGCCAACCAGATTCCACACCGCGTGGATAAATTAGAAATGGCGCACAAGGCCTTTCCGTATATATATTGCTGTTCCTCAACAGGCGGTAGACATTGATCGTCGGCCTGTTCCACGAGCAAGCGTCATGGAGAGTACAGGAGGTACAGGAGAAGACATCACGAAATCGTCATCTAGATTTCAGGTGGCTCGTGTTGATTCTCGGCGTGACAGCGAGGACATTTCCGTGGAGATCAACCACGAATCTCCGCAGTCTGGGCCTGGATCACCTGGCGGAAGACGTATTTCTGTCAGCACAAATTCGTGTACATATGACACTTCAGGCAAAACAAATTATGATTGGAATAATTTAACGGAGGCGTTACCACGTGAAGCTTTTTATCGGAATATCTTCAGTACAACTCCAGGACTGAAGTCAAGACCAACATTAGCAGAGCTGCATGAGGAAATCGTAAGTACATCCCGACTCTTTTTAGTCGTCTGCTAACTCAGGAACTGGATGTCGTCACTAGACTTTTGACTCCGAGTTACTGACCTGAAGTTGACCAGATAATTTAAATCATTGACTTTCGATCAATCGGCTTAATTTTGTATGAACTGATTTTTTTAAAAATATTTTTTTCGATGGGTGACGCGGTTTGGAACTGATGTACGCACCCGCTGGAACAGTTCCATTTCGGAGTGCACGTGTTTCGTTTGTGAAACATTGGCACTCCTTTGGCTACTTAAAGTCGGAAGTGGGTGGGGTGGCATGTTCGTCACAAGAATAAAATTCTTGTCAATTTTAAAGACCTAGTTGCTATTTTGTAATTGTCTCCGTTCAAAGAATCGACAGAAAAGCGGATAAGCGCGAAGTAACTGCGGATTCTCAGAGGAGCCTCAATGCAAGCCCTGGTGTTTCGAATTACGGAACCAACCTCAGTCAAAACAAATCGCACATGTGTCATATCAGCCAGCAAAATACGAAACCAACGTGGAGTGAATAGTATACTTTTTATTGATTGAACAGTGACTTGTCCAAAAACACAGTGTATCAAATACAGTTTGTCATGCATGTTACCGTTTGTTTTAGAGGGAGTCCTAGCAAGCTGAGAGGGAGAGAGAGAGTTTACATCATTTGTGTGTGTGTGTGTGTGTGTGTTGTGATCACTGTATCAGTGTATACATGTATGTGTGTGTGTGGCATCACATGATTGTATAAATGTAACATATGCACATACTTGCATACGCATGTGCATATAATCACTTTGAGGGTGTGTGTGTTCACTCTGTGGGTGTGCATTAGTGACAGATGCACTTGCGTTAGATGACTGACGTGTTATTTTATTATTTTATTTTATTTTATTTTGTTTTATTTTTATTTCTCTCTCTCAAGGCCTGACTAAGCGCGTTGGGTTACGCTGCTGGTCAGGCATCTGCTTGGCAGATGTGGTGTAGGGTATATCGATTTGTCCGAATGCAGTGATGCCTCTTTAAGCTACTGATACTGATAGTGATACTGACGTGTGTCTTGTTTGTGTGTGTGTGTGTTGTATCAATAGAGTGTTTTATGTCTTCAGTCTATGCCTCTGTGTAGTGTGTGCATAATGCTCTCATACAGTCATAGTGCCCTCTGCATGCGTGTGTGTGTGTGTGTGTGTGTTTGTATGTGTGTGTGTAACTGTGAGAGTCCAAAGCAGCATAACATTTAGATGATCTGGATCTTCAGCTGGCGGTGCATTAAAATTAGACCATAGAAAAGTCTGGAGTTGTTTAGAGTTTACATAAACTGTCCATATGTTATTCTATTTTCTAGCAGAACTTTATATATATATATATATATATATATATATATATATATATATATATATATATAACACTCTGGTATAGACAGTGAAATTTAGACTTATAAAAAAAATTGAATGAAAGAACAAATTATGCATAAAAAAAGAAATTTGTTTTTAGAGTTGCTTTTGTAATCAGTTTTAAAGTTGCCTTTGTAATGTGTAGTTTTGTGCTTGATACTAGAAACATAGTTATGAAGGATTTGTTTTTGATTTTTTCTTTTTTCTTTCTGTTAATGAATGGAATTGCTATAGATTGCAACCACTAGTGGCATTTTTCATTGAAATTGGCATCCCTTTTGTGATTAAGTAATAAAATTGTTTGATATCGTATAACTAAAAATTTGTTGTGAACACATTGATTACTTTTGGAATTTTACCTTCATATAGCTTGTCTTGGGTTTTTCTTCTTCTATTTCTCTGTACATACATACATGGCTATTAAACTAAAGTTGTTTTTTTTTAAAGATATTTTCTTTTGCCATTCTAAGCATTAATACCATGGGACATAATATGATGATACAGTGTCAAGTAATTAGCTCTTCAAATTCTACATTCTGTGCTTCTGTTTCTCAAAAGCTGTCACTTTTTCGGTAACACACACACGCAGGCACACACACACACACACACACACGTGTGCACACACATACATACACACACACATTATTTGTGCAGGATAGCTGAAACCTAGTAGCAAGTGGGTTTTGACAAGCGTGACATTTCTTGAAGTTGTACTTTTTGTCTCTTTTTTTGTCTAATTCATTTTAAAGGAGGGCTGTCCCTTTTTCTTGTCTTAAAAAAAAAAAAATCACTATTTACACTGTTTTATAGTATGAGTATGACTATTTTCAATGAATGAGTTACGAATTGTATAACCAAACATGTAACATGCATTTATGATGCTATGGTGTCCAAACAGTTGCTTGGAGTGATCAGTACATGATTGTTTGGGCTCCACAGGCACATGTTTATTTTAGAATCTCATTTGTATTTTTAGAAAAAGTGGTTTGTCTAAAGACTGTTTTAACTTCTGTGGCACTTTTTCCTTTTCCTGATAACAATGGTCCGTTGAATTTCCGTGGTTCTCCATTGTCAGTGCTGTACAACTGCAATGTTTTGTAAATGAAGGAGGGGTGTGTGGAGGGGTGAGGGATGGAGTGATTCTATTTGATGGACTGGTTTTTAAATCTTTTTTAATACCTTGATCTGTTTGACCACACTGTAAAGATTACAGACAATTTTCATACACTAATTTAAATCTTACACACAGACGCAATGACAGTATCCTTATCAGAATTCTAAAAGTAAAACTTAGTTGAAACAAACTTCTTATTTTTCTTCTCCTTTTTTTTAATAGTCATTTTAGACACTGTACAGACCTGTGTTTATTAAATGCATTTTAACTTTGTATTTGAAGTGTTTCTTCTGCACTGATAGCTTTCACCATGATCGAAAACAGTGTCATGGGAATAAACTAGTTTCTCTTAAGTATGACTTGTCTGGATGTCTGGATTTCTTACTAATTGAGTGGAAATAGGTGGTTGGGAGGAAGGATGAGGAACATTGAGATGAGTCCTCATTACTGCTTATCTGGCCTGACACAGCATATTGAAACTGAACACACACACACACACACACACACACACACACACACACACACACACACACACACACACACACACAAACACACACACACAGAGGTCACACACACACACACACACACACACACACACACACACACACACACACACACACACACACACACACACATTATATGCTGTCACATCGTGAAAACAGGCATGTTACTGTTAGAAAATAATTCTGTGGATAATTACTGAATGTTCATATTCTATGCTGTCACATCGTGAAAACAGGCATGTTACTGTTAGAAAATAATTCTGTGGATAATTACTGAATGTTCACTTCCAGTTCCAGTAACATCTTTAATAATGCTGTTAAAGACAAACCTTGCATGTTGCCTTGAAAGGGAAAGGTGATGTGAGTGTTGGTTGTTTTTTTGGTGGTTTTTTTTTGTTGTTTTTTCCAATCTTCACAACCTTATGTGAAAGTTCAAGGGAGTTGACAAAGGTGGAAAGTTATAGTTTCATTTTGAACAATCCAGCTTACAAGGCAATCGAAACAGATACGAAATTGAATTCACCAACCAAAATGATGTAACTTAGTAGTAAACTATAAGATTAAGACTGTTATAAACAGTACAACATAGTTTCAGTGTTGCGCATCAATGATGTGTATCCTTGTACAGTTTGGTGGTGGTGGTGGGGTTGAAGGATGAGTTACTTGTCCGGACACTATATCACATGTGTGATTTGATCATTTCTGTGAAAAGGAAGTGCACTAAAAATAGATCTTGATACACTGCATGAACTCTGAAGTGATTGTAATCTAGTCATGAAGACTGAAATTCTTCTACTCAGCAAGGGGCGGGGGGAGGGGGGGGAGCCAGGGTGTGTTTGGTATGTCACTGTGCGTGTGTGTGTGAATGGGGGGCAAGGAGGGAACTGATATGTTTATTATAATTTATATGGAAGATGAAACAAAAACATATATTGATGATATTATCATATTGAATACTGTGAACTTGTCTTTTTCATGTATAATTTTCACTGGTACAGTGGTAGTGATAGAAAACTTGCTTTTTCTTTTCTTTTCTTTTTTTTTAAAGTGATAATACAGTACACATTGTTTTTTTTCTGTTTAATTTCCCTTTGTTCATTGTATTATTCTGAAATGTCATTAAAAAGATTATTGCACTAAGTGTGTGTGCATGTGCGCATGCTTCCATATGCTGAATGGTCAACTTCATTTTAACATTATGACAAAACAAACAGTAGAATGTGTATTGTATAATTTATATGATCATGATGGTTTTAAACAGTATCCTATTTTTAATGTCAGAATAAAAATTCATACAGTCAGGATTTCAACAGGACTGCAAAATAGTATAAAAGTCATGACATAATGTGATTCTTAGTAACAGTCTATTACACTGTATTTAATTTTTGAACAATGGTTTGATTTCATGATATTAAAAAAAGAGGGGTTGCGGGGGTTTGGAAATGATGCTGTACCAAATTCCACAGTGACTATGTGTTTGTCTGCTCAGATTGCCTGCTGGTGTAATTGAATTTTGATCTATGGTATAAATAATGCACTCCCCTCTGTTCATCTTGCAGGAAGATGGCGACATTCGTGCCAGAAATCGAGAGCCCCTCCTGGCTGCCCAGGGAGAGAGGGAGCTGGAAGAGGGAGCCACCAGACCCCCAGAGGTTGAGCCCACCTCCACAAAGAGCTTGATCAAGTTCGGGTGGATCAAGGGTGTTCTTGTAAGTGCTACCTTCTTTCATGTGTACGATTGAGTCTGTCAGTGTGTTAAGTACAGGTTTTCATTCTTGTGTAAGATTGTGTACTGTGTCTGTCACCAGTGTCAGTGTGTTAAGTACCTTCTTTATTGTCTAAGATTGTGGGTCTGTCAATGTGTTAAGTACCATCTTTCTTGTGCAGGATTGTGGGTCTCTCAGTGTGTTGAGTACCTTCTTTATTGGCTGGGATTGTGGGTCTGTCAGTGAGTTAAGTACCTTCTTTCCTGTGCAGGATTGTGGGTCTGTCAGTGAGTTAAGTACCTTCTTTCCTGTGCAGGATTGTGGGTCTGTCAGTATGTTAAGTACCTTCTTTCCTGTGTAGGATTGTGGGTCTGTCAGTGTGTTAAGTACCTTCTTTCCTGTGCAGGATTGTGGGTCTGTCAGTGTGTTAAGTACCGTCTTTCCTGTGTAGGATTGTGGGTCTGTCAGTGTGTTAAGTACCTTCTTTCCTGTGAAGGATTGTGGGTCTGTCAGTGTGTTAAGTACCTTCTTTCCTGTGCAGGATTGTGGGTCTGTCAGTGTGTTAAGTACCTTCTTTCCTGTGCAGGATTGTGGGTCTGTCAGTGTGTTAAGTAACTTCTTTGTTGTGTACGATCGAGTCTGTCAGTGACCTTTCCTGTGCAGGATTGTGGGTCTGTCAGTGTGTTAAGTACCTTCTTTCCTGTGCAGGATTGTGGGTCTGTCAGTGTGTTAAGTACCTTCTTTGTTGTGTAGGATCGAGTCTGTCAGTGACCTTTCCTGTGCAAGATTGTGGGTCTGTCAGTGTGTTGAGTACCTTCTTTATTGTCTAGGATTGTGTGTCTGTCAGTGAGTCTTTTTAAGTATATATATCATATGTATACATGTGTGTACTTTTTTGTGTGTATAGTGTGTCAGTGTTTTAAACTTGTTTGGTCTTCTTTCTTGTGTACGGTTTTGTGACAGTGTCTTAAGTACCTCCGGTCTTGTGTAGGATTTTGTGTTTGTCAATGTTAAGATTAAGAACCTTCTTTCCTGTGTATGATTATGTATGTCAGTGTGTTGTGTCAAGTACCTTCTTTCTTGTGTTGGGTTGTGTGTCTGTCAGTGTGTTAAGTAACTTCTTTCTTGTGTAGGATTGGGTCTGTCAGTCTGAGTGTGTTCAGTACCTTCTTTATTGTATAGGATTGTATGTCCGTCAGTGTTTATCTTCTTTCCTGTGCAGGATTGTGTCCATCAGTGTATTGATATCTTCTTTCCTGTGTAGTATTGTTGGTCTTTCAGAGTGTCCTTATCTTCTTTCCTGTGCAGGATTGTGTCCATCAGTGTATTGATATCTTCTTTCCTGTGTAGAATTGTTGGTCTTTCAGAGTGTCTTAAGTATGATATATAAGTACCTTCTTTAAGTATGATATATAAGTACCTTCATTTTTGTGTATTGTGTGTCAGTGTCTTAAACTTGTGTGGTCACTGGTCTTCTTTCTTGTGTGTGGTTGTGTGAAAGTATCTTAATACAGGTCTTCTGTCTTGTGTAGGATTGCATGTTCACTGTTTGTCAGTGTGAAGAACCTTCTTTCCTGTGTACGATTGTGTGTACATGTCAGTGTGTTGTGTCAAGTATCTTCTTTCATGTGTAGGATTGTGTGTCTCAGTGTGTTAAGCACCTGTTTCCTTGTATAGGATTGTGTTCCTGTCACTGTCAGTGTGTTAAGTACTGCCTTCTTTTTTGTGCAGGGTTGTTTGTCCCATCAGTCAGGATCAGTGTGTTAAACTGTGCCTTCTTTTCTGTGTATGTGCCTGTCAGTGTCTTAAATGTCTTCTTTATTGAGTGGGATTGTGTATCTGTCAGTGTATTAAGTACTGTCACAGGTCTTTTTTTTTTCTTTAAAAAAAAAAAATCTATTATGTACAGTTGTGTGACAATGTTTTCTTTCATATGCATGGTTGTGTGACAGTGTCTAAACTACAGGTCTTCTTTCTTGTGCATCGTTGCGTGACAGTGTCTTAACTACAGGTCTTCTTCCTTGTGTATGGTTGTATGACAGTGTCTTTAGTACAGGTCTTTCTTGTGTATGGTTGTGTGACCATGTCTTTAGTACAGGTCTCTCTTGTGTATGGTTGTGTGACAGTGTCTTTTAGACAAGTACCTTATTACTTGTTTATGATCCCAAACAGCAATACCTCATATAGATCCCGTACAGCAACACTATACATCCCAAAGAACAGCACTTGAGATATATATATAGAGAGATATATATATCCCAAACAACAACTCTTCATCAAACAATCCTCAAATAGTTCAATAGCATTCCCAATAGCAACAGCTTACATCCTAAACAGCAACACTTTACGTCCCTTTCAATATTTTCTACTCCTTTTTTGATGTGAGGTGTTGCTGTTTGGGAAGTGAGATATTGCTGCTTGGGATGTGAGGTGTTGATTTTTTGGATGTAAAGCGTTGCTGTTTGGGATGTGAGGTGTTGCTGTTTTGGGATGTGAGGTGTTGGGTTTTTTTGGATGTGAGGTGTTGCTTTTTTTGGATGTGAAGTGTTGCTTTTTTTGGATGTGAGGTGTTGCTTTTTTTGGATGTGAGGTGTTGCTGTTTGGGACGTGAGGTGTTGCTGTTTGTGAGGTGTTGCTGTTTTGGGACATGAGGTGTTGCTTTTTTGGATGTGGAGTGTTGCTGTTTGGGATGTGATGTGTTGCAGTTTTGGGAAGTGAGTGTTGATGTTTTGGGATGTTAGGTGTTGCTGTTTGGGAAGTGAGGTTTTGCTGTTTTTGGATGTTAGGTGTTGCTTTTTTTGGATTTGAGGTGTTGATGTTTGGGAAGTGAAGTTTTGCTGTTTTTGGATGTTATGTGTTGTTTTTTGGATGTGAAGTATTGCTGTTTGATATGTGAGATGTTGCTTTTTGGTATGTGAAGAGTTGCTGTTTGGTATGTGAGGTGTTGGATGTGAAGTTTTGTTCCATGTGAGGTGTTGGATGTGAAGTATTGCTCCATGTGAGGTGTTGGATGTGAAGTATTGCTCCATGTGAGGTGTTGGATGTGAAGTATTGCTCCATGTGAGGTGTTGCTGTTTTGGATGTGATGAGTTGGGATGAGATGTGTTGCTCTTGGAATGGGGAGTGAAATGTCACATGTTTTAGGATGGATGGTTTGCAGATACGATGTCTGCTAAACATCTGGGGTGTGATGCTGTTCATCCGCATGTCATGGTGTGTGGGGGAGGCGGGCATCCTGCAGATGGTGGGCATTATCACTCTGTCTTGCATTGTCACCACCATCACCACCCTCTCAATGTCGGCCATCTGCACTAATGGTGTCGTCAAGGGAGGTGAGTCAGTGTCTGGATATATATATATTTTGTGTGTGTGTGTGTGATTTTTTCCGCCCCTGCATATATGGATCTGTCTGACACCTCTTTGAATATGAAACTCAAACTTCTGGAGTAGTTCAGGGGTTTTTTGTGTGTGTTTTTTTCAAATTTTCATTTTGATCTTTTAAAGAAATTTGGTTGTTGTGACTTGTATACAGTGGATAGGGGTTCTTCACTGATCCGTCTAAAGTGAAAAGTGTGAGTGTGTATTTTATATAATGAGTGTGCACACATGCCAGATTCATGTATATTTTGCAAACACATGTGAACTAACTGGAAGCCGTGTTCATTACATGTATCAGCTTATAAATTCAGTTTCTTGGTTCATATATTATTGGTTTCAGTTTGCACATGTTGCATTTCATAATTCTCTCACTCTCTCTCTCTCTCTCTCTCTCTCTCTCTCTCTCACTCTCTGTGTGTGTGTGTGTGTGTGTCTGTCTGTCTGTCTGTCTGTCTCTCTTTCTGCGTATATGTATGTGTGTCTCTTAGAACAACAGGAGATGTGTAAGTCGGCCAAAGTGCTAATATCTTCACCCTAAAACAGAAAAAAAACCTGTTAATGATAATGAATGCTTGTTATTGTGTGTGTTCAGGTGGTGCTTACTTCATGATCTCTCGGAGTCTTGGTCCAGAGTTTGGTGGACCTATAGGCCTTTTGTTTTCCTTGGCCAATGCTGTCGCTGTGGCCATGTACGTTGTGGGATTTGCAGAAACCTTCGTCTTACAGATAATGTTGCCTGTGAGTACCTTTTTGTTCAGGGTTCTTCATCAAATTAAATGTTGGTTAGCATAAATATTTTTTCACAATTTGACAATGAAGTTGAGCAAAGTGGCGTCCCATACTTTTCGTAAATGGTATGAGAAAGACAAATGTCTTATTTGTGCGAATGGAACATGTCTCAGTCAGACACACATCCACACATTTTTTTAAACATTGTTCAGATTTAAAACCTACACTCACTTTTATTTTTTGCTAACTCATGTACATGAAGTGGGTCTTTATGTTAAACCTGTTATTTGTGTGTGTGTGTGTGTGTGTGTGTTTTATAGTAAACCTGTTATTTGTGTGTGTGTGTGTGTGTGTGTCTTATGGTAAACTTAAATGTAAATTGCCTTTTGTCAGCAACAGCAAAAGATAGTCTAAACCAAGATATCCCAACTGATCACAGTAACCCACCCAAGCCATCACCTTTTTGAAGATGGCAAAACATGGGTGAACATATCAGGAAAGGGGTTTGGAGTGTTTGTGCACTTTTGCCAGATACAGACCACATTTTGGGGGAAAGGTTTCAGCAGCCCAGGCTGATAGCAACAGAAATGGCTTTGCTTTATCAGGTATCCAATCGAAACAGGAGGAATTTAGTCATCAGTAGAGGTAGATTCAGGCAATGACAAACCCTGTGAACCAAATGGTTTGTCTTGTCAGAAAAACAACAACAACAAAACCACACATGTAACAGCAAGCAGGTGACTACTTGTTGGCAGTGACTGGATTTTTAAAAGGTAAAACATTTATTTAAAGATGTAAACTGTGAAATGTGAATCTGCCCCCCTTTCCAGCATATATATGCATTTCAGTCCCTTGCTGCCCTGCTGTGAAGAAAACAAAAAAGTTATTGTCCTGGCTTGTAACACTTATAAACCTGTCAACACAAGGGGGAAAAAAATTCAATGACATTCGAGTCTCATCCACCCACTCTTCCCTTTCCTGTTCTTACTTTATTTCATTTTTTCTTCTTTTTCTCCTGACCTCACATCCTGCTTCTGAATAGTTATGAAACTGAACTTCCAGCTTATCTTCCCCCATTTTCACATTGACTCCAGTGTGTGGGACGTCTCTAACTGACAGGCAGTGGGCTGTGTCGTAACGGAGGTGCTGCCAAAACAAAGACATCAAACAAAGCAGGATGAATGTTACATGTTTTGGGGGTTTTTTTTGGTCTGCCTGTATACATGTACTGTAGAGCTGTGTCATTTCAAACTGGATTTTTCACTACAAGAACTGTATCACAGAGAGTTTGTTTGATACTGTGGGTTTGTTTGTATGCTGTGAAACTTGTTGCTTGTGGGGTCTTGGTTTATCATCTCATTAAATAAAACAACAGAAAAGAAAGAAGAAAAAAAAGCGAGTACCAACCAACCAAGTCAAGGCTTTCAGATCTGATGGAGAGGGGAACAAAACATGACGTGTTTATGTATATCTCTCCCTTTCTTCTCACATTCCATGAGTCTTTCACTCACCCCTCCAAGTTTCTTTCTCCCCCTCCCTGTTCCTCCACCCAGGTCTGCTGCAGTGCACGTGCACTGTGAATGGTGCACCGTGAATGGCATCATGCCTGAACAAACAGAGTGGGTCTAACATTTCCGTATTCACCTTCCCCCTTCTGTTGTCACACATTCGGTAATTCGTAATTCTTCTCCACACTGCTCTCTGGTTTCTTTCTTTCTCTCTGCCTTTTCCCCCAGGCTGATGCAGTACAGACCCATAATGTCATAACCAACCAGCAGAGCATCCCCTAATCCTTTCCATCCCTGTGGTGATGTGTGTACATGGGGCTGTTTCTGCAGCACAGAGCCTCCACATGAGAGTTGTGATGGCTCCCAGGGGGCCCCAGAACAGGACCTGGACGTCAGGAGGGCTTGGGTGCTATTTCAGGAAGGGGGGGTGTGGTGGGGGAGGGGGGGAGGGGATTGGGGGGTGGGGGGGGGATTATTCCAGTCCAGAAGGACAGGGTGGGGCATGTGGTGGGGCACCTGATGTCAGTTTACAGAGGTCTGGACACTGATCTGGACTGTTTACTGATTCTGAGCAGTGAAGCTCCGTGTTCTTTGCTAGCTGTTATGTTGCAGACATTGTAACCACAATTGTTACTTTTTGCATACGCCTGTACTTTGGCTATGTTGCAGACATTGTAACCACAATTGTTACTTTTTGCATACGCCTGTACTTTGGCTGGACATCGTTGCTTTGAATATACATCTAGATACTTGAGTGCAGACGTTGCTTTCTGGATGTATCTGTTATTACTGTTTGATTGTGAACTGTTGACATAATCATTGTTTTGCGTAGTGTCTGTTTCATGCATTGTTTTCTTGTTTGTGTGGTGTTCCGAAGTTCAGTCTTTCAAATCCCCATCCGGTTGTTTTTTAACAATTTTTGTTGTTGTTGTTCCCTGCTTTGGTATGCTGGGGTGAGTGAGTTCACTGTTGAAGGACTAAGAACAATGTTGACATTCCGCAGTAAACTGCATGCATGGTGGCTTGGGGGAGGTGGGGGGAGAAGAGAAAAAGGAGGAACAGGGGCTACACTGTCATACTATTATTGGGTGTACTGAATTAGACTTTGGAAAACATACTGCTAAGCAAACTCAGTGCCTGAAAGATGGCATGTGCAAAACCCAGCCCTGCTGTGTGTGTATAGGATTTAGACAGTATCCCCTGTGTGTGTGGTGTTTAAACACTTGCTCTGTCTACTTGGGGTTAAAATACTCAGTCTGTCACTGCCTGCACTGT
>NC_134897.1:25837174-25919674 GCF_041734735.1 Babylonia areolata | reverse complement strand
TGTGTTACATAACATGAGCATAGACCGGCTGAAGGGATTAGGATAGAGTCAGTGTTGCATAGTACTTTAAGCGGCATCACCAATATTTTGTGTGAGGAATTTTTTTTTAAATGTTCACACACACACACACACACACACACACACACACACACACACACACACACACATTATATATGTATATATATGTATACATGTTTTGCTTTTTTAGGGGTTGGGGGTCTATGGGTGGTGTGTGTTTCATGTGCATGTGCGTGCATACTCAATGTAAAATTTGTGTGGTGTGTAGCAAAAGCAGTACAGATCAATGGACCCACCTGTCTGAATTTCTGTGAGTCATTTCTGATCCCTGTGGGTCAATACTGCTTCATTATACAAAGGTGTATGCATGTAGATGTGTGTGTGTGTGTGTACGTACATAAAAAAAAAAACCCACCACCACAAAGTGGGGTTGTACTTGTAGACAGTCGGTAAAAAACTAAAATGTATGGTGGTATGGTCAGAGAAAAGAATAAGTGTAGAGAGAGAGAGTCAGAGAAAAAAAAAAATATATATATATATATGTGTGTGTGTGTGTGCGCTGTTTTCAGTGATTCACACTCTGAAGACTGTTTAGTTCTTCTTCACACACAATACCAGTACCGATTTAACCCCTTGATTGCTGAATCTTGGTGAAATGAGATGAGTGTGTCAACAGTTGTAACTGCAGTTCCTTCGTTTTATGTACGTTTCACTTTCAGTGATGTAATTAACCTTATTGATCAAAGGTAATCGTATAATCCCGAGACCAAGAAAAATCAAATGTATAATCCCAAGACGAAGAAATCCAGATGAAGAATGATGACTGACACCCAGACTTGTTCTGTCAGTGCTACTCAGTGAGGTGGTGGCCCTTCTCTGATAATCGAGTTGTCAGCAGCCGTCAAGGGGTTAAACCCTTGCTGTGCCAAGTTTCCATAGCAATGGACTCCTTGCAGCAGACCCGTGGCTGATGTCACCTGATGGGGAAGATGGCTGGGGAACCATGGGGCCTCTGTCAGAGGGTGTGAACTGGGGCATGAGGTCCTTCAGACTGCAGTCTGGAGGAGAGGAAGGTGGCAGAGTGGTTAAGACCCTCATCTGCCCACACAGTGTCCTTGAGGGTCTGGGTTCGATTCCCACTCCAGCCCTTTTCTCCCAAGTTTGACTGGAAAAATCAAATTGAGGGTCCGGTCATTGGAATTAGACAATTAATTGAGGTCCCATGTGTACAGCAGGCACTTGGCACACTTTAAATGAACCCATGACAACAACAGAGTTGTCCTCTGGCAAAATTCTGTAGAGGAAATCCCCTCTGAAAGGTACACAAATATATAATATATGTATGCACTCAAAACCTGACTAAGTACGTTAGGTTATGCTGTTGGTCAGGCATCTGCGTAGCAGATGAGGTGTAGCTGTATATATATGAATTTGTCTTAACACAGTGACGCCTCCTTGAGAAATTGAAACTGTAGTGTGAAATCAGATGGACTGAAGATTTGGAAAGCAGCACACCTGTTGTAATAATTTCACGTGTTATTTTGAGTTAATGTAGTAAATTCAGACTCATAGCACAGAAATCCTTGATCTCATCTCTTGTTAATCTTGAACAGCAAGTGCTCAGAGATCAGTTTGAAATTTTCTTGTAACATGCCTTGTGTGGCTTTGAGCAAGAAGTCAGCTTTTATGCAATGCTCTTTTCCATCAAGGCAATACACATTCTTCATTGACCTGCCTGATTATACAAAAAACAGTGGGGGTTTTCTTCTTTTTTTCCTATATATGTTTTTTTTTTTTAAATTAAGTCTCATTGACTTAATCAATGGCAAAAAAAACATTGTGTTACGAATATAATGATGAATCAGACTGCCCATTGTGGAACAATTCGTTACCATTATTACTTAAAAGCTGCTCGCCTTTGATTTGTCACTGTCAAACAACACCTTTTGAAAACCAAACATAAGCAGTTGACTGATCCAGATTCAAAAGAAAGCGTATTCGGTGACCTCCCCCCCCCCCCCCTCCGCCCCACCCACCCTCTCCTCCGTCTTTACACTTTTACAAGTCATGTTCAAAGACCGAGCTTCAGTGACACATGCCATGCACCTAAATGAACCCTCTGTGTTGTATGTGTGTGTTGTGCATTTATGCTTGTATAAGTGTGCTTTTGCACACATACCATGCGCCCCAAGAAATGAACCCTACATGTGTGTCTCTGTGTAGTGCATTTATATGTCAGTGTATGTATGTGTACTTTTGCCTTTTGTGGCTACATTTGTACAGATGTGGGCGGGTTGCTTGCTTTGTAAATATTGAATCCCCATTGAATAGCAACATTAAGAGATATAAAGTATTCTCGCTTTTTACCGATGGTTTAAATCAGGACTGTGCCTGCTACAGAAAGAAGGGCACATGTACACATACAGTTCTTTTCCTTTGTAAAGATATCTATATCTTTGACACTACCTGATATTGATCAACAAGACCAGATGAAGAAGAAAAGGTGCACAAAAGAAAAGAAATGGAGACCGGCGATATTCAAGGGGTTGTGTATAATTCCTAGTAATTTGGAATATCAGTAGCTGGAGTCGTATATAGTATGTACCGTTCTGTGGTTGGCAATTAATTATGATTCCCTCTGTTGGTTTTATGACTAACAGCTTCTCCACTCATTAAGAGCTCCACTTTCTTTTTTCTTTTCTCTCACTCTCTTTTCTCTCTCTCTCAACATGGTACACCCACTTCCTTACCCTCTATCCTTCCAACCTCTCACCCACTCCCTATATCCATTGCTTGAGTGTGTATGTGTGCACTGAAATGAATGCATGCATATACATGTTTGAATCACATTAAAGTGAATGGACAGTAAATCATTGAGAAGTTAAAATTCAGGTCTTTATGCTGACAACAATCTGTTGGTGAGCAGTGGGTTTTAACTCTTTCAGCTCTGCACCCAAGCACTGTTCTTGTATTAAAATTTGTTTCATTAAAATTGCGTATACGTTCATACTCATTCATAAACTTCAAGCGAAGGGGACTAACTTGTACAGTATTTCTGTCCACCTGTGTCAAATTGGAGGGGGAAAAAACAGTTGATTTCTGTGTGGTTTCTTTGTTTTTCCACATCAATATGGCAGGGAGACTTGCCATGCTTGTTAACTCCCTGGGATTGAATGGGTTAAAGAATCATCCAGGGTTTGTTGTTGTTGTTGTGCTTTTTTTGTTGTTTGTGGTTTGTTTTTTTCAAGGCATTCCTCACCTGCCTTCACACAAGCCTCGAATAAAATCCACACCTCATCTTGCACAGTTTCTTTCAGTCTGCTTTTAATCAGTGTGTCTGGTTTTTAAACTGGCAGTTCTGAGCTCATTTGTGTTAAAACATGGTTTTTAAACCTTATTAAGCATAGTCTGTTGTCACTTTCGTGCTTCAGAGATTCAGGTGTTTCTGTCAGGGCTCCTGATGAAGCACATGAATGGACATGCAGTGTATTCATTGAGCAGGTAGCAGAAAACTTTAACCCTTTGAGTCCTGAGTTCCTGAGCAATTTTAACCCTTCTGCCTGAGCTCCTGAGCCAAATTTGCAAATAATTGGTATTTAATGTGTCATGGCAGATATAAAAAGAGTGCCCTGACCATCGCTTTACCGGTGGTAGAGAAAAATGACATAATGCCTAGCCACCGGTTGAGCAGTGCGTAAACACTTGTGTCATGTTTTGCTATTGGTTGACTTATATTGAAATCGATCTTTTTTATCCAAAGCACATGCACAAAACACAGTGAAAAGGCGCGGCCATGTTGGTACTACGTTCGCTGACGTCAGAATATTATGTTTTTTCTGATTGGCTCTTCAATATAAGTCAACCAATAGCAAAACACAACACAAGTGTTTACGCACTGCTCAGCCGGTGGCTAGGCATTATGTCATTTTTCTCTACCACTGGTAAAGCAGTGGTCAGGGCTCAAAGGGTTAAAAGTAAACATTTTAAAGAACAAGCATATAAAGGAAAAAGTTAGAATAGTGTATCAGAGCTTCCGTCTGCCTTTGTAAGTGTGTTGTAATGCAGATTTTTTGGTGTGTGTTTTTTTTTTTTAATCAGAATGTGCAGCATTGGAATGACCCTCTGAAGGTTGTCTGGGATCCCTTGTGATTATGGTGGAAGATTCCTTGGGACCCTCCTCCCTTGAGAC
Source organism: Babylonia areolata (assembly GCF_041734735.1). Lineage (NCBI taxonomy): Eukaryota > Metazoa > Mollusca > Gastropoda > Neogastropoda > Buccinidae > Babylonia > Babylonia areolata. The sequence continues at coordinate 25,915,467 of NC_134897.1, read as the reverse complement.
CCTCCCCGCCAAAGATAATAAAATGAAATGAAATAAAAAGCTCTGTTCAGCGCAGTAAGATTCCCATTTGCATGCATGGAAGGTATTCTTCCTCTCTCCCATCCCCCCCACCCCCCCACCCCACTTCTTCCCCCCCGTTCCCCCAGAGGCTATGTTCAGTGTGATAAGATTTCTGTTTACATGCATGGAAGGGGTGCTTAATTTGATAAGGGAAATATATCATGAATCTTGTGTGAGACAGACCGCCCATGAGCAGGACGCAGATTGTTCAAAGGGAAGGGGAAATGACAACAGTTGTGTATGCTGTTAATATCTGAAGTGTGTAACCTGGGAAGTGAGGAAATTATTACGTTGCCCTTGTGAGATGTGTAGTCAATATTGGGTGTGTGGGTGCGCATATAGAAGAAAGAGAAGGTGTAGGAACACACAGGCGCACACATGAAAGTGATGAAATTGTCAGATAAATCAATTATCAGCCAAACAGAACACATACACACACACTCTTTTACACACACACACACACATGCACACACTTACTCACACACACACACACACACACACACACACACACACGCATGCACCCACGTACGCGCGCACGCACACACACACACACACACACACACACACACACACACACACACACACCAGATGCACGTATGCACACACACACACACACACACACCAGATGTGGATTTAGGAGAAATTTCATACTAACGACTGTGTTCCAACACGTCTGTACTGTGTGTTGCTTGTCCAGTTTCTAGCCACAGTTTACTGTAGTTAAAGTTTACATCATCTTTCAGCTGTCTCCGCTTCTTTGCTTTTTCAATGGCATTACTGTACACACACACACACACACACACACACACACACACTCTCACACTTGAGTTTAACGTCACCCAAAATTGTTTCTCACTTTGTTTTTCTTTTTGACTGCAGTAATTTGATCTTTTTGTCTGCAACAGAAGTCATGAATTTCTAAGTGTACATGTTTTGTCCTTCTGATGGACACCCTTTCCGATTCGAAAGTTCAGTGCATGATGAATTATTTTTGTTGACAGCTGTATGAGAATAACATTAAACTGCATCATGAGTCTAATAGAATGTGTAGTTCACTTGTAGTTGAAGTACTTATGTTTGGATGTGGACAGCAGGTTAATCATCAGAAGAAGAAAAAAAAACAAAAAAAAACTGGCCATGAAGAGGTGAGGTGATGAATGAAGCAAGGAAGGAATTATGTTTTGATGTCCTGTCACACACAATAGACATCTAGTTAAAAGCATAAATTTTCGTATTCAACTTATTGAATATACATATATACACATGCACATGCATTGACAAGTGAACATACATTCACAGACACACACATACACACACACTCTCTCTCTCTCTCTCTCTCTCTCTAAATCTCTCACTCTCTTACACATTCACTCACACATTCACTCACACACACACACACACACACACACACATTCTGCCACAAAAATTCCTAGCATTTGCCCTTCTGTTTCTTCATTCCTCTTTGTGAGTGTGTGTGTGTTTGTTTTGTTTTTCTTTTCTCTTTCTTTCCTCCCCTGTTCTTTTTCTTCATTTCTCCTTTTTCCTTTTGCTTTATTTTTTCTTCTCTCTCTTGTGTCTGCTCTCAACTTTGATCTTTAGCACATGCATGCCACCTCACACACCATTCCTTTGTAGGTGGGTCCGCCCGTCATAAGGGGCACCAACATGAATCTCAAGAAGAGCGCATATGCTTGGATGTTTTCTGGGTCAGGTGTGCATGAACTGCGTTTTGTGTGTATGTGTGAGTGTGCGCTTTTGTGTGTGTGTGTGTGTGTGTGTGAGAGAGAGAGAGAGAGAGAGAGAGTATTCATGTGTGTGTATGCATGTGTGTGAGACTTTGTATATGAGATTCAGACAGAGAGCATGTATGTGTGTATATATGTGTGTGGTTTTGTGCATGTGTGAGAGACTGTGTATTTGAGATTTAGAGAGAGAGTGTGTGTGTGTGCATCTGTGAGAGTTTGTGTGTGAGTGTGTGTGTGTGAGAGAGAGAGAGAGAGATTTAGAGTATGTGTGTGTGTGTGTGGTAAATTCACAGAATATATATATAGAAAGAACAGTCTGTTCAGTCTGTTCCTTCAGGCCAGTTCACTGCCTGTGGATGAAGTGTTGTTCAATTGTTTTCTTTCTTGCTTAATGGATATTATTTGTTTTAGGCATGGGGTGTATTTGTGCAGTTTATCATGTGTGTATATGTGTGACGTGTGTGTATGTGTTGTAGATCAGGCTTCAAAAGGTGTGTGTCAAGTCTTCACACTCAAAATGATGATGTGTTTTGAGAAAAAAGGGTTATACTTCATCTTCAGGAAGTTTTTTGACTTCCTCATCACAATGACTTCCTTATCTGTATGTTGGACTTCAAGTGTATTGTTTATAGGAAGATGTTGGGCAGGAATTGGTTGCTTGGGGGGTGGAGGGGAGATGTTTTAGTTAGCTGAATCTGAATCCTCTGTTCATGCCAGTTTTGAGATTTTTGACTCTGATAGATGTGAAAATGCCTATAAATATTGTGGTTAACATTTTTGGAAAATAAGTGTGCAAAATTTGTTGATTATGTCCTGTGGAATATCTCCAACTACATACAAGGTACAACCTTTTTCTTTCTCTTATCTGATTCTTCATTCACTCTACATTCCAAAAATGTATAGGTTTTATAGGTTTACCTATTTATTCATACTAATAAGCACACAAATGCCCCAAATCAGAGAACAGGTCGTGGAAGCAAACGGTCCCTTTGCTTTAAGCGTGATTTCTGTATGCGTGTTTTATTTTTTCCAGCACTTTGAGGGTTGATTAACTCTGTGTGTGTGTGTGTGTGTGTGTGTGTGTGTGTGTGTGTGTGTGTGTGTGTGTACACAGACAGACAGGAAATTTACAATGAGAGAAGGAGGATATCCAAAAAAAAATCGGAAATAGAAACGTATTATTTGAAGAATTAACAGGCAGGCTTGTTCTACCACTGTTAAATCATTTTCTAAATGTTGGCTGCCAGCTGTGTACAGGTCAGGTGACACCTTTCTTAACCATTCTTACCACCTGAAAGTTGAAAAAGCTCCGCAGAGTGTGCCATACAATGTTGTTCAAGCCTCTGAGTAACCAACTTGTCATCGACGGCTATGATTTGTGTGAAATGAGGCACAAAATGAAAATGCTTTACTGTTGGGTCCATGTAGAAATTCTATCCTGTTCTGATTAAACTTTTATTTTGTGATCTTCCACTTGAGATTCCTATTTTCCTGTTGAGGAAAGTTTTATTTTTTGATTTTATCTTTTATGTTAATTGAAACTTGGGTTTGACGTGAAGATTATAGAATGTTAATAGTTTTTTTTTTTCATCATTTTCTTTTTAAGGATCATGATTTTTTTTCCCCAGTGTATTCTGCCTCTGTGATGGCTCCACGCAGTCAGACCGGCTATGAACAATGTGAAGACACATTAGGAGTCATATCAGCCAGGTTATGAACAACATGAAGACACATTAGGAGTCATATCAGCCAGGTTATGAACAACATGGAGACACATTAGGAGTCATATCAGCCAGGCTATGAACAACATGAAGACACGTTAGGAGTCGTATCAGCCAGGCTATGAACAACATAAAGACACATTAGGAGTCATATCAGCCAGGCTATGAACAACATGAAGACACATTAGGAGTCATATCAGCCAGGCAATGAACAATATGAAGACACATTAGGAGTCATATCAGCCAGGCAATGAACAGCATGGAGACACATTAGGAGTCATATCAGCCAGGCTATGAACAATATGAAGACACATTAGGAGTCATATCAGCCAGGCTATGAACAACATGAAGACACATTAGGAGTCATATCAGCCAGGCAATGAACAACATGGAGACACATTAGGAGTCATATCAGCCAGGCTATGAACAGCATGAAGACACATTAGGAGTCATATCAGCCAGGCTATGAACAGCATGAAGACACATTAGGAGTCATATCAGCCAGGCTATGAACAATATGAAGACACATTAGGAGTCATATCAGCCAGGCTATGAACAACATGAAGACACATTAGGAGTCATATCAGCCAGGCTATGAACAACATGAAGACACATTAGGAATCATATCAGCCAGGCTATGAACAACATGAAGACACATTAGGAATCATATCAGCCAGGCTATGAACAACATGAAGACACATTAGGAGTCATATCAGCCAGGCTATGAACAACATGAAGACACATTAGGAGTCATATCAGCCAGGCTATGAACAACATGAAGACACATTAGGAGTCATAACAGCCAGGCTATGAACAACATGAAGACACGTTAGGAGTCATATCAGCCAGGTTATGAACAACATGAAGACACGTTAGGAGTCATATCATCCAGGCTATGAACAGCGTGGAGACACATTAGAAGTCATATCAGCCAGGTTATGAACAGCGTGGAGACACATTAGGAGTCATATCAGCCAGGCTATGAACAATATGAAGACACATTAGGAGTCATATCAGCCAGGCAATGAACAATATGAAGACACATTAGGAGTCATATCAGCCAGGCAATGAACAGCATGGAGACACATTAGGAGTCATATCAGCCAGGCTATGAACAATATGAAGACACATTAGGAGTCATATCAGCCAGGCTATGAACAACATGAAGACACATTAGGAGTCATATCAGCCAGGCAATGAACAACATGGAGACACATTAGGAGTCATATCAGCCAGGCTATGAACAGCATGAAGACACATTAGGAGTCATATCAGCCAGGCTATGAACAGCATGAAGACACATTAGGAGTCATATCAGCCAGGCTATGAACAATATGAAGACACATTAGGAGTCATATCAGCCAGGCTATGAACAACATGAAGACACATTAGGAGTCATATCAGCCAGGCTATGAACAACATGAAGACACATTAGGAATCATATCAGCCAGGCTATGAACAACATGAAGACACATTAGGAATCATATCAGCCAGGCTATGAACAACATGAAGACACATTAGGAGTCATATCAGCCAGGCTATGAACAACATGAAGACACATTAGGAGTCATATCAGCCAGGCTATGAACAACATGAAGACACATTAGGAGTCATAACAGCCAGGCTATGAACAACATGAAGACACGTTAGGAGTCATATCAGCCAGGTTATGAACAACATGAAGACACGTTAGGAGTCATATCAACCAGGCTATGAACAGCGTGGAGACACATTAGAAGTCATATCAGCCAGGTTATGAACAGCGTGGAGACACATTAGGAGTCATATCAGCCAGGCTATGAACAATATGAAGACACATTAGGAGTCATATCAGCCAGGCTATGAACAACATGAAGACACATTAGGAGTCATATCAGCCAGGTTATGAACAACATGAAGACACATTAGGAGTCATATCAGCCAGGCTATGAACAACATGGAGACACATTAGGAGTCATATCAGCCAGGCAATGAGCAACATGAAGACACATTAGGAGTCATATCAGCCAGGTTATGAACAGCATGGAGACACATTAGGAGTCATATCAACCAGGTTATGAACAACGTGAAGACACATTAGGAATCATATCACATTATCAGCCAGGCTATGAACAACATAAAGACACATTAGGAGTCATATCAGCCAGGCTATGAACAACGTGAAGACACATTAGGAGTCATATCAGCCAGGCTATGAACAACGTGAAGACACATTAGGAGTCATATCAGCCAGGCTATGAACAACATGAAGACACGTTAGGAGTCATATCAGCCAGGCTATGAACAACGTGAAGACACGTTAGGAGTCATATTCATATTCATTGTTAGTTGTTTCTCATTCCACATGTTAGTCACTTTCTCAAAAAAAAACACCAACCAAAAAAAGCTTTGTGTTTTCAGTTCAGCTCGAGCGACTGATGATATGTAGACTCATGTTGGCGATGATTTTTCCACATTCACCCCACACCCACTCCCCCTTCCCACTTGTGAACTTTGTTGCTGTCGTTTAACCCATTGACTGCTGCTGACAGTATGCTCACTAGTGAAGGCTGTCATCTCACTGTGATGAAACTGACCTCGCAGGTCAGGATGTCAGTCATCATTCTTTGTTTGGACTTTGTCCTCCTAGGAATGGGTTCCTTTTGTTGGGCAGAATTAATTTACACCTCTTGAAAGTACACAGGATGTAGTTCTGCAAATTAGATTGTTATCACACTGATGTCAGTTCACCATGCTTCAGCAGTTAAAGGGTTACATGAAGTGGGTGTGTTCTGTGCTGCCATTATAAGGCTGGGAGGGGACGGCACTGTCACGGACATGACAAGGACACAGACCTGACGTCCTTTTCAAGTCTCTGTGTGTGTGTGTGTGTGTGTGTGTGTGTGTGTGTGTGTGTGTGTGTGTGTGTGTGACCTTTGTACGTTGTGTGGATGGGAGTCAGGGGAGCATGGAGGAGAGGAGTGGAGTGGTGGAGGTGGTGAATTTTGCATGACACTCAGGCACAGCCTTGTTAAAGAATGCAGATGATTAAAAGGGAAGAAGCATTTAGATGACAGAATTTTTCTTATCCCCCTTCCTTTTTTTTTTCTTTTAAAATTAATGACAGGTCCAGGGTAGTTCTGAATTTCATTTCGCTATATTATGTCAGGTTATGAACTGGAACAAGAAAAGAGAGAGAGGAAAAAAAGAACGCAGCTGAAAATAGACTTGGTTGATATGGCAGCAGCATCAAAAGTAGTGGTTCAAAATCAAACTGTGTTACCTGTTCAGAATCTGAAATGATGAAGAAGTTGCTGACCGACAGACATTCACATGTTTAAGTTGTAACGCCCTCCCATACACATGTGTACATATATGTACATGTGTACTTGCAATATATAGGGTCCCAATGTGTGTGTTCATGTGTGCATGTGTCCAATACCTCTTCCTTCCTGATGTGTTTTCACATGCAGAGAAAGGTGGCAGAATGGTTAACATGCATATCTGCCAATACACTATATACAGTGTCCGTTAGGATCTGGGTCTGGATCCCAGTCTTGCCCTTTCTCCCAAGTTCTGGCTGGAAAATAAACTGATGATTATTTGGATGCAACAGTGAACCAAAGTCGCATGTGCATCACACAGTTGGTGACCAAAACCAATGGTATCTTAAGTGTTGTCTTGCGGCAAAACTCTGTAGAAGGAACCCACTCTCCGATAGGTACACACACACACACACACACACAAAAAGAAAGTGTATATATATATATATATATATATATATATATATATGTGTGCATGCACTCAATGCCTGACGCAGTGCATTGGGTTATGCTGCTGGTCAGACAGTGGCCTAGCAGATGTGGTGTAGTGCATATGGATTTGTCGGAATGCAGTGACGCTCCCTTGAGAAACTGGAACTGAAAGTGTGTGCGGTGTTGTGTGTTTCAGTACACTGGGCTGATGACGACGGCGGAGAACGACATCCGCATCATCGGGGCCATCACCCTCCTCATCCTGTGTGGCATCTCAGTCTGTGGCATGGAGTGGGAAACTCGGGTCAGTCCTGCGACAGTGTTGTCCGTCTGTCTGTCTGTCCATCTGTCTGTTTGTCTGTCTGTCCGTCAGTCTGTGGCATGGAGTGGGAAACTTGGGTCAGGCTTGTGACAGTGTCGTCCGTCTGTCTGTCTGTCCATTTGTCTGTTTGTTTGTCTGTCTGTCCGTCAGTCTGTGGCATGGAGTGGGAAACTCGGGTCAGGCTTGTGACAGTGTTGTCCGTCTGTCTGTCTGTCCATTTGTCTGTCTGTCTGTCAGTCTGTGGCATGGAGTGGGAAACTCGGGTCAGTCCTGCGACAGTATTGTCTGTCTGTCTGTCCGTCTGTTTGTCTGTCTGTCCATCAGTCTGTGGCATGGAGTGGGAAACTCGGGTCAGTCTTGTGACAGTGTTGTCTGTCTGTCTGTCTGTCCATCTGTCTGTTTGTTTGTCTGTCTGTCTGTCTGTCCGTCAGTCTGTGGCATGGAGCGGGAAACTTGGGTCATTCGTGTGACAGTGTTGTCCATCTGTCTGTCTGTCCATCTGTCCGTCTGTCTGTGGCATGGAGTGGGAAACTCGGGTCAGTCTTGTGACAGTGTTGTCCATCTGTCTGTCTGTCCATCTGTCTGTTTGTCTGTCTGTCCGTCTTTCTGTGGCATGGAGTGGGATACTCGGGTCAGTCCTGAGATAGTGTTGCCCGATGTTCATCTGTCAGTCCATCCATCTGTCTGTCTCACTGTCGTGTCTGTGTGTTGGCTGTCCTATTTCTTGGAAGTAGTGGACGTTTTTTTTTTTCTCTTTTACTAGTTGTAAGCTATCCCTCCACCCCACATCACCCTTCTTCCTCTCTCCAGACACACACACTGTCTCTCTCTCTCTCTCTCTCTCTCTCTCTCTCTCTCTCTCTCTCTCATCAGTGTGTCAAAGTTATGAATTTGTAGAACTCTGCTATGATATGATCAGACAAGTGCATCACTTTTGCTCTTACCAGCCAAAGGCACACTAAACACAACTTTACAATGCTTTGTGCTTCCCGTCAGCTGAGTGGGGGTGTGAACAAAAAGACAGAGCAGAACAAAATAAAGGTTACAGATCCCAAAGTCTATTACAGCCGCAGGGGCACTGAGTTTGTATTCGCAGTGTCTGGTGCTCGGTACAGGAACCTGGCTCCTGTGCTTCCAGACAAAATGGAGAAACAAAATCAAAGGGAGGTGGTTTGTTGGGTTTATTCCTTTTGTTGTACCTTTTGTTCACCTGCACAGACAGGTTGCCAGGAAGTGCCAAGCAGCATGTGCTTGAAGTTGGCTTTGTGTTTGATGCTGGAAGAAGTCTTGGAAAAATGAGAACCATTTCAGGGCTGGTGGAAAAGACTAGAAAAAGAATGTTTTGCCCTTCAGGGTCTGCATGATTATTTGATTGATAGGTTAATGCATTAAATAACAAATCAAATAAGGTTAATGCATTAGATAACAAATCATATAAGGTTAATGCATTAAAAAAAACAATCAATCAAAGAAACAAAATGTGATTAAACCATTGATACCGGGATATCCACCAATCTCTTTCGTTTGCAATGTAGCAGGCAATTATTTTTATTTCGTTTGGCTTTGTGTTTGGTGTGGACAACTTTGCAGTCTGGTCCGACAAAGGTCTGGTAAAAGTATGGAATCATATTATGTGGGAACTTGCCAGGAAGCACCAGGCAGCGTGGGCTTGAAGCTGAAGCTGGCTTTGCCCTAGTGACTGACTCAACTGACCAGTTGGTCCACCTGTGGATCTCTTCTATGTGAACGTGTGTTTCTGAGGGCAGGTTGCAGCTTGGTGGTGGTGTTCTTGGGCACCAATGCAGTGTACACATGTTGTTTTTTTCCTCTTCCCCCAAACCCCTTTACTCTTTTTTTTTTTTTTTTTTTTTTTTTTGTCTGCCCTATATTGAAGTCTCCAAGTAATGTGCGTGCTTGTGGGTGAGTGATCTGTGTGTGTGTGTGTGTGTGTGTGTGTGTGTGTGTGTGTTCTGTGTGCATTTGTGCATATAATTATGAGACTTATTCTGTGCTTTTTTTGTGCCATGATACATAATTATTTGCAATCTGTATTATTCAGTTGTCATGGTGAATATATAAAATGTAACAGTTCTTCTGTGCGGTTCCCCAATGACTCTTCATAGAACTGAGGGAGAAGGTTTTTTTGTTTGTTTTTGTTGTTTTTTTAAATCTATTGTATGTCTTCATGTATTGTTGTTTACCATAATTGACTATTGTGTGTGTATGCCTTCATGTGCTGTTGTTTACCATTATGCACTAACGTATGCATGTTGTTTCTTGGGAAGTGCTTAGATGCCACTATGTGAAGAGTTTGCATTATATAAGTATTACATATTATCATGATCATGATAGTGATGGTGAGGCATGACGCGAGGCTTGGCGCTTTTGCACGTTATTGTTATCATCATCATGGTGGTGATTCGTGAAGTGAGGCATGGTGCTTTTACACATTATTATTATCATAGTGATGGTGGTGATTCGTGAAGTGAGGCATGGTGCTTTTGCACGTTATTGTTATCATCATCATGGTGGTGATTCGTGAAGTGAGGCATGTGCTTTTGCACGTTATTGTTATCATCATCATGGTGGTGATTCGTGAAGTGAGGCATGGTGCTTTTGCACGTTATTGTTATCATCAAACATGGTGGTGATTTGTGAAGTGAGGCTGGTGCTTTTGCACGTTATTGTTATCATCATCATGGTGGTGATTCGTGAAGTGAGGCATGGTGCTTTTACACATTATTATTATCATAGTGATGGTGGTGATTTGTGACGTGCAGCATGGCGCTTTTACACATTATTATTATCATAGTGATGGTGGTGATTTGTGACGTGCTGCATGGCGCTTTTACATATTATTATCAACCTCATGATGGTGGAGGCGTGATGGAGGCATGTTGCTGTGTTTCAGGCCCAGATGGTGCTGCTGACAGCGCTGCTGGTCGCCCTGGTCAGCTTCTTCGTGGGGGTCTTCCTCCCACCCACAGACTACAAGGCCGCTCGGGGCTTCACCGCATTTAATAGTACGTGACAGGACTCTTTATCTAGCTGGGAGTGGTTCGGCCATTTCTGATGATGATTATAGTAATAATAATGATATAAGTAATAACTGATAATAATGATAATGATAATAATGATAATAGTAATGATAATGATAATAGTAATAATAATGATAATAGTAATAATAATGATGATAATAGTAATAATAATGATAACAACAACAATAATAATAATAATTATTATTAATGATAATTATAATAATAAGCAATAACTTACATGACAAGGGCTCAGCATTACTGGTTGCCTTGGGCAAGTAGATTGCCCTGTTGGGCAAGCTGAGCCCTTTCTGTACTTGCCTGACTGGGTGGGTGGTGTTTCGTAAGACCAGCATGTTCAGTTATTTTTTTAAATATTGGTCACTCTCTACTGATACCAATCATCTGATATTCTGTGGCAGACAATGTTTTGTGTTGCAACTTCAATCAGCAAGGTGAAGAAGAGAGTTGTTGTGCAACTCTAAGGTGATGTGCCACTGGCTGCTGCTGTTTTTTGGACAGCCAATTGTAAATTTTCTTGCAGCCCAGTTTTTCAGCCGTATTTTAATTGCTTGGCCACAATGTGAACTTTGACACAGGTGTGGAACTCTCTTCAGTTTACAACAGTCTGTTGCAACACCACTGTCAAGCCCATTATGGATAAGCAGCAGAAATACAGATGTTAACCTTACTTCTTGTTCTTCTTTGTTCATGGGCTGCGTCTCCCACATTCACTGATATACACCAGTGGGCTTTTACCACCACCATGTAGGCAGCCATACTCTTTTGGGGGTATGTTCTTGTTTCCACAACCCACCCAACAATGACATGAATTACAGGCTCTTTAGCATGTGTATTTGATGTTCTGCATGGGTTTACCCACAATGGGGGTTCAGGTACTAGCGGGTCTGCACATATGTTGATCTGGGAGATCGGAAAAATCTCCACCCTTTACCCACCAGGCGCTGTTACGGGGATTCAAACCTGGGACCTTCATATTGATATTCCAGTACTTCAGCCACTTGATAGTTGCACCTATCAACTTAGTTACTCTCAGCCAGTTCTAACCCAACATCCAACACATTCCTGTATCAGTTTCACTGAGGAAGGTGGTGAGAAACCACTGATTTCTAGTAAGTTCAAAGTTTCCAGTCTGAGTGAGGAGACTTTCTTCTCTGTGTTTATGATGTTGGTATGTTTTTACCCTCTTTAAAAAATTTTTTTTTTTTTACATGTTTCATCAAAGTTGAGCGATATCCTTTTTAGCCTCTTTTTTTTTACACGTTCCATGAAAACTGAGCGATATCCTATTTACCCTCTTTTTTTTACATGTTCCATGAAAACTGAGCCATATCCTTTTTACCCTCTTTTTTGACATGTTCCTTGAAAACTGAGTGATGTTCTTTCTGTTCCTGTTTTGGCAGTGGAGGTTCTGCAAACCAATGCCTTCAGCGACTATCGTGGTGACGTGAACTTTGCCGCTGTGTTTTCCGTGTTCTTCCCTGCAGCCACCGGCATCCTGGCTGGAGCCAATATATCTGGGGACCTGAAGGTGGGCACGTCCCTGTGTTGCTGTCACTGTTGTTGTGTTGTGTTGTTGTCCTGTGTGGTGTTCTTCTACTTTCTTACTGCAAGAGATTTCTCAGCATGAGATTCAGGCTGCTTTCCCCAGGACACAGCTCATCTGTTTCTATGAGTGAATTTATTACCCACATACATATGTATTATAAAATTTTAAAAAAAACACAATAATTAAGCCTCTCATGTTACCATGGGTTCGTTTAGATTTGCAAAGTGCATGCTGCATAGAAATTAAAAGTTTTCAGTTAATCATCTCTGAAAGTGTAACACTTAGGCTGCTACCACCACTGAAGGTCTAGTGAAGGTAGGGAGGGAGAGTAAAAGTCCCAGTCCTAACATGAATCAAGCCTGGGATCCTTGTTTCCTAATCTTGGGCTATACCATAAGACTACTGCTGTACATATGATACAGCAGTGTTGATGTTTGTGTGAGTGTGGTCTGTTGGCGGGTGATAGCCCTGTATTACTGATGTTGGTGTGGGCGTGGTGTGTTAGAGGATGACTGGTCCTGTATCACTGATGTGGGTGTGGTGTGTTAGAGGATGACTGTCGTGTATCACTGATGTGGGTGTGGTGTGTTAGAGGATGACTGTCGTGTATCACTGATGTGGGTGTGGTGTGTTAGAGGATGACTGTCGTGTATCACTGATGTGGGTGTGGTGTGTTAGAGGATGACTGTCGTGTATCACTGATGTGGGTGTGGTGTGTTAGAGGATGACTGTCGTGTATCACTGATGTGGGTGTGGTGTGTTAGAGGATGACTGTCCGTGTATCACTGATGTGGGTGTGGTGTGTTAGAGGATGACTGTCCTGTATCACTGATGTGGGTGTGGTGTGTTAGAGGATGACTGGTCCTGTATCACTGATGTGGGTGTGGTGTGTTAGAGGATGACTGTCCTGTATCACTGATGTGGGTGTGGTGTGTTAGAGGATGATGGTCCTGTATCACTGATGTGGGTGTGGTGTGTTAGAGGATGACTGGTCCTGTATCACTGATGTGGGTGTGGTGTGTTAGAGGATGACTGGTCCTGTATCACTGAAGTGGGTGTGGTGTGTTAGAGGATGATGGTCCTGTATCACTGATGTGGGTGTGGTGTGTTAGAGGATGACTGTCCTGTATCACTGATGTGGGTGTGGTGTGTTAGAGGATGATGGTCCTGTATCACTGATGTGGGTGTGGTGTGTTAGAGGATGATGGTCCTGTATCACTGATGTGGGTGTGGTGTGTTAGAGGATGACTGTCCTGTATCACTGATGTGGGTGTGGTGTGTTAGAGGATGATGGTCCTGTATCACTGATGTGGGTGTGGTGTGTTAGAGGATGATGGTCCTGTATCACTGATGTGGGTGTGGTGTGTTAGAGGATGATGGTCCTGTATCACTGATGTGGGTGTGGTGTGTTAGAGGATGACTGTCGTGTATCACTGATGTGGGCGTGGTGTGTTAGAGGATGACTGTCCTGTATCACTGATGTGGGTGTGGTGTTAGTGGATGATGGTCCTGTATCACTATCACTGATGTGGATGTGCTGTGTTAAAGATGATGGTCCTCTGTCACTGGTGTTTGTATGCGTCATGGTCCAGGACCCGGCCAAGGCGATCCCCAAAGGCACGCTGATTGCCATCTTGATCAGCACGGCTGTCTACATCATGGTGGCCATCCTGCTGGGGGGCAGCGTCTTGCGGGTGGCCAATGGGTACGAACCCCTGAGCGAGGTGCTCCACACCACTGTCCTGCCCACGTTGGACAACAGCACCCTGTCTTACCTCACCACCATGTTTGGGCCGTCCTCCTTCAACATCTCCACCACCACTCTTGTGCCTTCTGCCTCCACTGCCCAACCCTACGTCTACTCCATGGCCAACGTGGCCAACTGCTCTCTGGTGGAGGGGGGCTGCAAGTATGGGCTGTTTGAGGATTACAAGGTGAGTCTGACAACCTGTTGGTATGGACTGTTTGAAGTTTACAGAGTGAGTCTGACGACCTGTTGGTTTGGGCTGTTTGAAGATTATAGAGTGAGTCTGATGACCTGTTGGTTTGAGCTGTTTGAGGATTACAAGGTGAGTCTGACGACCTGTTGGTTTGGGCTGTTTGAAGATTACAGAGTGAGTCTGACGACCTGCTGGTACTAATTCTTTGAAGATTAATAGGTTTAGTCTGACGACCTAAAGTGATGAATGTGGTGTCGTCTTTTGTGTGGAGATGATGTGCAGTGTGATGTTTTCAGGTGATGATGTGCAGTGTGATGTTTTCAGGTGATGATGTGTGTGTGTGATGTTTTCAGGTGATGATGTGCAGTGTGATGTTTTCAGGTGATGATGTGTGTGTGTGATGTTTTCAGGTGATGATGTGCAGTGTGATGTTTTCAGGTGATGATGTGCAGTGTGATGTTTTCAGGTGATGATGTGCAGTGTGATGTTTTCAGGTGATGATGTGCAGTGTGATGTTTTCAGGTGATGATGATTGCGTCAGCGTTCGGCCCTCTGGTGACAGTTGGCATCTTCTCTGCCACTCTCTCTTCAGCCCTGGCCAGCCTGGTGTCTGCACCTAAAGTCTTTCAGGTAATGTGCACAGCTTGCAGCTCCTCAAGGAGGCGTCACTGCTTGCACACAGACAATCCATACTATACATTACACAGCAACTGCTTGGCAGATGCCTGACCAACAACACAGTTCAGTGCACTTTGGCCATGAGTGCTTGCATTTATATTTGTGTATCTATCAGAGTGGATTTCTTCAACACAGTTTTGCCAAAGGACAACACTTAGGTTGCCGTGGGTTCTTTTTTATGTGCGCCAAGTTCGTGCTGCATCAGACATCGGTTTATAAGAGGAAGGTGGCAGGATGGTTAAAATGCTTATCTGTCTGTACAATGACCATGAGGGTCTGGGCTCGAATCCCCTCTCACCATTTCTCCCAAGTTTGAAGTGAAAATCAAACCTAGCATTTAGTCACCCAGATGTGCACAGGAAGGTTTGGTTGTCTGCCATATAGCTTTGAGTTTTGTGTATGTTTGTTTGTTGTGAGAGAAAGTGTAAGACAAGTGTAACTTGCTTAATTGCTTTATATTGATACACAGCAGTGTCAAGAAGCCAAACGATTCAGATTTTGGCCCGAATAAAATGTTTTTGATGCAAAAGTGACTTAACTGACGCTTAATGTATCTCCTTTCATCTCTGTCAAGTATTAGATCAGTCTACAAATCAGATCACAGTGGTGCTTTTGTTCCAGTTCTTTTTCTATCCCACTGTGCCTGACTGTAGAGGCATCGCTGTTCCTCATCTCTCCCATTGTGTTGCTCAGTCTCAGGCCTGTCCATTCTGGGACATTATCATATCATCCCTGGTTTTTTTTTCTGTCTTCCTCTCGTTCTTCTTCCTTGCACTATGCCCTCTGTCCCATCACCTGTTTTTAACCTTTTTTTTTTCTAGGCAGCCTGAGGCCAGGATTGGTGTTGTCCCGAGGCAGCAAGAAGTGCCCTGAATAATAATCACAATAATCGTCAAATATATGTTGTGCCTTTCCATGTAAAATCATGCTCAGTTGTGCTGTACAATGTAAAAACTCAAGTGTACAACATGCGTTTAAACAATAGAATAACATGCGTATAACCCTGCACAGACACCCAGCCAAACACTGAAACACTAATTTATGTACATACACATACGAAAAAAAAAAAAAAAAAAAAAAGCTAATAAATCAGACACAACAGTGGTCATACATATCATGCATCACAATACCTAAATGATACATATCATATCCCAACAGTTCAACACCAGAATCACAATACTTTGTATTTGCATTTCGCTTTTTGTCACAACAGAGTCTCTGTGAAATTTGGGCTGCTCTCCCCAGGGAGAGCGTGTCGCTACACTGAGAGCCTCATCCATTTTTTGTTGTTGTTTTTTCCTGCGTGCAGTTTTATTTGTTTTTCCTATCGAAGTGGATTTTTCTACAGAATTTTGCCAGGAACAACCCTTTTGTTGCTGTGGGTTCTTATACTTGTGCTAAGTGCATGCTGCACACAGGAACTTGGTTTATCATCTCATCCAAATGACTAGCGTCCAGACCACCACTCAAGGTCTAGTGAAGGGGGAGAAAATATCGGTGGTTGAGCCGTGATTCGAACAAGTGCACTCAGATCTCGCTTCCTAGGCGGACACGTTACCTATAGGCCATCACTCCGCTTCAAACCAGTATCACGATACTTGAACAGCAGTGACATGTATACACGACAGTTTGACCAGGAGGTGTGGTGTGTTCCCTGCAGGCCGTGTGTCAGGACAAGATTTTCCCCAAGCTGGACTGGTTCACCCAATACCCCGGGAGGAATGGCGGTGTGTCCTGGCGCTGCAACTGCCTCGTCTTCTTCCTGGGCATGGTCTTCACTCTGATTGGTGGGTGTTCGGTGGGCGTGTCTCTGAGTGTGTGGTGGGTGCTCTGCGGGTGGGTCTACACTGATTGGTGGGTGCTTGGTGGGTGTGTCTGTTTGTGTGGTGGGTGCCCTGTGGGCGTGTCTCTGAGTGTGTGGTGGATGCTTGGTGGATGTTTCTCTGGTTTGAGTGTCCTTGTTGCTCTGATTGGTGGGTGTTCAGTGGGCGTGTCTCTGTTTCAGAGTGCTGGTTGCTTTGATTGGTAGGTGTTCAGTGGGCGTGTGTCTGTCTGAGCATGCAAATTATTCTTGATTGATTGATAAGCATGCTTAAATAGTGCTCATCCTTGGTCAGAGACCGAGCTCTAAGCACTTTACAAAGTCATTTGCAGTTTCTCTTTAAGGGACAGTTTCAGTTCAGTTTCAGTAGCTCAAGGAGGTGTCACTGCGTTCGGACACATCCATATACGCTACACCACATCTGCCAAGCAGATGCCTGACCAGCAGCGTAACCCAACATGCTTAGTCAGGCCTTGGGGGGGGGGGGGGGGGGTGAATACATAATAGATAAATACATTTTTTTTTTTTTAAATACTACTACTAATAATATGTATAAGGTGCAAAAACTTGATGAAGTCAGCTATAAGCGTACATAAATAAATAATAATTATAATATTTAAAAAAAAAGGTAGTAGTAGTAATAATAATAAATAAAAAAGACAACAATGATGTTAAATAAGCAAATAAATGTAAAACATGGAGACACACATTCACACATACACCCACATAAGCATAACAGATATACACCAAACATGCAGTTTCACAGATACAAAAGCACAGTCAAATACACATAAACGTACATGAGCCCCAACACACACACACATTACCCTGCACCTCCTCTACCCCCCCTCCTCCACACACTCATTTCTAGGCTACGTATCGCAGCTTCCACACCACTCACTCACACACACACACACACACACACACACACACACACAGAGTCAAATACACATAAATGTACATGAGCCCCAACACACACACACATTCACACATTACCCTGCACCTCCTCTACCCCCCTCCTCCACACACTCATTTCTAGGCTACGTATCGCAGCTTCCACACCACTCACACACACACACACACACACACACACACACACAGAGTCAAATACACATAAACGTACATGAGCCGCAACACACACACACACACACACACACATACACCCCACACACACACACAAGGGACAATAAAGATTGTTGTGTCCAGAATGGATCAGAGTGTGGTGATTTTGGAGGATCACCATGACATAATAATGAAGAATGTTCCATGATTTGACCAAATGACTGGATAAAGGTGTACCAGAAATTCTTGTGGCTGTTATTGAATGAAGTACAGCAAAATCTATTAAAGTATGTTGAAAACTGGTAAAAAGTTACTGTGATCAGTACAATCATTTTGAGAGATTGTCTCCATAGATACTGGACAAATGGCTTGACAACTATTGTATTATATTGTATTAACTTTTTTGCCACAACAGATTTTCTGTGTGAAAATCAACCTACTGCCACTGGGGAGAGCACATTGCCACAGTGCAGCACCCTTTTTTTTTTCTTTCTTTTTTTCTGTCTCTCTGCAGTTGTATTTGCTTTACTATCAAAGTGGATTTTTCTACAGAAATTTGCCAGCCAACACTTTTATTGCCATGGGTTATTTTCTGTTACACAAATCATGAATGTGGTGACAGCTCTTAAGTGGATTGTTGTTTTGCAGGTGATTTGAACTTCATTGCTCCTTTGATCTCCATGTTTTTCCTGGCCACCTACGCCCTCATCAATTTCTCCTGCTTTGATGTCAGCATGGCCAACACTCCAGGTGAGCTCAGGTTGCAGGTGTACAGCGTCACTGTGGTTAGGGACAACTGTTTATCACTGTTTTCTTCTTTCTTCAGTGATGGTGGGGGGTGTGATGAAGATGCTGCAATGGGGGTCTGGTTAGTGTCAGTATTTCTTCTGTCCGTTTCCTGATTGTTGGTTTTTGTGATGATAATCAGGTTTACGCTTGTACCTCCCATCCCAGGCATGGAGCTTGTGGCGTTTTGAAACAGAAGGTTTCAACAAACATACATGTACATCATACACGAACACAGTATCAGTATCAGTAGCTCAAGGAGGCATCACAGCATTCAGACAAATCCTGATACGCTACACCACATCTGCTGAGCAGATGCCTGACCAGCAGCGTAACCCAATGCACCTGCTTAGGTTTGGGACATATATATCCCACTGTCAGCCAGGGTGAGAGATTTAGACACCTATAGTGGTGATCAGGAAATTTGAGCATCACTCCAGAAAATGCATACGTGAAGTGGATGACCCTCTGCTGTGTGGTCCCAGCCTTCCCATTTGAGCCCTTAGAACACTCAGCTCTGGGAAGGCTGAAAAAAAAAAAATCTCTAATGGGGCTCGAACCCACATCCTCCTAGTGGTCAGTCTGCTACACTAACCACTTTGCTGTGGTGGCTTGTGTCAGCTCCATGTCTGTGGGAGTGTATTTGTATGCAACATTGCAGTGTTTTCTCTTAATCCCTGCCTATATGTCTGTGACTGTGTAGGTGAAAGAGTTACTGGTACAGAGTGTTTGGAGAAGAGACATTTGTTGACTACAAATTTTGGTGGTCACTATGTTGCTGGTAAAAGAAAAGCCAACATACTGCTGTCATATATTTCTCTGTTCCTCTTTGTTTTGGGGTTTTTTTTTAATTTCTTTTCTCTTTTTTATATATTTTAAAAAATATAAAAAATTATTTTAATTTTTTTAAAGATTTATGATATACAAGCAGAAGAGAGAATATCAAAGTATCCTCGTCACTTACATGTCACTTGTCACTGGTGTGCATGTGATTCTGTATCAACGCGGGTTGGTTTTAATAGATAAAGAGTTCTTTCAACTCCTTTTCTTCTTTCCATTACTTGACCAACATCAGTTTGCTGATGACTCTGTCATGGTTGATGTATGCTGGGTATTTTGTGTCTCTGTAACCCACGGAACACTGACATAGATAACAGGATCTTTAATGTGTGTATTTGATCTTCTGCATGCATGTTGCCGAGATTCGAACCCGGGACCCTCAGATTGAAAGTCCAATGCTTTAACAACTCGGCTATTGTGCTTACACTCCTTGAGTGCATAATCTGATGAAAAGTGGAACGCCATGAGTACGTCTGCACTGCTACCATCATGTTGACTTTGTACTGGTGACTGTTTCAGGGTGGCGTCCTGGGTTCCGTTACTACAACAAGTGGGTGAGCCTGTTGGGGTTTGTGATCTGTATCGTGGTCATGTTCCTCATCAGCTGGCCCATGGCCCTGGTGTGTGCCTTCATCATCTGCTCCCTCTGCATGTACCTCAAACACGTCAAGCCAAGTGAGTCATAGTGCTTGTCATCTGTGTGTGTCTGTGTGTCCATTGTTAAGCTGTTCTGTGTGTACCTCAGATACGTCAAGCCAAGTCAGTGATAGTGTTTGTCGTCTGTGTGTGTGTGTCTGTGTGTCCATTGTTTGCTGTTCTGTGTGTATCTCAGATACGTCAAGCCAAGTGAGTCGCCTGTCCTGTTACAATAACTGTGATAATGTTTGTGTTCATTATGCTGTCATGATTATGCTTGTCATCATTCTGCTGTCATGGCAATGATGATGTTATTTGTCTTGTGTGTTTGTGTGCATGTTATAGGGTTTATACAGTCAAGGAAGTCTGAAAAAGCCTTTGAAAAGTGAGAGAACCATTTCCAGGGCTGGAAAAGTCTTGAAGAAGAAAAGCCTTGAAATTTTAACAAAACCCTTGACGTGCGCCATTTAACAGAGAGCATGATGCCTGAAGAAGAAAAAAATCCCAACAAAACAACAGAGATCCAAATTGAATATTGATATCAGGATCATCATCTGTCTCTTTCATTAGAGGTGTAACATGAACTTTTGGCTCTGTTTGGCTTTGTGTTTGGTATGAATAAATTTCAGTCTGGTTTGCTTTGAAGTGATTTTAAGTTTGAACTTTTTTTTTCTTAACAGTTGACTGGTTCTAAGAAATTATAGTTGTTGTATTAAGCCCCGAAATGGCTGGGCTGTAGGCAGCATGATTTGATTTGAACAGTTGACAGGTGTGATGCGGCATGTTGACCTGTTTTGCAGATGTGAACTGGGGCTCCTCAGGACAGGCCCATGTGTACCGCAAAGCCCTCAAGTTTGCCTTGAAGCTGCTGCGCACCGAAGACCATGTCAAAACATACAGGTCAGTTTTTTTTTGGTTTTGTTTGTTTTTTTGTTTGTTTTTTAATTTTTATTTTTTTTATTTTTTTAACACACTTGTGTAAACAGAGTCTATGTTTTAACCTGGTGTTTGGTTGTTTGTGTGTGTATGAGTTTGTCTGTCTCTGTGTGTCTGTGGTAAACTTTAACATTGCCATTTTCTCTGGAAATACTTTGTTCGTCAGTACCAATTTTGGCTTAAAAATCGTAGGGAAAAAAATCTTCACGGTCATAACAATAAGAGTTTGTAAATCTCCCAAATTAAGCCATGTTTTCTGTATCATTAAGGTTTATTTCGTTGAAGCCATTGCTGGGATTCCGAAAACACCATATAACCGCATCATAGTTGCAGTAGCGATGGCGATGCTTAGTGCGTGATGGCGTGACCTTGATTCTGTTGTTCACAAGAAAGAAATACAAATTCTGGACAGAACACATACAGTGACACAGACTACATCATTGACGTGTTTACTGCATATGAATCTTTTAAAATGGATACTCAATTAACTAGAATGAGCATAAAAGAGAAATTAAATTGACTGTGTCTTACATTCCTGGCGAGTGTAACTAAACTTGTACATCTGTCTAGATCTAGAGAAAAACAGCTGAATGTTGCAGTTTGATTATGGCGATAGCCACGTCTCCTTTACTGCAGACTATAAAGAATTCTTAATTGCCCTTAAAGAATTTTTAAATGCCCGAGATACACCCAAATGATGTCATTTAAACAGCGTTGTCACTTGAAATACTGCAATCGATTTATCGCCCTTAAAAAAGCATGCTTAGATATTAATTTTTGAACGTCATTTGTGGATCCGCAGTAGTGCAGGGAGTAAGACAATTTCTTCCTACCCGAACATGCCGGGTTCGAATCTACACTCAGCCCTCCTTTTTTTTTTCTTTTTTTTTATATAAACAAATTCAGAACACATTTTAACGATTTAAAAAAAAAAATTTTTAAGTGTATCACAAGCCTCTCTTGTTGTTTTTTTTTACAGTATGGATCCATAGAATTAAAAACAGAAAATCATGTAGCATAGGTAGACTTGAATCTGCTTTTTCTGCCAATCGGCATTATTGCGAAAAATTGCCTGCAGAAAATCTGTGACTTCATTTGTTTCATCCAGGATCTTGTTGAGTCATGAAAAGCAGCACGCTTCAGCAAATCAGTGTTTACATTGTGTCGCAACATGCACATTTATCTTGTATGTGGATTCTGAATATTGTACTTGGAACACCATTTCCAACACAATGCAATATAGTACAAAGGAATAAAGTACAGTACAATACAGTCTAGTACAGTCCAATAGAATGCAGTGTAGTACAAAACAGTGCAGTACAATATAATGTGATGATGGTGATGATCAAGTTGATGGTGATGAAGATGACGGTGATGATGATGGTGATGACGGCAGGCCTCGGGGGCTGGTGCTGACTGGAGAACCAGATACCCGCCCCATCCTGGTGGACTTTGTGATGATGATGATAATTATGATGATGATGACGGCAGGCCTCAGGTGCTGGTGCTGACTGGACAGCCAGATACCCGCCCCATCCTGGTGGACTTTGTCTCGCACATCACCAAGAATGTGGGACTCATGGTCTGCGGCAACGTCATTGTGGTCAGTCCACTTATACTTACACACTCTTTTTTTTCCATCTTCTTTTCATTTTATCTTTTATATATATATATATATATATATATATATATATATATATATATATATATATATATATATAGATGCACGCGCCTACACACACACACACACACACACACACACACACACACACACACACACACACACACACACACCTGCCCTCCCTCCCTTTCTCTACCTCTCTCTCTCTCTCTGATGATGTAAAACCATCATGATATCAGATGATTGTGCTGCTGCTGATAATGATGATGATGATGATGGTGGTGGTGATGATGATGGTGATGGTGGTGACGATGATGATGATGATACTGATGATGATGGTGGTGACAACGATAATGATGCTGACAATGATGATGGTGATGATGAATACGATGATGGTGATGCTGATGATGATGACGATGATGGTGGTGCTGATGTTGATGATGATGGTGGTGACGACAGAGATGATGATGATGATGGTGGTGGTGGTGGTGGTGGTGCTGATGCTGCTGATGATGGCGGTTATGATGATGATGATGATGACGATGATGGTGGTGCTGATGCTGCTGATGATGGCGGTTATGATGATGATGATGATGATGACGCCTTCAGGGCAAGCAGTCGGACAACCTGCGCTCCCTGCTGTCATCGGACGCAGACCATTTCTTCATGGCGCGCAAGGCCAGGTCCTTCTACAACTGCACTGTGGCCACCAGCTTCAGACTGGGCGTGCAGTGCATGATGCAGGTCAGTCCTTCCCCGCCACCCTCACCTTCCCTCATAGTTGTACCCCAGTACTCTTGATAATAATGATCGATGGGTGCAATAGCCGAGTGGTTAAAGCGTTAGACTTTCAGTCTGAGGGTCCCGGGTTCGAATCTCGAATATGTGCAGTTCTGCTTAGTGCCTGAACCTGAACCTCCTTCGTGTGTATACGCGAGCAGAAGATCAAATACGCATGTTAAAGATCCTGTAATCCATGTCAGCATTCGTTGGGTTATGGAAACAAGAACATACCCAGCATGCACACCCCCGAAAGCGGAGTATTGCTGCCTTCATGGTGGGGTAAAAACAATCATACATGTAAAAGCCTACTTGTGAACATGCGAGTGAACGTGGGAGTTGCAGCTGACAAACGCAGAAGAAGAAGAATGATCATGACAATAATCATAAAATGCAGGCTTATATAGAGCAGCACCCCCATCTCAAATGGGGCTCACCACACTCTACAATGAAATACACAAGTTCAAGTCAACACATTCTCCCATGACACTGGCTAAGACAGACAAATGTAAGGCTAAGTGACATGAAAATATGTAAATCAACACAGGCACCATCTCTGTCTCAAATCACACAGGCACAAATCACAGCAAAACAAAGCACGTGACATTCACCATAGTCAGAAATCAACACCAAGGAACCAGGCATCATGAGAAACACACCAAAATTATTACAAAGGCATACAGATCAACACAAGGAGCACATCCAGCAACAAAATCACAGCAAGCATATATATGCACAACAGATTTCTCTGTGTGAAATTCGGGCTGCTCTCCCCAAGGGATAGCGCATTATGAGAGCGCCATTTTTTTTTTTTTCCTGAGAAACTGAGATGTACAGAATTTACATTTATTCATAAGATATCTGGAATATATTTACATATCGCTTTCTTTGTGGCTTGATGCAGTTTGCGTGGAACTTTGAGCAAGTTTTGTCATCACGTCAATATTTTGTGTGCCTCAGAAACTGGAGATCCTTTGTCATTCTCTTGATAGATTGCATTCATTTATAATGTTCTTGACAAGTTAATTTGTATTCATTTTTAGTGTTCTTCACAAATTTACATGGATTCATTTTTAGTGTTCTTCACAAGTTAACATGTTCTTGACGAGTTAACATAAATTCATTTATAGTGTTCTTCACAAGTTAACATGTATTCATTTTTAGTGTTCTTCACAAGTTAACATGTTCTTGACGAGTTAACATGCATTCATTTATAGTATTCTTGACAAGTTAACATGTATTCATTTTTCAAGTTCTTTACAAGTTAACATGTATTAACATGTATTTGTTTTTAGTGTTCTTTACAAGTTAGCATGTATTCAGTTACAGTGTTCTTGAGAATTTAACATGTTATAATTTACATTTTCATTTATATTGTTCTTGACAAGTTAACCCTGGGTGTGCAGAACGTGGGAATCGGCAAGTTCAAACCCAACGTGCTGATCATGGGTTTCAAGTGCAACTGGTCCACAGACACTGCTGAGAATGTGCACCAGTACTTCTCCATCTTACAGTGAGTGGATTTTCTAGGGCTTTGTGCTTCGTCCTTCTGACGGCCATTTAGACAAGTCTGTCAGCAGATGGAACAGAATACACAGCTGTTGTTTGTCAGTCATTGTTCTGCTGTTCTGTTGAAACTGGTTTTGTGAAACTGTGTTGATTAAGAACAAATCTGCGTTACAGCATGCAAGAAAGTAATGGAAGCAGCGAAAATAATATGATAGGTCCTTGGGTTGTGTTTTTGCTCGTGTTTCTTTGTGACTTAATATGGTCTGCATGGAACTGATACTTGTTTATACATCATGACTGTATTTGTGATGTGATATAGTCCCTGCCTGTCAGTTTCTCAAGGAGGCGTCATTGCATACGGACAAATCCATCTACACAAACCACATCTACTAAGCAGATGCATGACCACCAGCATAACCCAATGCGCAACCCAGTACCATAACAAACAGCAAGGGTGTTTCAAACAAGCAGAACCGTAATGGTGTGTGCAGAGATGCCAACTGTTAAAATTTCGCTGCATTTTGTAATGTTCGATCGCAGTTTGTTCCGACGCTATGCCAACATCTAAATTGTTCTGACATGTTCATTTTCGACTACATGGCATGATCACATGCTTTCCTGTCGTAGCATTAGTGGTTACCCAGACGCTCTAGCTTTATCGATCATGAGGCCAGGGCAGTCACTACTGACCTTGGTTTCACATGATGATGCTCAGCTAATGGCATGCGTGTCTACATTGAAACGGCATTGAGTGGACCATTCAACTTAATTGTTTGCCCAAACAAGAGAGAACATCTCGGTCAAACAACGTCTGTGCCCGTTTGCTGATAAGTCTCAGAGTCCAAATGTACCTACCAAACTCAGAATGTTCCTACCAAATTTCCTGATTGTTCCTACAAACACTTGACAGGGGTTGGCATCTCTGCTTGAAGGTAAAATGTATGTTTGCTGACATGTCTCGGAGTCTGAGTGTTCCTTCCAGATTCAGATTGTTCCTACCAAATTTCCTGATTGTTCCTACAAACACTTGACAGGGGTTGGCATCTGTGTGTGTGTGTTTTCAGCGATGCCTTTGACCTGCACTATGGGGTTGGCATCTGTGTGTGTGTGTTTTCAGCGATGCCTTTGACCTGCACTATGGGGTTGGCATCTGTGTGTGTGTTTTCAGCGATGCCTTTGACCTGCACTATGGGGTTGGCATCTGTGTGTGTGTGTTTTCAGCGATGCCTTTGACCTGCACTATGGGGTTGGCATCTGTGTGTGTGTGTTTTCAGCGATGCCTTTGACCTGCACTATGGGGTTGGCATCTGTGTGTGTGTGTTTTCAGCGATGCCTTTGACCTGCACTATGGGGTTGGCATCCTGCGAGTGAAGGAGGGGCTGGGTTCGGGCATGGACGAGGGGGACGCCACCATCTTCAACGACCCCAATGACCCCTCGCCACCACAGACGGACGACGGTGAGTCTGCCTGCCTTCAGAAAAATCTGACTGCACTTTTTGTGTATCAACCCCCATTGACATGTTTATTATGTTGTTTTTTGTCTTTCTTTTTTTTTTTACTCCTCCCCTCCATTTGTGTTTTATTTGCATGTACTGTTGTGTGTCGGTGTAACTGCAAAAAATGAGTTTTTCTTAGGCTGAGCACTAAGAGGAAATGTGTTTCTGTACTTTCATAAAAAAATTTTGTTTGTTTGTTTGTATAAATGTTTTGCTTGTTATGATTTGTTTTTATTTGAGTTGATAAGAGATACAACATTTAGACATTAGGGTGAAGCCTCATACCAGAATGTCTTGTCCATGATTCAGGAATCAGTTCACAGGTAAGTGCACAGCTGGTTTAGGAAATAAACGTGTGGAAATGAGAGTTCTGGTGAGAATTAGTGTATCGCTTGCCATGCAGTATCACAGAATATGTGTGTGCACGAGTGTGTATGTGTATGTGCATATGTGTGTGCGTGTATGTGTAGATGGGTGTGTGCATTTGTGTGTATGTGTGTGAGTGTGCATATGTGTGGGTGTGTAGATGAGTGTGTGTATGTGCTCATGAGTATATGTGTTTTCCCAGTAACTGTATTCACAGTTGCCAATGGCAGAAATGTTTAGCCAAGTTCTGATAACAAGATGAGAGCACAGATTGATAAATCACCAACTGTGGTGTAACATTTGATATTGTACAAGTGTCCACAAAATGACGTGTTGGTGATTTTTCATCTCTTTATGGTCACATCTGTTACTGGATCCACACCTTTCATTGCAGCTTACAGTGAGGGGAAAGTCTGTTATTTGTGATGGCTGTAGCATATTCATCAAATCGTGAACAAAAACGAATTGAGAAGTTAATCAGCATTCTTGACCCTTCACCTCTCTCTCTATATTGTCATCTCAGGTTTCGTCATGTATGTGTTGATACAGAATGACACATGTGTTTGTGTCAGTGACAGTTTCTTAACCATCTTGTATAAGTTTAAAGTGCATACATGTACCCTTCCCCTTTCCCCCCTGTTTGTCTCCCTGCCTCTCCCCCTGCCTCCCCTTGTTGTTATTTAGCTGACCACGCCATGCACCTCGTACATAGCAGTGGAGTGATGGCCTAGAGGTAACATGTCCGCCTAGGAAGCGAGAGAATCTGAGTGCGCTGGTTTGAATCACGGCTCAGCTGCCGATATTTTCTCTCCCCTCCATTAGACCTTGAGTGGTGGTCTGGATGCTAGTCGTTCGGATGAGATGATAAACCAAGGTCCCGTGTGCAACATGCACTTAGAGCAAGTAAAAGAACTCGCAGCAACAAAAGGGTTGTTAAAAAGAGGGCGCTAGTCAGGGGTGCAATGGGGAGGTAACCTACTACGGGAGGTTATTGGCCATAGTTACTTTTGTTTTCTCCACATGGGCGGATAGTAGTTTGCACAGGACAGGAATCAGACCCCTGCCGGAGTCTACACTAGTGGGTCACGGTAAGTATGTTATTTAAATGTAATTTTAGGAAGAAAATTTCCATTTCTGGCAAAATTCTGTAGAAAAATCCACTTTGATGGGGGGTGGGGGGGGGGGGGGGGACAACAACAAAAAATGCACACAGGAAAAAAAAAAGAAAAAAAGGTGGCGCTGTAGCATAGCAACTCACTCTCCCTCGGGAGAACAGCCCGAATTTCACACAGAGAAATTTGTTGTGATAAAAAGAAATACAAATACAGATAATGTACCCCCACAAACTCTGTATCCATTGTGAAGCCTCAGATAATTTATCCTCACAAACTCTGCATCCATTGTGAAAGCCTGAGATAATGTAGCCCCATAAGCTCCGTATCCACTTAAATCCTCAGATAATGTACCCCCACAGATTCTATATCCATTGTGAAAGCCTCAGATAAAAAAAAACACCCACAAACTCTGTATCCATTGTGAAAGTCTCAGACGGTATCTCCCCTTGGAACTATGTATCCATTGTGAAAGCCTCACATAAAATGTACCCCCCACTAACTCCATATCCATTGTGAGAGTCTGAGATAATGTATCCCCACAAACCATACACCATTGTTAAAGCCTGAGCTAATGTAGCCCCACAAATTCCATACCCATTGTGAAAGCCTCAGATAATGTAGCCCCACAAATTCCATACCCATTGTGAAAGCCTCAGATAATGTAGCCCCACAAATTCCATACCCATTGTGAAAGCCTCAGATAATGTAGCCCCACAAATTGCATACCCATTGTGAAAGCCTCAGATAATGTAGCCCCACAAATTGCATACCCATTGTGAAAGCCTCAGATAATGTAGCCCCACAAATTGCATACCCATTGTGAAAGCCTCAGATAATGTAGCCCCACAAATTGCATACCCATTGTGAAAGCCTCAGATAATGTAGCCCCACAAATTGCATACCCATTGTGAAAGCCTCAGATAATGTAGCCCCACAAATTGCATACCCATTGTGAAAGCCTCAGATAATGTAGCCCCACAAATTGCATACCCATTGTGAAAGCCTCAGATAATGTACTCTCACAAACCATATATCATTGTTAAAGCCTGAGCTAATGTAGCCACACTGTATCCACCGTTAAAGCCTCAGAGAATGTAGCCCCACAAACACCATATCCATTGTGAAAGCCTAATAATGTTGTCCATGTGACCACTGTGAAAGCCTCAGATAATGTAGCCCCATAAACTCCATATAAATCATGAAACCCTGAGAATGTTGTCCCACAAACTTCATATCCATTGTGAAAGCTTCATATAATGTTGTCCCACAATTTTCATATCCATTGTAAAAGCCTCAGATAATGTTGTCCCACCATTTTCATATCCATTGTAAAAGCCTCAGATAATGTTGTCCCACAATTTTCATATCCATTGTAAAAACCTCAGATAATGTTGTCCCACAAACTTCATATCCATTGTGGAAGCCTCAGATAATGTTGTCCCACAAACTTCATATCCACTGTGAAAGCCTCAGATAATGTTGTCCCACAATTTTCATATCCATTGTAAAAACCTCAGATAATGTTGTCCCACAAACTTCATATCCATTGTGAAAGCCTCAGATAATGTTGTCCCACAAACTTCATATCCACTGTGAAAGCCTCAGATAATGTTGCCCCATAAACTCCATATCGACCGTGAAAGCCTCAGAATGTTGTCCCACAAACTTCATATCCATTGTGAAAGCCTCAGATAATGTAGCTTCACAAACATGATCAAGTCATTGAGGGTGCAATTGCCTGTGGGTAAACGTGTGGGCGAGGTGTTCACTGTGGGGGTGACTGTGACCAACCTTGAGCATTCTCAGCTGTCGTGGTTGCAGAGGAGAGCGGCGTTGAAGAGATCGATGAGGAGGGCAACAACGATGACAACGAAACAAAGGAAGAGTCACCCTCTGACGGACATAAATCTGACACGACTACCAGTTTGTGGATTTTTTTTTTTGGTTTTTTTTTGTTTCCTTCTTGTTTACAGCTTCTTTTTCATTTCTTTTTGTTTTGCCTGCGTTTAGTGGTGTTTATATTATTATTATTCTTTATATTTTTAATTTTTTATTTTATATTGTTTTTAATACTTGTTGTTTTTTTGGGTTTTTTGGTTTATTGTATATACATATTTTATTTGATTTTATGTTCGTTCTTATTGCATGCTGTAGAATGGAACTCTGTTGGATAGTTCAGTAGTCTTTGCACTGCACGGGAAGCAAGCTTTGATTTTTGCATGGAACTGTCTGAATGCAGATGTTGGCGTTAATCTGCATTGCATGCAGATGTGCTGGATGCCGAATCCAGCATAGATCAGCATGGGAGATGTACAGCGTAGAGCGACACTTTCTTTTTGCACAGCACGAAGCAAAGCTTTCATCTGCACAGAATATGTTGCATTGTATTGAGTGCATTGTTTGCAAAAGGAGGAATGTGACAAAGCGTCTGTCATAAATGAACAAATTGTGTTTTTCTTTGTTGACAAAATTTCTGCTGCTGCTGCTTTGTTTGTGTGACTGTTTGTGAGTATGCTTGTGGTAAAACAATAATTCTGCTCATTTCCAGAATAAGTAAATGAAAAGTGAACTGTGATGAGCATTTGCAGCTGTTCAGTGCTTAAGTGGAGGATGTGGAATTTGTATGCTTACATGCGTGTGTTCATGAGAGGGAACGTCACACATTCTTTTATTGTTAACAGTCACGATCGATTGTTTTGTTTTTCTTTCCCATTTTCGGAAAAACAAGAACAGACTGGTAGAAAATCATCCAGTACAGATACTACAAGCTTTGCATTTCTGTCAAGCAGATTGTATCAACAAAGTGTTTCAGTAATACACGAACAATGGCTCATTATGTTTTGGATACAGGTTTGACTTGATGAAAAGTCATGGTGGAATTGTTGAAAGAAAAATCATTAGACCCACATTTCTGGATCAGCATGGTTCATTTCATTTTACTGATATGTTTTAATGTAGGCTAATTGTTTTTTCTGTACTTGGTCACTGATGGGTATTTTTTTTAATTTTCTTTCTGTAACTGGTATCTGGTGGGTTGATTGTGGTTTTTTTTTCTGTAACTGATCTCAGTTGGGTTAATGTTTTTTTGTTTTTTTTCTGCAATGGATCATTGGTGGGTGAATTGTTAACTTTTTCCCCCCTCTTGTCTATTAAACACATTTTTCTCTTCTTTTTTTTTTCTTTTTTTTTTTTTTTTTTTACCAACAAACTGTTATCTTCAATATTTAAAAAAAAGAAAAAAAAAGATATTCCATACATACAAACTGATCTGCTGGTGGTGGTGATGTTTTGGATCTGAATTTTCAAGCTTTTTCTTCACTCCAGGCAGCATGGTCCAGATTCCAGACCAAAGTTATCTTTCCTTGAAGATTGAAAGGATGGGGGCAGGAGGGGGGAACAAAATTGGAGCTGTGGTGTAGTGGTCAATGCGCACAACTAGGAAGCGAGTGTCCATGGGTTTGAGTGCAATTTTACACGTAGAAATTTTCACACCAAGTGGGAAAATGCCTGATTAAGAAGTGAGTGTCCATGCATTTGGTTGGTATGAACAGTCTGAGGGTTTAACCCCCATCTCTTCTAGACATTGGGCTGGCCATCGTGGTCATTCGGTTGAGACGGTAAACTGAGGTCTTGTACCGCATTTATTGGTTCAGGACATTTTTCATTTAGATTAATCAGTGTTTCATGTCCTGTTGACCGTGGCATTGTGCACTTTGTGTGTGTGAATGTAAATCTGTGTATCTGTATATGTGTGTGCTGTGTGTCTGGTAAATGCCTCAGTGAATAATGTAGTGATCTTACTAAAAATGATTAACGCATACTAAAAGCCATTTCCATGACACCGCACTTAAGACACTTTTTCACATTTAACTGTGCTTTTTTTAATGCAATTGTAAATCACCACCCAGAATTGTTCACTCACAAAAAAACTAATTCTAATGTGTAAAAAATGTCTGATGGAAGGCTTTTAACACCAGAAATTCAGAAAATAAACACCCTAAAGATGTCACACATCAGTCACAACTTGAGAATGTTGATTTCTTTTTCCCAGTCACATCTCAAGAGATCACAGGAGTCTTCCAAATAACTTGTTATTACCCCCCCTCCCTTGACTGCTGTTTTGATTACCCCCCCTCCCTTGACTGCTGCTGACAGGTATGCTTGTCAGTGAAGGAGAAATGATAGTAAACTTGATAAGGATTAAAATTTCCCTACTCAAACTGGGCGTACGATGGCTCATTGGTTAAAACTTCTGCCAGAAAAAGTGACTCAGTCCTGAAGTGGCGACCACCCAGGAGGTGCAGGTTCGAACTTGCTGAGGACCAGGGAAAAAAAAGAAAAACAAGAAAAGGCGGCTAAACAAGGGCATCCAGGAGTCGTGACCTGGGTGCAGCCCGGCCCCTTTGAGTGTAAGGAGTTTAGGGCTGAAACACTTGACTGAGGGGGGCTTCTTCTCTGAAGACCTTGTACTGTCCAGCTCTCCCTAGAGTTTCTTATCACTGATTCAGCATACAGGTTAGAATGTCAGTCAGCATTCTTTTTTTAGACCTTTTTCTTCTCCGGACTGCATTATATTTCAGCAAAATCAATAGCACAGCTTATCAATACTCAGAAAATAGCCACCAGATTTTCAATACTCAGAAAATAGCCTCTTTTTTTGTTCTTTTTTTTTTTTTTACCACACTGATTATATTTCACCAAGGTTCAGTTGTAGTGGAGGGGTTAAAGCTGGTCAGGACAAATTGCAGACAGGTTTCTGGGAGCAAGGCTGATGTATGTCATCATGACTCATGACTAGTTGGAAAGGCAGAACTGGAAGAGGGAGGACTGACAGATTTGTTGAATGAAAAACCGGGTGGTTTTTGAGTTTCCGGTTTTATCATCACATTTGTTAGTCCTGTTAAGTGGAGGTTGGATTTTTGTGGGAGGTGAATGTTAGTAAATGTACAAGAGTTTATTTCTTAAAAACAATATATGTTCTGATGATTTTTCCTTAGAAGTTTTGCAGTCTCATTTTTATTTTTGTTTCCAGAAAAGCATCTGATCAGCACATAGGGTTTATGTTAAGGACATGGAGCTGCTACCTTAAAATACGATAAAATGATTTTCTTTTTGAACAAATGTGACACACATGTATAGTATAACACTTTCTTCTTTTTTTTCCATTGGTGACTAGGAGTCTTACAGACATCAGAATGAAGAGCTTGAAATAACATAGTAAAAAAAAATTTTTTTTTAAATTAATCGTTACTAGCAAGTAGTTTTTGTTAGTTGTGTCAGTTTTTTTTCTTTTGTTCTTTTAACCCTCATTTCATGTATACCTGTAACTAACTCTGTGATACTAACATGTAACATGGAAATGTTATCACAGCGGGCCAGACTTGAGTGAAAGTGTATATGAAGATTAGTTACAGCCATGGAACAAACTTTAAATGAAAGTATTTACTGTGTCAGTGTCACATTGATTATAGCAATTCGTTTTTGCCCTTTTTAACATTTATTGCCATTTAAAATGTGACCTTTTTCTGCTGTTTTGGAAAGATTTATTTTTTCTCCTTGAATGATATTCAAAAACTCTGTATCCTTATTTGTTTTAATCTAGGGTTGTTGTAATATGCTGGAATTAATGGACATAAAAACTTCTTTTATATGGTATATTTTGGGTTTCATTTAGAGTTTACTGCATATGGTGACTTTCTATATCATGTGAAGGTTGGTTTGTTCAAACTCAAAATGGGGAACAAATGTCATGTTTGGTCCACTGTGCAGAGGTCTGTACTCCTGTAGTGTAAGTGAATTGTTAAGCTTGCTTTTATTTCAGGGTTATATATGTTAGATGAGATAGCAGCTATTATACACTCAGTGGGGATCCATCCAGTGTGGTCTGCTAGCCTTGCGCTTTAGAACAGTGTTTTATCTATTGGCAGTATAAGGTGCAATACTGAAGAAAGTATGCGTATTAGATTTTCTCGTATGATTGTAATTCTTTAGCATGTCTCGATCTTAACCTAGTTCAGAATCAGAATTTATTTTTAAATGCTTTTTTTGTTGGCATAATCTTTCAGCTTTGAAGATAAAACTGATAGACCTTGTCTTTTGTATTGTGCATTTTGATTTATTGATGATGAGAACAGTAATACATGTGTTGCTGAATAATTCCTTAGAAGACTTAATGAGTGAGATTAGATACAGTTGAGACTAAATGCTAGAATGGAATGTTAGTTACTTGTGTTGATCTGTCTTGCTTCGAAAGAACAGTTCTGTCATAAAGTAAGCTTGCATTTGTAATCATTTTTGTTTGTTTGCTCAGTTTTAGCTTGATGTTTCATAGAGTGATTTTGTGCATTCCAGTAAATGACGTTTGTTAACAGATGCACACTGTGCTTTGCTGATATGTTGGCTTTTTTTTTCTTTTTCTTTTTCTTTTCGATTTGCTTCACTTCAAATTTGATTGTGTGTCCACAAACTTCAGATATGAGAGTGATAACAGACCTATGGTGTGGTACACTTTTGTACTGTGGTTCTCCCTTGCTTAGTGTTAAAATTGAATGGAGTGAGTCAACAAACATCAGATATGAGTGATACAGGGATATAGTAGGGTACAAGTAGAACTCATATTCTAGGGTAATCTCCCATGTTTTACTCTGAAACTGAATGGAGCGTGTCTAGAATTGAGCGTGTCTGCAAACTTGAGATGTGAGTGAGCGATACAGGGCTAGAGCAGGGAGGGTAATACGTACAACTTGTGCTCTAGGTTACCTCCCTTGCTTTCACTTTACAGGACTAGAGCTAGGTTTGAATTTTGAATGGAGCATGTCGTCCACAAAAAACTTTAAGATGTGAGCAAGTTATACAGGACCAGGGCAAGGGGGGGTGGGAAGGGGGGGTACCTGTGCAACTTAAGTCATGACACCCACCCCTTTCTTGTTGCAGAGTTGGACTCCAGCGACCTGGACCAGGACAACCATGAGGTGGAGGTGGTGGTGCCCAACGGCCGCTACTCCAAGAACGGCATCGGGGCCCGGCGAGGGGGCGGGGACAGCAGCAACAAGTCCTCCCCCCGCAAGCGGAAGAAGGACATGGTGGTGGAGATCCAGGAGCCCAAGGGAGGCAACGCTGGGGCTGTCAACACGGATCTCGTGCACGCCATGAACCGCTTTGACGTGAAGAAGGTTCCGCGGGGGACCATTGACATCTGGTGGCTGTACGACGATGGGGGGCTGACACTGCTCATCCCTCACCTGCTGCGGCAGCGGGTCTGGAAGAAGTGCCAGATCCGCATCTTTGTGCCGGGCAGCAAGAAGGGAGATATCGACAAGACCCAGAGAGAGTGAGTGTGTGTGTGTGTGTGTGTGTGGTGTGTGTGTGTGTGTGTGTGTGTGTGTGTGTACGGCGATACTCTTTAGAGTGTAGGTTTTTCAACAAGACCCAGAGAGTCAGTCTGTGTGTTTGGCAATACCGTGAGAGTGTGAGTTTTTCAACAAGACCAAGATCGAATTAGAGGCAATACTCTGGAAGTGTGGGTTTTTACAACAAAACTCGGAGAGAGTGAGTGGCAGTACTCTTAGAGTGTGGGTTTTCAACAAAACCCTGAGAGAGTGAGTGGCAGTACCATGAGAGTGGGTTTTCAACAAAACCCAGAGAAGGTAGGTGGCAGTACTCTAAAAAATATGGGTTTTCAAAATGACCTGGAGAGTCAGTGTGTGTGTGTGTGTATGCAGCAATACTGTGAGAATGTGGGTTATCAACAAAACCCAGGGTGAATGAGTGGCAATACTCTGAAACTGAAAGTGTGGGTTTTCAACAAGACCCACCCAGACAGAGAGTGTATGTGTGTGGTAATACTCTGAAAGAGTGGGTTTTTCGACAAGACTCAGAGTGTATGTATGTGACAATACCCTCAAAGAGTGGGTTTTCGACAAGACTCAGAGTGTATGTGTGTGACAATACCCTCAAAGAGTGGGTTTTTGACAAGACTCAGAGTGTATGTATGTGACAATACCCTCAAAGAGTGGGTTTTCGACAAGACTCAGAGTGTATGCGTGTGACAATACCCTCAAAGAGTGGGTTTTCGACAAGACTCAGAGTGTATGTGTGTGACAATACCCTCAAAGAGTGGGTTTTCGACAAGACTCAGAGTGTATGCGTGTGACAATACCCTCAAAGAGTGGGTTTTCGACAAGACTCAGAGTGTATGCGTGTGACAATACCCTCAAAGAGTGGGTTTTCGACAAGACTCAGAGTGTATGTGTGTGACAATACTCTCAAAGAGTGGGTTTTCGACAAGACCCAATGAGGGTGTGTGTCTGTGGCCAGCGTCCAGATGGTGTGTGGGTTTTTGGTAAAACCCTGAGGGAGAGAGAGAGAGTGTGTGGCAACACCCAGAGAGAGAGAGTGTGTGTGTACACCCAGAAAGAGAGAGAGAGTGTGTGTTTACACCCAGAAAGAGAGAGAGTGTGTGCGGTTACACCCAGAAAGAGAGAGAGAGTGTGTGGTTACACCCAGAAAGAGAGAGAGTGTGTGCGGTTACACCCAGAAAGAGAGAGAGAGTGTGTGGTTACACCCAGAAAGAGAGAGAGTGTGTGTGCGGCAACACCCAGAAAGAGAGAGAGAGTGTGTGTGGTTACACCCAGAAAGAGAGTGTGCGGCAACAGCCAGAAAGAGAGAGTGTGTGCGGTTACACCCAGAAAGAGAGAGAGAGTGTGTGTGGCAACACCCAGAAAGAGAGTGAGAGTGTGTGTAGCAACACCCAGAAAGAGAGAGTGTGTGCGGCAACACCCAGAAAGAGAGAGAGAGTGTGTGTGGCAACACCCAGAAAGAGAGTGAGAGTGTGTGTGGCAACACCCAGAAAGAGAGAGAGAGTGTGTGTGGCAACACCCAGAAAGAGAGAGAGTGTGTGTGGCAACACCCAGAAAGAGAGAGTGTGTGCGGCAACACCCAGAAAGAGAGAGAGAGTGTGTGTGGCAACACCCAGAAAGAGAGTGAGAGTGTGTGTGGCAACACCCAGAAAGAGAGAGAGAGTGTGTGCGGCAAAGTCTTGGAAAAATGAGGGAACTATTCCCAGGGCTGGAAATGTCTTGGGAAACTATGTTTTTCCCATCAGGGTCTGGAAAATTCTTAGACTTTTAATTAAACCCTTGACCAGTAGCTACCTTCAAGGAGGAAGGTGGCAGAATGGTTAAGATGCTCTTCTGCCAATGCAGAGTCCGCGAGGGTATGGGTTTGAATCCGGCTCTCTCCCTTACAGTACAGTACAATACAGTACATCTTCTTTGACAGGAAAATCGAACTGACCGTCAAACAGTTTGGATGAGATGATAACACAAGGTCTCATTTGCAGCATGGACATGGCATGCTGAAAAAGAACCCATAGCATGAAAGTGTTGTCCTCTGGCAAAATTCTGTAGAAGAAATCCACTCTGATAGGTACACAAAGAAATCCACTGTGATAGGTAGACAAATATACCTGTGCATACACTGAATGTGACGTGTGGTAATCCTGCTTTCAGGTTGGTGGGCATGATGAAGAAGTTCCGCCTGGAGACGAAGACAGTGGAGGTGCTGCCAGAGGTCAACAAGGCGCCCAAGCCTGAGAGGTCGGCACTCCACCGTTTGTTTGTTCGTTTGCTTCAATTCAAACAACAGTAAAGAGCGATAACTTTCTCCATCTACAAGGTACACCAGTGCTGCGTACGCTTCCACACAGGTAAATAAAAGGTACAATGGAACAACCCCAGACATTTCCTTGGTGGGTTTGTTCCAGTGTACCTTTTGTTTACCTGTGTGCTAGCTGAACCGGTAGCATTAGCAGCATTGACTTGAAGTGGTGTACCTTGCATATGGAGAAAGTTACCCTCCCTTCATTGTTGTTTAATCCTTGACTCTCATAGCCTGATTGTTTTTTTCATTTTGTTTTTGCTTCATCACACCTCACACAATTTTTGGATATAGTAATGATAATGACTTTTTAAATGATATATTTCAAATGAGTTTTCTGTCTGGCTGTAGAAGTACAAGAAAAAGTACATTCAAACCATTTGTAAATGAGTGTTTGAAACGGCATTCTGAGTACTGTAATCAGAATCCACATGCAAGATAAGTGTGCAAGGTCAGCGACATATAGGATACATGCAGGATAGATTACAATACTTGAAAGATAAAAAAAAATCACAGGAATCTTTTTTGGTGTTTTTTGTTGTTGTTGTTTTGTTTGTTTCTTGTTGTTGTCTTTTTTGATAACCACCCATAGGGTGTTCAGACCCAGACTGTGGTGTCCGCGTGTTGTCATGGACAGTGTTGTCTCCTTGCAGCATCCAGATGTTCACCAGTGCTCTGAGTCCCTGGCTGCTGGACGAGGAGGCAGGAGAGACCCAAGAAGAGTTCCCATGGAAGTGCTCTCAGTCAGAGGTGGATCTCCTGGCTGACAAGGTATACAGCACACACACTGGATTTCTATGACGCAGCACACGAGAAAAAACCCGACTTCCGTCAGAATTTATCATTTTTTGCATTTATGTACTTTCAGAAAGTTTTAAAATCGCAGATTAACATAAAAAAAAAACCAAAACAAACAATCAAACAAACAAAAAAACCAGAATTGATCTGTCAGGATTTTTTCTACAGTGTTTTTTTTGTCAAAGTTGGTATGCATGAAAAGAACAGATGAAGAAACTGGATCATGAAATAGATACATTTATTTGCCTGATTGTAACTTTAGAACACGAAATTATCTTGAACATGTATATGATGTCAAAAGATTCAGAATTAAGTAGACTATAAATTTCTATATGAAAAAAAGCATGGGAAAATTCAGTTGCCTCTTTTGGGCTTGGGAGGGGGGAGGGAAGAACTGTCATAGTGATTACATGATGGACTAAGACTAGTGGCTTCTCGACTTGATAATGATAAAAAAAAATAATAATGGCTGTAGTAGTGTACTGGTTTGTTTGTCAGCTTTAAAAAAAAAAACTTTGCCGTTTACTTACGTTCACAAGGTGAGCATGTTCTTTGTAAAACAGTGTAATCCTACATGTTCCAGCAGGAGTTATAGGTTAATTTAAAGTGTAAACTTATGTTTTCAGATAAGGTAATATTGTAATACCCAT
This sequence comes from Babylonia areolata, assembly GCF_041734735.1. NCBI lineage: Eukaryota > Metazoa > Mollusca > Gastropoda > Neogastropoda > Buccinidae > Babylonia > Babylonia areolata. The sequence goes on along the minus strand of NC_134897.1, from coordinate 25,876,587 downwards.
GCTCCAGTAGGAGTGATAGGTTGATTAAAATTGTAAATTGTCTTTTCTGATAAGATAATGCTGTAATCCTCTGCTTCGTGAAAGTTTGATTAAAACTTAGATTTTGTGTTTTCAGATAAAATGATATTGTAAGTTTACATGCTCTGGTAGGAGTGAAAGGTTGATTGAAACTGTAAACTTGTGTTTTCAGATAAAATAATGTTATAATCCTCCATGCTCTAGTAGGTGTGAAACTGTTAACTTGTGTTTTCAGACAAGACGCCATCTTCGGGTCAAAGAGCTGGTGATGGAGAGGTCCAATGAAGCCTCACTCATTGTGCTGTAAGTTTGTGTTAGTTGTTGTGCTGGACTAGTTTTTGTCACAACACATTTCTCTGTGCGAAAGTTTTTGGCTGCTGTCTCTGTGGAGAGAAGGTCACCACAGCACGGTGCCACGCGTTTTTACCTTATTTTCTGTCTTGTGAGTGGGTTTTTTTTTGTTTTTTTTGTTTTTTTGCTGCCAAAGTGAATTTTCCTTCAGAATTTTGCCAGGGACAACCCTTTCGTTGCTGTGGGTTCTTTTCTGTACCTTAAGTTGTGCTGCGCATGGGGTCTCTATTTATTGTCTCTTCTGGGAGACTGGCATGCAGACTACCTCTAGTGTCCAGTGGATGGGAGAGTAAAAATCCCAGTCTGTGTGTGGGATTCAAACCAGTGGACATTCACACCCTAGCATATGTATACAGAGAGTATGTCAGGGTCTGTGTTTGAACCCCGCTCTCGCTTTCTCCCTAGTTTGACTGGAAAATCAAACTGAGCTTCTTGTCATTCAGATGTGACAATAAACCAGGTCCCATATGCAGCACGCACTTGGTGCACTGAAAAAGAACCCATGGCCATCAGAGTGTTGTCCTCTTACAAAATTCAGCAGCAGAAATCCACTGATAGGTTCAGAAATATATGTGCATGCACTCAAAGTCTAAACGTGTTGGGGTATGCTGCTGGTCAGGCATCTACCTAAAAGATGTGGTGTTGCGTATATGGTTTAGTCCAAACACAGTGACACCTCCTTGAGAAACTGAAATACGTGTGGTAACATCCTCTTTCAGTTTTAAGTTCATGTGGTCCTTATCCTCAATTGTATGTGTGTGTGTGTGTGTGTGTGTGCAGGACTCTGCCGATGCCTCGCAAGGGCACGTGCTCTGCAGGCCTGTACATGATCTGGCTGGACATCCTGACCCGAGACCTGCCCCCCACTCTGCTGCTGAGAGGGAACCAGAAGAGTGTCCTCACCTTCTACTCCTAGTCCCTCACCCCCCCTGCACACACCCCACTCCCCATCCCCACCCCTCTCGACCCCCCACCCCACCTACACTGCTTCCTCCCTTTGTGGACGCTGTGGCTGTTTCACAAACCCTGTGTGTTTTTGTTCATGTTGGAATAATAATGATGATAATGATAGGCATAATTGACTTGATGTATGGATATAGAGGCTGATGTTTTGAATGATTAACAAAGAGATACAGAGATATTTGTGGTGGATTGTAAGGCTGGTCCTGAAAGGCAGTGTGCGTTGACGTCGACGTTACAGTCACCCCAACCAGTGCATTGTTGTTACTGTGGACCGTTGTCACTGAGCTGAAGTGGTCCAGTTGTTTCATGGAACATGTGGTGCTTTGAACTGTTCACCATGATCATATTCCTGTGGTCCAAAATGCAATAGATGTGTCAGACTTGTGTCTTGAAAAGTATTTATTTGACATACGCTGGGAGTACCAGGATACATTTGGGGGCACAGTTTCTTTTATGATTGGATATGCATTGCATTTTCCCCACCCATCATCTGCCCTTCCCCTTGAAATTAGGTTACAGATGAGTGAACAGGCAACAAAAAATGATTTAGTAATTGATTTGGACAGGACAGTTTATTCACGGACAGTTTATTCATGCGCTTTGACAGACCATCATATGTCAAAAAAGTGATTTGACATTTTTATTAAAGGATTAAAGTCTACACATTGACAGATCATCATTGAGCAAAAAAGTAATTTGGACAGGACAGTTTATTCAAGGATGTAAAACTACACATTGACAGATCATTATACACACTTGTGTCAAGTGCACTAGCAAGCAAAGAAACATAGAACTAACTGCTTGCTTTGGGCTCTGTGCCAACAAGTCTGCATTGGAGTCCTTGATAGCAAAAGATTTATATAGACATACTGCAAACTTATTTACTCAGCAGTGCAGTGGCTCTGTGCCAACGAGTCTGCATTGGGGTATTTGATGGTAAAAGATTTATGAAGACATACTGCAAACTTCTTTACTCAACGGTGCAGTGGAATGAAAAAGAAAAATTGCAATAACTTTTCATGAGAAAGACTATTTCAGAAGGCACCTGAAAGCACAAATGTCAGCCTGCTGTTAAAGTTCAGTGTGGAAAAGCATTTTGAATAATGCCTCATTACGACATTCCTTTCAAACAAAGCAGAACTCAGTGCGTAGACGATCCATTCTATGTTGATATTAATGTTTTGGAGATGGAAAGATATGAAGTATACCATATCATACTGCGCCAGAATATGTTGCCTTGACTGTGTGAATAACTGTATTTACTATGACACCATGAATGTTTCATGAGTGAGAAGCGGAAAGGACTGTCACTTGTACATATCATACTGGGGCAGGTTCGACCATACTCTCTCTATATAAATTTCAGCTATGAATTATTGGCAGGATGTATAAGCACAGTTTTAGAGGCTGTTATTTATGAAATGTACCACAGAAACATTAGCGTGGCTGTATGAATGTTCATTTCATCAAACAACAACTTATTGTATGTAAGACACATTTCTTTAAGAAGAAATATTTCACAAATGTGTGCATGTAAAGAAAGAAAATAAGGAAGAGAACAAAAAAAAAAACGAAATGAGAAATGTAACAGAGGGAACAACTGAAGGAATTTCACTTTCTTTTTTTGTTTCTTCTGAAAACTATTCAGATTATTTTTTGAAATCCCATTTCTCCCTTGTGGAACACATTGTGAAATGTCACAGATTTTATTCAACTTCTGAAACTTCTCTTAAATCGTGGCCTGAGGGTGGTGGTTTCTTCGTTTTTTGTTGTTGTTTTTTTTGTTTTTTTGCTTGCTTGCATTCTGGTGATTATTACAGGTTGATTATTGCTTTGAAAAAAATATTTCAAGAGTATGTTACACAGCTGAAATTATACACAGCTTTCAGGGTTAAATACTGACTGGCCACAAGAATCTCTGTGAAACATCCCAGTTGTCTGAATGTACTTGTGTTTAAATGTTCAGAATAACACACATTGCCATGAAGAGAGCGTGGATATTTCCTGGTTTGTTGATTCATTGTTATACAGAGCAATATGAACACGACTTGTTTGGTTGGTCTGTACTCTGGCCTTTAACTAGTGTACAGACTGTTTCTGACTGTTGTACTCTGGCCTTTAACTAGTGTACAGACTGTTTCTGTCTATTGTGCTCTGGCCTTTAACTAGCATAAAGACTGTTTCAGTCTATTGTACTCTGGTCTTTAACTAGTGTACAAAGTGTTTCTGACATTTGTACTCTGGCCTTTAACTAGAGTACAGACTGCTTCTGTCTATTGTACTCTGGTCTTTAACTAGTGTACAGACTGTTTCTGTCTATTGTACTCTGGCCTTTAACTAGCATAAAGACTGTTTCAGTCTATTGTACTCTGGTCTTTAACTAGTGTACAAAGTGTTTCTGACAATTGTACTCTGGCCTTTAACTAGAGTACAGACTGCTTCTGTCTATTGTACTCTGGCCTTTAACTAGTGTACAGACTGTTTCTGTCTATTGTACTCTGGCCTTTAACTAGCATAAAGACTGTTTCTGTCTATTGTACTCTGGCCTTTAACTAGTGTACAGACTGTTTCTGTCTATTGTACTCTGGCCTTTAACTAGTGTACAGACTGTTTCTGTCTGTTGTACTCTGGCCTTTAACTAGTGTACAGACTGTTTCTGTCTGTTGTACTCTGGCCTATCACTAGCATACAGTGTACAGACTGTTTCTGTCTGTTGTACTCTGGCCTTTAACTAGCATAAAGACAGTTTCTGTCTGAACTCTGGCCTTTAACTAGCTTACAGTTTCTGTCTGTACTCTGGCCTTTAACTAGCTTACAGTTTCTGTCTGAACTCTGGCCTTTAACTAGCTTACAGTTTCTGTCTGAACTCTGGTCTTTAACTAGCTTACAGTTTCTGTCTGAACTCTGGCCTTTAACTAGCTTACAGTTTCTGTCTGAACTCTGGCCTTTAACTAGCTTACAGTTTCTGTCTGAACTCTGGCCTTTAACTAGCTTACAGTTTCTGTCTGAACTCTGGTCTTTAACTAGCTTACAGTTTCTCTCTGAACTCTGGCCTTTAACTAGTGTACATACCGTTTCTATCTATTGTACTCTGGCCTTTAACTAGCATATAGATTGTTTCTGTCTCAAAAGATAAAGAACAAAGAAACAGATATCTTTATCACAGACCAAGTGTTAAACATCAGCAGGGTTTTACAACTCTTGAGAAAAGACACTTGTAAGGTGACCTGAGTCTTTAATTGTAACTGGAAACATGATTGAGCAATCCCTGAAATAACAAAAGTCTTGAGAAAATACAGTTGTAAGGTGACCTGAATCTTTATTTGTTATTGGAAACGTCTCTTGCATTTACTTTCAGTTTAAGGAGAATAAAGCTTAGTGTAACAGATGGCCAAGACAGCTGTTAAAGATGATGTTAATAGTGGAGCAGAGTTCCATATGTCTTCATGTCAACACGCAGTGTGCGGAACGCTGTGCTGTGCTGCCAGCTGGAATATCTCCACTTCCACACAGGTTATGCACATGGCTTTTCAAGTGTCCGGTACAAAATAGGTGGACTTTCAGTGTTTTGTTTGGACACCTGTTTGTCTTTCAGCTGTTGTACTTTCATCCTTGACTTTTTGTACATACATGCTAAGCTATATTGATAGAATCTCAGGACTTTGTTACTGTCTGTGTGCATGGCATATGTGTGGCCGTGTGTCTCCCATCTGACTTCACCCCTCGCTGATACTGTTCAGTCGTGTTCAGAGAAGTGTAAACCACTCGGCGTTTTGCTCGCCACTCACATCAAGTCATTCCTTCACAAAGTGCATGTCATACGTTTGTGCTTATGTACCAGTCTGTAACAGTGAAGAACACAGTGACTGTTCCTGTTGCTTTCTCAGTGACCTGTATGGCCTGTCCTCTGCTACCATGACGATGAATCACAGAAAATTGTTGATCAACTACTACTTCTATTTTTTCATTTTGCTCCTTTCTTTGTTGAGTCCAGACCTGCTGTCTGTTTGGAGGATGAATACTCTGAAGATGTGTCTCTGTTACAATGTACGTTAACAAAGATAAACTTGTGTGTGGAGTTAGGTGTTTATTTGGAGATTGAGTGATTGTTTGTTCCCAGTTCCTACCCCTCACATACCCTTGGCAATAGTCTGTATTTTCTTGGCCGTCCACAACCAGATGTTACCGGAAGGCTGGCGTTCATCACGATGACGCTGTTTCGATGCCTCACTTTGTCAAACAGTCGCCGCGTCTTGTATGTCACTAGAAGGAACGGGGTAGTAGCCTGTATTCATGAACAATTTGTTAAATTTTGATCTGATATTTTTACCAGTTTTTGTTTTCTTTTTGAGCAGTTGCTTTGGGCATGGAAAAGAAATGTTGATTTTGTTTGAGAGTTATATGTTTTTGTGTATTGCCCTTTGATAATACACTCATGTCTGGGATCGGACACTGAAAGATTATTTATCGGAATCTCATGACAGAGTTCATATCAACTGTGGATGGTGAATCTCTTGTTGAAATTTGGAACATTGACTATGTGGCCTGTCAGTCTTTTTTTTCTTTAAATTAAACTTTAGTTTTCAGTTTCGTTTTTTGATTGTTGCATCCTGTCAGCATGGTAGAGGATCAGCTGTTGGAAGATACATGTACAGTTTTGTGGGTTGAGAATCACACTCCCCTAGACAATCACACAATGATGCTCATTGGTCTAACGGTATGATTCTCGCTTCGGGTGCGAGAGGTCAATCCCGAACCAGCTCTTGTTTTAAGCACATTGGGTTACACTGCTGGTCAGGCATCTGCTTAGCAGATGTGGTACAGCACATATGGATTTGTCTGAAGGCAGTGATGCCTCCTTCAGCAACTTAACTGAATTGAAGTGCTCGTCTTCTTTCAGTGTCCGTGAAGAGGGGGTGGCTGTGTTGATGTCATACAGCTGTCCTATCATGTGCGCAGCGGGGAACCTCCGATTGATTTTTGACTGAGGCTACAGTGTGACTCTGCATGGGGGTTTATGTGGAGTGAGTTTGATTTTCCCTTGACATCAGGCTTCTGTGTTTTTCTTCCTGTTTACTCTGATTTGGTGTCATCCTTTTAGGCCAAAAACCATGATCCTGTCTCTGGACTGTCGTGTGCCTGTTGACAGATAGGAATGCTGTTGATATGTCCTAGTTAGGATACTATTGAAATGAACACCAATGGAATGCTGTTGAAACATCATCATAGGATTACTATTGAAATTACATCATTAGGATACTGTTGTAATGTTTTCTTTAGAACACTGTTGAAATGATATCATTTGAGATACTATTGCAATGTCATGGTAAGAATACTATTGAAATGACATCGTAGAAATACTGTTGTTATGTCATCATGAGAATGATTTTGATATGTCATCACAGGAATACTATTGAAATGTCATGCAGTATTTTGGAAAAGGGTTGTGTTTTCTATGTCTCTTGATCTGATGTTTCCCTCTGAGCTGGCCGTGGGTGTTCCCTTCCTGCCAGCTGATGAAGCTGTGATGCTGTCCAGTGACTTACAACAGGGGTGCCTGTAGGTTCATGGCATGTGCCTCTGTGCCGGAGAGATTCCCTGTCCATGCATGTCTTGTGATGATGGGCCTTCACATGGGTTGGTGACCGCACTGTGGACTCCGTTCAGACCTGTTTGCCCTTACAATTTATTGTATTGTATCACATTTTGTCAGTATACACCATTACGCTGCCTGTAAACAATTGCGATATTGTGACCACTTGAAGTATAAATTTCAAAAGCAGGTGTTTTGATTTAAAATATTACTTTTTGTTAATTTAAGCCATTACGCTGCATGTTAGCAAATTTAGATTTTATGACTTCTTCAAGTATAAATTTCAAAAGAAGACATTTAGATTTGGTTTCCAGTCCAACGTTTTGCATTGGTGTGTGTTGCACATCACAGCTGCACAGTCCTATTTTCGTATCTGGTGAATGGGCCTCCATTTTCTTGGACAGAAAACCATAGCACTTGGACTTCAAAGTGGCTTAACGTTGGTCAGTTAAGGTGGAGAACAGCAGCTCTAATGATGAAGACAGTGGTCAGCATGGTCAGCCACAAAAGGAAGATTGCTGTTTGGTTGTCTCAAACGACTATTTTGGGCAAGAGGTTCTGCTGGTTGGAGGTGCTGTGGCAGAGTCGGTGAGGCGATGGACTTTGATCCAGTGTTGTTCAGTGATCAGGATTTGATGCCCTGTTTGGGTACATGGTGTCATGTTCTGGGAGTGAATGGGTGCCTGACTTGTGTTAGGGAAGGTGGAACTGGCTGAAGGAGAGGACTGGGCCCCACCTTCCAGTGCTGAACCCTGGACACAGGGGATGTCATTCACTGCTCTTGTGGCAGTAAAACGATTCTCAGCCTTTGACTCTTTTTTTTTCTTTTTTCTTTTTTTCTTTTAAATCAGAGTTTAGGGGTAAACAGGTCTGAGTCATCCACTGGCTGGTGACTGCATTTTGCCTTTGGGTAGTCACTGTAATGGGGGTGGTGTCTTCATGGATCCATTTCTGTTGTTCTGGGTATTTTCTGTCCAGTCTTTCAAATTGAACTGAAAAAAGAAAAAAGGTTCATTATTGGGTGGTTTACTTTTGCATTGACTGGCTGTTTGTTGAGCTCACACAGTTCATTTGTGTGTTTCTTGTTTCTTTCATTCTCTGATTCTGATATCTTTCTTGTTTGTCTTGGGGCGGACGTCATCAACAGGTGGTGGTGTTTAGCGATTTTTTATATTTTTTATTGCAGTCATTTTGAATTCTTAAATGGATCGACATATTCTCATTATTTCATCATTGACTTGTTTGATTTCAGCTGTTGACGTAGCTCACTGAACTGTGTATGTGTGTGTTATCGCATTCCTTTCATCCTCTACTTCATTATTGCTTTTTTCTTTACGGTTGACTCCTTAAAGACTGGTGGTGGTTTGCATCGTATTTTCTGGTTTTAGCATTTGGTTGTTTTGACTTACAGCTGTTTGCTTAGCTCATTTTATTGTGTATTTGTATTTCTTTTTACATTCATCATACTATGGGGGATGCCAAAAGGAAAAAAAAAAGGGACCCACAATTTTATTATGTTTTGTGAATGGTGGATGGTACAGTAAAAGTGGGGGATTCCTAAAGGCTCCAGCTGTACAGGTACTGTCTGACAGAATGGAATTTGCCATGGATTCCTTTGTCTGCTTAAAGAATGGGAGTTTTACTATGTACCATTGTATTGTTTTTTCCATTTTTTTGTCACAACAGATTTCTCTGTGTGAAATTCGGGCTGCTCTCCCCAGAGAGAGCGCGTTGCTACACTGAGAGCACCACCCATTTTTTTGTATTTTTTCCTGCATGCAGTTTTACTTGTTTTTCCTACCGAAGTGGATTTTTCTACAGAATTTTGCCAGGAACAACCCTTTTTTTGCCATGGGTTCTTTTATGTGAGCTAAGTGCATGCTGCACATGGGACCTCAGTTTATCGTCTCATCCAAATGACTAGCGTCCAGACCACCACTCAAGGTCTAGTGGAGGGGGAGAAAATATTGGCAGCTGAGCCGTGATTCGAACCAGCTCGTTCAGATTCTCTCGCTTCCGAGGCGGATGCGTTACCTGTAGGCCATGACTCCACTGCTGGTGTTTCCCTGTGGAAGTTTCTGAAAGCAGTGTTTGATGATAGTTTGAATTTGTTCATGAGTCATCACATCCCCCCACCTCCCACCCCTACCCCACTCTCCCTCTCACCATCCTGAGTGTCCTTCCCCTTATCATTCGTGTCCAGTCTCAGTTCTGCCTCAAATGGAAAAGGAAGAATTGTGTCACTGATGTGGTTCTGGTGACGTTCACTTGTCTAGCGTTTTGTCTTTTTTGTACATTGTGGATGTGAATGCTGCTAGGAAGTCTTGTGTGTTGGTTGTGGAAATTAATGAATAGAACACTGCCTTGCCTTCTACCTAGTTCTTTCAGCCCTTGACCTAGTCCTAGTTCACCTAGTTCCTAGGGATAGAGGCCTGTGGAGTTCCTAGTACCATGCTAGGTTTGTTATTCTTCCAAGAGCGTCTGTTGCATGTTTATGCCGTGTGTCTCTGAGAGAGAGAGAGAGAGAGGGAAAGAGACATACAAAAAAAAAAGAAAGAAAAAAAAAAGAAACATGCAAATAATGAAACAGTTGGATCTTCATCAGGAAATGTACAGTTATCTTCTTGTTGTATATACTGAGCATTATTTTATCATCTTTTAGCTGTTCATCATATTTTTCATCATAGGATTCTCTCCTGTTCTCCCCCCCACCCCCCACCTCTTTTTTTTATTTTTAAAAATTTACATGAGGTTTTTTATGGGCTTTTTTTTGTTTTCTTTTTTCTCTTTGTGTTATTTGATTCTTTGGTAGGAGGATGCTATTGAATATCAAAGCATTTGTTAGTGTCTGTCTCCCTCGTACTCAAGTCTAGCTCTCTGCCTTTCCTCTTCCTGTCCCCCAACACCCCTTCCATTTATGGTTGTGAGATGAACGTTTTCCCCTGCAGCCGATTTATAGACATGAAGATAGTGTTTCGCTGATGTATATATACTGTTTTCATTGACATTGTGTGTGTGTAGGAGCGTGGTCAGTTTGTGAGAGTTCATACAATTCCTATGCATGCTGTTTCATCTACAGATTGTACAAAACAAACAAAAAAGTGAATCATACTTCCTTCCATGATGTATTAGCAATATTTTGGATGATGTATTGGAACCATGACATGCTGCAAATGTACCCATCGGTGATACACCCTGACAGAAACCTGGCATAGAAAATCTGTGTAGGCTGTCCTGATGTGGTCCTGTGCTGGACCAGAGGCGACATGTTTGATGAATGTCTGTGTAGGCTGTCCTGATGTGGTCCTGTGCTGGACCAGAGGCAACATGTTTGATGAATGTCTGTGTAGGTTGTCCTGATGTGGTCCTGTGCTGGACCAGAGGCAACATGTTTGATGAATGTCTGTGTAGGCTGTCCTGATGTGGTCCTGTGCTGGACCAGAGGCAACATGTTTGATGAATGTCTGTGTAGGTGTTTGTATCTTCTGGCTTAGAGCTTGATCTGGACCCATGGTTAGGGCTTTTTCGTGACTTATTCATTTGTGGTTGTTGTTGTTTTGTTTTTTTCTTTAGTTTTGTTTAAAACTTTGTGGTTTTCCTTTTATCTCTTGCGCTCTCTTTGCCTCATGAATGATATTTGTGGTTCTGCCTTTTACTTTTGTGCGTCTCTCTCTCACTCTCTCTTTATATATATATATATATATATATAATTTTTGTGGGTTTTTATTTGGGGGGGGAGGGGGGCAGGGAGTTGTTATTTTCTATCAAAAAAGTCTGAAGACATGGGTTTTTTTTCTGTGGCAGAATTATCTTCTCGGGAGAATGGGAGTCATATGTATCAATATTGATGCAGCTGGGAAGACATGTTTTTCAGTCAGTTGCTGGCGTTGCTGAAGGAAAAGGAAAACAGTTGTCTGACATGTATCATTGCTTCCTTCTTCTTTTTTTTTTTTTTTATTTTTTTATTTTTTTTTTTTACTAGCCTTGCTAAGAAAAGTTATGTTCCTGTAATGATGGTGACACCATCAAAGTCATTTCTAATGTTCATTTAATGATGGTGAGACATTACCACCGATAGAATCATTTCTACCTGTTGGGCCCGATGACATGACATAGGTATGGGCCAAATTTCCATGACATTCTAATCAGTAGTTAAAGACTTGATGACAAGATGCCTCATATGCACTTTACAGGTGACTTGTTTTGGGGAGGGAGGAGGGGTGGGGGGGGGGGGGGAGGGGGGGAAGGGGTGCAGGTTGGGGATGTTAAAAGATCAGTATGGCATGTATTAGCAAAATTGTTTTTTTTTTTCTTTTTCCATTTATAGTTGAAATATTTACTTCCTTGAACCTGAAGCAGAACACATGCTATTACATAGACTGAGCTTCTTTTTTTCTTTTCTTTTTAGTGTGGGTTGTTGTTGTTTTTTTTTGTTGTTTTTTGTTCAAATTGTTGCTGCATTTTTCCACTTGTTGTACAGCCTAGCTGTGAAGAAGGTAGTTAGCTGCCCTTGTGAAAGTGCAGACTAGAGCTATTAGAAAGAAAGGATTTCTGCAGACATGCTTTGTTTTCAGAAGAGAACTGCCCTGAACTCAGATGGATAGGCCTGAATTCATGTGTTGTTGAACTGTTTGAATCATTGACGAACTAGTTTGTTCAGTACTTGCAGGGTTATGAAATTTAGTTTTTAGAGATTGGAAGAATTTTTTGTTATCTCAATTAAGAGAAACTGATTTGTGGTGTGAAACACACAAACAATACATGAGAACCAGATTCATTCAATTTGCAAAGGCATGATATGCTTAAATGTTAGCTTAGAGTTAGCTCTACATACAATAATCAGTCATACACATGCAGTAATCACAGTTTGAGGATAAGCTTATGATATCATACTATCAATAAATATAGACATATAATAACAGTACACTGTTCAACAGTATTTTCCTCTTTCTTCTTCTTCTCGTTTATCAGGTTGAACAGTACTTGATTTGAGAACTCCTGTTATGAAAAAACAACAACAACACACATACAAAAAGACAATTATATTTGAATTATATCTTTTTTTAATTTCTAGATTTTTTAAGTTTGTGAAAACTTTTATGTTGGTTACAGTTGTTATCAAACAAATCTGCTAAGAATATAATTGTTTGCTTCAGTGCTAATTCTAATCAGTCAAACAAAATATTGATCACAGTAACATGTAACTCTGGTTTCTAAAGTTTGTGCAAAACTAGCTGTATTCCAAGCTTCTTCTTTGAATAGAGTATTAAAAACAAAGAAAAAAAGAAGTACCGGTAGTAACATGGAGATCTGCTTGTGTTAGTTGGAATACATGCGTAATAATAAGCCAGGTACTTCAGTTTTGAAAATCATTATCTATAGTCACTGAAAGACATAACATGTAGTCTCTACTACTACTCTTCTACTACTGCTACTAGTACTTTACTGCTGCTGCTACCTCTAACACTAGTATTATGTAATGTTCTTGTTGGGGGGAGGGGGGGGGGGGGGAAGAGGGGGCTTTTTAAGAAAGCAGAGCTCTTACAGGGTTGGCTCTATAAATATTTTTCACTTAAAAAAATTATTTTTTCTTCGGCTATTCTCCTCCCTCTTCCCCTAAAAACCCTTCTTAAAAAAAAAAAAAAAGAAAAAGAAAAAAGTTATTATCTAGAATATCTTGAGAGAGAGAGAGAGAGAAAGCTTTCTGACCTTTTTCATTTGGTTTTTGGTCCAATTTTACTTGCTTCCATGACAGATATCAGTACATGAGAGAGATTAGCTTTGTGCTAAAATTTTTTAAACTTTTTTCTTCTGAACAGTAGACGCATGTTGACATGAGTATCACACTTTTTTTTGTTGTTGTTGTTTTCTGCTTGATGTGTTGGGGTTTTCCTTGGCTTTGAGTTTTCTTCTCTCTTTGTTTTTTTTAGCCGCATTTAACAATTTGTCTAGTTTGATTTGTTCTTTTGTTGTTACTGTTTTTATCGATACTGTTAACTTGATACCATGTTATTTTGATTCATGCATTGTTTGATTAATGGCAATTATCTGCATTAAATTTGACTTTTGAAAAACTTTTGTTTCTTGATTTAATGTTTGTCTTTGGTGTTTCCATGTGTGTGTAGTATCTCTCTTCCCCTCTTCCTGGTTTGTTTTTTTATTTTCTTGTTTGTTTGTTTTTTCTTGCACTGCAAGAGAGCTTCTTCAAGTGTGGGCCCTTTTCTTTTATTTACGTTTTTGTTTTGCAAGTTAACACTTCCATATGCAGTTATGTTCATTTCTAATGGTGATAGGATTGTAAAAGTGTGGATTGTTGTGCTTTTGATGTTAATTTTTTAAAATTTGACAAACAACAACAACAGTAACAACTGCTGGAATAGGTAATGCTCACCTTCTTTCAGTCTGTAGCAGACAATTCAGCGCTAATCAGCGTGAAATCAATCGTTTCAGTGTTCAGCTGCCTCTCAGTTTGATTGTAGTAGAATTCTTCCTTTTGGAGAATTTCCTTTTTTGTTTTCTTTTTCTCTTTACACACACACACACACACACACACACACACACTGTTGAATGTCAAGTTATTTGAAACAGTAATTTATATACTGTTGCTGTGGAATTGCAGCATTGATTCATTTACTAAAGTGCAATGAAGCGAGATTCAAACTGACAGGATAGAATAAAGGGGCGAGTAGTGTTAACTTTATTCCTCACCAGTCCTGTTACCAGCTTGGGGCAAGTACTAGTGGAGGAGGATACTGTTAACAAAGCTTTGGGGACAACAGGTCTACTTCTTCCAGGGCCAGTTCTGGGTATTTTCTTTGTGCTTACAAGTTTCCTCAGGTCTTCTCAAGTTTTTAGTCATGACTCTTTTGCGGTCTTCTTCTTCCTTAGCTCTTCTTCATTTTTTTTATGATTCTTTAGCGGTCTTCTTGCTCCTCAGTTCAGCTCTTCAGTTTTTTTATGATTCTTTAGCAGTCATCTTGTTCCTCAGTTCAGCTGTACTTCAGTTTTTTTATGATTCTCTAGCAGTCATCTTGTTCCTCAGCTCAACTGTACTTAAGTTTTTTATGATTCTTTAGCGGTCTTCTTGCTCCTTAGTTCAGCTGTACTTCATTTTTTTTAATGATTCTTTAGAAGTCATCTTGTTCCTCAGCTCAGCTGTACTTCAGTTTTTTTTATGATTCTTTAGAAGTCATCTTGTTCCTCAGTTCAGCTGTACTTCAGTTTTTTTATGATTCTCTAGCAGTCATCTTGTCCAGCTCTTCTCCATTTTTGTTGTTGTTTTGTTTTGGTTTTTTTAATGTGATTCTTTGGCAGTCCTCTTGTTTTGGTCATTGTTTAACCCCTTGAATGCCCTAGGATGGAAATTTGTGTCCTCTTCCACTGTGTAAAAAAATTCCCCAGGACAGAAATTTCTGTCTGCGTTACTGAACAAATTTTCCAATCGCAAATTCATTAAATTCATGTGAAATGGTCATAATTCTAAATTGGATAGTGTGCTCATTTTCTTTTCAGAAATGTATAGGTTTTATATACTTTCCTTTAGTAGTTTGCATGGTAGAATTTGCTATCTTAATTACTAGCCTTAGTTACCAAAACATCCCTTGGCAAATAGTTGTATCTGAGCATAAAATAGGTTTGGCTCTGAAATGGTAAACTTTTCACATGTTATTTAGTTCTTGATAGTTCCTTACCATTCTCCTTGTTTTTGGCCATTCTTTAGTTTTTCAGGATTTCTTGTGATTCCTTAGGTTACCTCTTATATTTTAACCCCTTGGCAGCTACTGATGAGTAATCTTGTGAGTGAAACGAGGTCAGTTCATAAAGAAAAGACTGAACTTACAAGTCAGGATGTCAGTCACCACTCTGTTCTTGAACTTTCTTTCTCTTGTGACTGCATAGTAATTTTGTTCAGTAAAATCAATGACACTGTGGTAAGTACACAGAAAGTAGTGACTACATTTCAATCTCTTGCCACACTGCTTTCTTTTCACCAAGGTTCAGAGGTTAGGGGGTTAATGGCTGTGGGTCACGCCCTCCTCTTACAAACAAACCCTTCTGTCCTGAGGTGCTGAACATGAAATTGTCTGAAAAGCGCTCAGAGTTCCAGTACATTACACCTGTTTGTTCCATCCTATGCTTTCATCATTTTCCTGTGGATTTTGAAGATATGCTACAGTCACAAGAAGTACCTTTGATCATACACAGTGAAAACTGTGCTGTAGTCGCATACATACACGTGTATTTCACCGTTTGCTCTATTTTTTCTCTCATACATACACGTGTATTTCACCGTTTGCTCTATTTTTTCTCTCGTCTATCATTTTGTGTAGAGTGACTGGTATCTTTCAGTCATAGGAAATAGTTTTGATCATAAACCTGATTTTCATGGTCCATTGGTTCTTCAACTATTCCCATACTTTTTCTTTAACAAACTCATCTTTCTTTTCAAGATTCTGAGTTGTTTTTTAGTCTTAGTTTTGTGTTTGTACAGTACAGTTTTGCTGTGTTCCCAGATGAGTAGTGAGAATTCTCTAGTTTTGAATTGATGGAGCAAGTGTCAAGTTGTAATCAGTTCTTCATCACAATGTGACCATCCTGTTCTGGTGTGCTGAAAATAATTATTGTTCAGGTTCAGACCACATTACCGGATCAAGAAGGTTTTCTCTCATTGACTATCATTCGTGTACAGGTCCTCCGGTGACCATTTTACACAACAGAAGGTTGTGTGGACAGAAACTGCCATGTCTGTTGGATATATTTTGGTATCCACTACTAAGAAGCCAGGTCGCTGGGTATGGGTCTGCAGAAACAGTAAAAAAATAAAATTTGAAAAAGTGCTTTTTTTCTGAATCTTTAAGAGCACAGATCTTGCCAGCTGGTTTATGAATAGGTCTCTGCATGTAACTTGAGGATTGTTCACTTTGGGATATTTACAGGTATGCTAGATAGCAAGTATTCTGTTTTGGCTGTGTTCGTACCTTTCAAGTTGATTGACAGACATGGTGCTTTCTCTCTCTATGTGTCTCTCTTTCTCTCTTTTATTGGAAGTGGGGTGTAGGACTTCTAAACCTAAAAAAAAAAAAAAAAAGTTCTGACTTAGGTATGACTGTTCATTTTAAAAGATGTATGTATATATATATATATATATATATATATATATAACTGGGGCCATTAAAAGTGTATACTTATGTTTTGTGTCTGGTGGTATTTAATTTCCACCTCCGTTTTACCCACATGGAACTGAACTCTGTGCAGCTTTTGCTAATAACCCCTGTGTTGGATTGGTTTCCTTGTGGCAACCTAACTGTAGGCTTGGCATGTTGTTGAATTCTGTTGTGGAAGAGAATAGGTTAATCTTTGCTAATGCACCTTATCTTACAAAAGGATCATTTGCATCGTGTTAGCAGTGTTTTTAGCATATTTACGTTTTCCTCAACAGACCAGCTAAAAAAAAAAAAGGGGGGGGGGGGGAGAAAAAAAACAGAAACAAGACTGGCAATGTTATCTCTGTTCCTTCTTTCTGTTGTTATTTTGTTCTTCCATTTTTAACATGGTGTTTTTGTTGTTGTTTTTCAGTTTGAATGATGGTCATGAACATTAACTGTACACTATCTGTTGATGATATTTTTGCCGTGTTACAGTTTTCATTGACAATAAACCTGAACTTGCTTCTTCCAGTGTTGTGTCTGTGTTGGTGGGGCTTGGTTTGCTGCCATCTGTTTTTCCATCTGTGGTGCATGCATCAGTGTTGTGTTGAGTAGTTGGAGAAGAAATTTAATCTGCTTGGTACGCATTTTGTGTTGGAGAAAAATGACCGAGAGAAAACTGAATAGTGAATAGATAGATATCATAGGAAAGGAGATTCTTTGCATTCTAATTTCGTTGTGATCAATGCTGACAGTTTTTTTTTTTGTTTTTTTTTATTGCTTGAAGTATGTTTCAGGTGTGTGATTTGGTGTGGGGTTTTTTGTTTTTTTGTTTTTTTGCTTTTAATTATTTAAGAAGCAAAACTGAAAACATGAAGAATACCTGACCTTGTTTGATTTTTAGCAAAGACATTTACTGGTGAAAAGATTGTTTTAGTATCGGTGATTAAGATGACAGGACTTGTGGAAAAGTTTATTTTAGGTCGTAATATTTACATATTTACATGTACACACACACACACACACACACACACAAAATGACATGTTGATGTCAGTGCATTGGTGAGAGTATGTACTACACATATTTCTGTACGGGCATTTTTGGTGATTTTTCTGGTTGTTTATTTTACGCTGTTTCATTATTAAGACAAGTACCTCAATCAAGCATACCCTTGACCCCAGCCATATAAACATCTGAACATAACAAGTCAGGCACTTCCACCCAAACACAATCAGATGTAAACTCGTGAAATGCATGGTATGTAAGTTGCATGGAACAGCATTCACATGACCTGTCTTATTAGTAGAACACTGTGTGTTTGAAAAAAACATTTGCATTCATATAAAGATGAGGGTCATATATATATATATGTTGTTCCCCCCCAACACACATACACAAAGTTCTGTAAAAAAAACACACAATCAGTTATCACTGCGTTAACCAATATCACTGCTTTACAAACATTGTGCTGGTAAGTTCTTTCCATTTGTCATTGTATCCTATATGTCATTTTTTTCTGCCTTCAAGTTGTGTGCGATCTTTTCCCATTGCTTCTACTGTTGTGCAGAATTGATCATGAATCTTTTTAGCTTGTTCCTTTGTTTGTTATAGTTTTTTCTTGTTTTGTTTTGCACCCCCAAAGGATGAAGGTTTATTTTAAGCTTTTCTGCCTGATCCTTTGCAACATTAATTTTTAGCTTTTGTTTACTCTTCTGGGTTGCGTAGTGTGAGTTATCTTAGCAGCACTAAGTTTACTTATCATTAAGAATTCACCAAAGCTTTTGCTAATTGTACTGATAACCATGCTTATATGCTATTCTCCCTATCCCCCCAGTATTCCTTGTGACCCCAATACACTTGGTGTTTAAGACCTCAATACACTTGGGGTCTTACACTTGGTGTTTAAGACATATTCTAATCTTTTCTATATACTATCATATTCTATTCTTATTGAGAAACACACCCTAAATCAAACTGGTGACATGGTTGTGTCTGCCTCATGGGGTCAGGAAAAAGAACAGCTGATGTTGGTATAGCTAAGCAGATGTGATGAAATGGGTAAATTGCATGTCTTGTACTTTATGATATATTTAATTTTTGCAGATCTTTTGTTGTTGTTTTTCTTCACACACACACACACACACACACACACACACAATCATGCACCCATTGACTGATACATGTACATACATACATACATACATCTCAAATGAAATTCACAGAAAAAAGATGATTTTACAAGTGGGGAGAAAACAACGCTTTGGAGGTGTTTAGAAAAGCTGAAAAACATTGTTAACAACTGTAGGATGTGTGTCAGAAAACAGACCATCTTCCCTTCATCTGACACATTTAGTGTGCAGTTTTCTCCCCTCGAGATGCAAAACCATCATATTGATGACTAAGACATCATTATAAGGACAATGTCAATATAACTGAGGACTATGCCATCATTATATGGACTATGCTATTATACTGAGTACTATGTTTATTGAGGACTGTGAAATCCTCATAAAACTAACAACTGTCAGAATACTGAGGACTGTGTGATCATTATACTGAGGACTATGTGATCATCAATATACTGGTCTGTGTCGTCATTATCATACTGAGGACTGTCTGTCATTGTACTGAGGAATGTGTCCTCATAAAACTTAGGACTATGTCATCATCATTGTACTGAGGACTATGTAATCATCGATATACTGAGGTCTGTGTCGTCGTCATCATTATACTGAAGACTATGTAATTATTCTGATAACTGTGTCATCATTTTTTTTTCTGAGAACTATGTGATCATCATTGTACCTCAGACTGTCCCCTTGGTATACTGAGGACTATGTCACCTTCAGAAAGTTGGAATGTTTGCACTGTCATAGAGACACAGGCCTGACAGTACAGTTTTTTCATGTAGATGTGGTGTAGCTTAAATGGATCAGTCCACATGTTTTGACACCTCCCTAATACTGAAACAGATTTCGGGGCCGGCCTTCCAAGGAAACATTCACAGGCCAAGAGTTCAGTCTTCACAGATCCTCAGAAGGGCAAAGAAAGGCGGGCAGTGAGGGAGGGAAGGGGGTGGGTATGGCTGAGGATCGCATTCAGAAGTGTCTGGGATTCTTGCACTTAAGGAATCCGAGCCAAGTCTGTTGCTGCAGACAAACCCAATGAAACGTTTTGATTTTTTCTCTTTTCTTCTTTTTTATTTTTATTTTTATTTTCCTTCTTTGTTCCATGGTGGCAAACACGCATGGATTGCAAGGTTTCTCATATGAACATGCTGCCAGTAGATACACAGACATGTAAAATTATATGTTTGTGGTTTGAACAGTAACATTATGTGTTCACTCGGCATATACCTTGGTAGGGCTCAGATTATAGTTTAAAAAAAACAAAACAAAAAAAAACCAACTTTTTTTCTGTCATGACCAAACAACTGCCGTGTTTCACTTTGGACATTTTGTGGACGTAGCTGCAGATGACACCACCGCCACTCTTCCTGCTCCCACTCTCCTGCCAACCTCCACCCCACTTCTTTTTTCTTTCAGACATCGTCAATGGAATGGAAAAGACTTTCTCTGTCCCATCTTTCCGCAGTATGGGGTGTTGGTGATGTCTATGCAGTTACAGAGTCCGCTTGTTTGCCTTAGCTCTGACAGGACGGCAGGTTTCATCAACCAGAACCAGTGATGATTGAACCGCTTGACAATCCGTGAACACGCAGCATCTAACTATAGTGGGTTTTTGGTTCTGGTTTTGTTGTTGTTTTCCCCCTTTTTTCAAGTAATTCTCACCAACTATCTATGCTTTTGTCAGAATCTTTTCAACCTAACAGTGGAAGCGAAAAGGTATAGTGGAAAGGAATGGCTTGATTTAGAAGAAGAAGAAAGAGTCATGGACGGTCAAGACAAAGGATCAACCCCGTAGACTGCTGAACCGTGATGAAACGGAATCAGTGTGTCATGAATTTGGAGTGCAAGAACTGCTTCTCAGTACTGTAAACAAGTAATTCTCACCAACTGTCTTTGCTTTTGTCAGAAGAAAGAAAAAAAAAAGTGTCATAGACGGTCAAGGATTAACCATGCTGAACCGTGTTGAAACGGAATCAGTGTGCCGTGAATTCAAAATGCAGGAACATCTCAGTACTACTGTAAATGGTTTAACTGATTTTGCTCTGCAAAAATAATGCAGCCCTAAGAGGGAGACCACATTAACAACGGTGACCTGCATCCTTACCACTAATCTCAGTCTTCCCTCAACCAACAACCCATCATTGATGAGCATGCTTGTTGGCAGTAGTCAGGGTGGCAAAAAATGAGCCGTAAATATCAACAACATGAAAAAGGGGGTAAAAACCAACAGGGCCACAAATAGGCTGCCACACCGGACTAACCCTTTGTGATGGACATTGATCTGATTCTCACACAAACTCACATTGCCGGAGCCTGTTTTGCTGTGTTTTGTCAGGACAGTATTATTGTGAAAGAAAATGAATGTGTGTTCCTTTCTCTGCCAAACACAAGAAAAGAAATGGCTAATATGAACCAACTGCGGGAGATTAGCTACTTCATTTCCGGTATATAATTATATATATATATATATATATATATGTATATATATATATATATATATATTATGAATGCTAAGTTGGGATTCACAGGCCAGTCATCTGATAGTATTCTGATGTGGACCAAAGACCAGATCATACAGAAAAACTATATAGGATCTTTATTTTAGCAAGGGATGCTGATTATTTCCTTACAAACACATATCTATTGACACCTCAAGAGATACTATATTAACTTGGATTGTTCTGGTGTAAATCATTTGTCCAGCACAAATGAAATGCCTTCTTTAGTATTAAATATATTTTGCATTCCCCATCCTCTTCATCATTTACCCTGCAAAGCGTGGACACAAATGACAATTTGATGATGGGTATAATAAAAACAGGGGGTTTGGGGGGCGGGAGGGGGGGGGGGGAGGTGGCGAGGGTGATACCAATTTACGTGCCCTGCACCTGGAATTGAACATTTTACCAAATGTGTTTATGGGTTTATTTTTTGCATCTGTTAGGTATGTGCAGGATTGAGACGATTGTGGTGAACATAATTGTGTCTGTTGATGGTGAATATGATGTAACTGATCAGTTCAGTATGTAAAAGATTTCTTGTGTTGATAGTGATATTATACGTGTGACCAATAATAGTTTTCAAAATATAAAATGTAATGCCGACTTATGGTCAACATTCCAGGTACAGCAGAAATATGACTTGAAAACACGGACAAATCAATTGATCATACCTCATCGCCAAGCCTTTCACAGGTTACATTATTTCTTGTTATGGTTTACATCATTAATTTTCATTTTTCTAATGTATGATGACATGTGACATTGCTGTTGTTAGTTCTTTCTCCTTAGAGATTCAACATCTCAGTGACACTGAATGAATCACATATATCTGTAATGATTTATAATCAAAAATTTGCATATGTTTGACTAGAGTGTGAGCATGGTGTATATATAAATTTGTGTTACAGATTGTTATAATCTTTCCCACGTGCCGTTCTTCTAGCTGTTTGACAAATCAACATTCCCGTCAGCTAGCTTTGTTTTATACATGTTTATCGTATCAGCTGTGACATATATACACTTGCCTAGAGCGCATTTCATTGTTGGTATGTAGGCCTACACTGAGCGCCTTTTATCGGTTAAGAGCTGCGTTACAGATTTGAGTGTCACAACTACTACTACTACTACTACACCGTTCCACTGTCAGGTTTGCACTGTGATAATAATAGTCCTTGGAATGTTGCTGAGATTATTGAATTATGTGTTGTGAACGATGTGCAGCGTTGAGCATTTTTGTTTTTATTCTGAGAACGATAGCTGATTTCATTATTGATTGTCCTGTCAACAGAGGATATTATTTTGTCAGGACATGGATGAGTTGCGTACAGCACAAGCTGCATGCGCTCTGTGAAGGCTTTGTGATGTATAGCGAAAAGGAGAAATAGAACACAGGTTTTCCCATAATTCTTCGGTGATCGAAATTGTCTACATGAAAACCAGTATCTCTCTCTCTCTGTATATCTGTCTGTCTCTGTCTCTCTTTCTCTCTATATATCTGTCTCTCTTTCTCTCTGTCTTTCTGCCTGTTTGTCTCTGTTTCACCCTTTCCACTGATCAATCTGTTTTCCAATTGTTCTTCGGTGATCTAAACTGGCTTCATGGAGGATGGGGGGCCTACATGTATAAAACAACACACATGATACTGAAGATGTCCAGCGAGAATATCATTCTTATATTTCGTTTGTGGGCTGCAATTCCCACATTCACTCGTATGTACACGAGTGGGCTTTTTACGTGTATGACCATTTTTACCCCGCCATGTAGGCGCCATACTCCGTTTTCGGGGGTGTGCATGCTGGGTAGGCTATATATTCTTGTTTCCATAACCCGCCGAACGCTGACATGGATTACATGATCTTTAACGTGCGTATTTGATCTGCTTGGAAATGTGTTTATGCGTATACACACGAACTTAAGCACAGGCAGGTCTGCACATATGTTGACCTGGGAGATCGGAAAAATCTCTACCCATTACCCACCAGGTACCGTCACCGAGATTCGAACCTGAGACCCTCAGATTGAAAGTCCAACGCTTTAACCACTCGGCTATTGCGCCCATCAGTAGACTGTCAAAACCGAGCAAACAAGCAAACACATGCAAACAAGACCAGCAGAAGATCCAGACCAACGATATACAACTGTATCGTAACTTGAATGTTAGATTAAATCACGATGAAAGCTCGATCAACGTCTTGACGAAGAAGACGAACCGAAGGTTGTTTACCCGTTGGTAGGAAGTCCCTACACGCATGTCCGGACAATCACAGTTAAGTCCCTTTTCGTTAATCATCGACTGCTGTTGCATCCGCAAGATGAGATTATCAGTGCAGGGAACACGGCTGTATTTACAACGGACATCACAATGTCTGTCTGACGTGTTGATGTATGAAGCGATCTGAGATGTGAAAGCGCTGTTTGAATGTAATATTGTTAATAGTATTACGAAGTCCGTTGTGACGATGGCCAAAGTTGGCCATGGTGACGTTTTTTTGTGTGTTTTTTGTTTGGTTGGTTGGTTGGTTTTGTTTTTGTTTTTTTCCTGATCCTGACCACAGCATGCAACACGTGGTAAAATCTTAAAAAGAAACTGTGATCCGTAATTCTGAAAGAAACGCTGAGAGAGAGAGAGAGAGAGACTTAAAGAATGAATTTGTTGATGGAATAGCTAGACAAATAAACTGACACTTCAAGCATGCTTTCGTCCCAATTAACCTCATAAAAAGGAAAATTATAACAAACACGTGTAACTGCAGGGAGCTATGTGAGGATGCAATCTGCCTGGGTCTGAGTTCGTTCATCCAGTCCAACACCAAACACGTGGGAACACAGTTTACAGTGGTTCCACTTTAATGGTACAGTGCATGTGATGCAGCAAGACACATGACAAAAAAAAAAACAACAACCGACAACTCTGCAACCAATAAACAGAAAACTATTTTCCATGTGTACCATGAGGTGGTGGAGAGATATGAACAGGACTTATTTTCAAGTGAAGCAAGTAATGTAAATTTTAAGTGCCAAAAGAAACTACAGGGCAAAAAAAAATCCTGATGCCAAACATTACTGAAAACAAAGGCATCATTTAAGACAATAAAAGAAAGACTTTGCAACTGACCACCACTGATTATATTGGTCTTCGTAAAGAAAACCAACCAACAACCTTATTTCTTATAACAACCCCCCAAGAGGTGTTTCCCATCCCCAACAAGCGGAAGGACACCAAAACCGCGTCAGCAGAATCTCTCCCTTCATGCTTGGGAAAAGTTATCTTTGAAAAACAACAGTATTCCTCAAATGGCTTAGTTATCGACAGACCATCTGATTAAATGTACAATAATCCTAACAGAAGGTTACACTACTAGTAATTCATTCAGCACCATGCAATAAACCAGTTTACTAAGAAATGAAAGAAAGAAATGTTATGATGCAACAATGGCGTCTGTTCAGCCTTGTACAAATCTAAAATATAAAACTTCCAAAAATAACTAAACATATACATATGTAAAAAGATACTTTAAAAAACTATGAAGAAACGCCCACCTGAGCAGTGTGCTCAAAGGCTTTACAAAGTGACAGTGTATATTACAAGCTGATCAACTTGCACTTCTGTCATCTGGCTCACCGAACACAGCATCAGCGAACTGTCTTCAAAAATGATCAAGGGAAGTAGCCTAACTCTATTCCAAATACGTCATCTGTTTTGTAAAAACTTGAATTGTGCATTCTAACAATATGAAGCCATGCACATTTATAAAATATAGTAATAATCTATTAATAACTATTTTCATTTATTTATGTTATTCTTCATTACTAGTTTCTTATTTTTCTTTTATATTTCTCTTTTCAATAGTCTCTCAGTTTCACTCTACTACACACGCAATAAAAGAAAAAAGAACATTGCCATGGGACATTTCCAAACTGACAAAACACATAGACACATGCAAATTTGAGAGAGAGAGAGAGAGAGAGAAGGGTGGCTTCGATGGGGGAAGTCATCCAGACATTTTGTTTCACAATTCAGTAAAAAGACTTGTCATACGCGGCAGCAGAAGTCTTCCAAAAGCAGACGTGAGAGTACTTGTGCATTGTAGTAGGTTGGCTAATGTGTTCATGAGTACGAGGAAATAGACCGAAAATAGAACTTTGTGTCCATTTCGAGCGTTAAGAATATTTGAGTGAATTTAGATAATTTCAGGGACCAAACTCCTGCAGATTACTGTTTGACTCAGAACTGGGTCACTGTGAGTGGCCCATAAGGTATGGTACTAAACTTAAAACAAAACAACTAAATAAATATTTGGAATACGTATGTGATTACACCATTGGAAAGAGAACTTAAACCGACATGCCTGTGACGAAAGCTGCTAATTCATTGCAGTTTTAGTACATAGGATTAGATCAACGTGCACCAAACGTAGCAAGAGTTAAGAACAGCCTCCCCTCCCCCACCCTGCCCTTCGCGCTTTCTGAAAGCAAAGCACATAAAAAGAAGAATATATATATATATATATATATATATATATATAATTTTGGAAACATTTTTATCGTTTTGTGACAATTAAAAAAGAAATGACGAAACATTGTACTGTATTGCATTCACTGCCGACATTTCTAAAAAGCTATACAAAAAAGAAAAAAGAAAAAAAAAGGTTCACTTGGAATTGAAAACCCACAGTCATTTAAATTCTTACTTGAAATATGCTATAAAAGTTTTCAGGAGATAATGCATAGCCCATAGTACTAACAGCACCAGATATGCAGGTGGAAGTAGCTTCAAACTGGAAACGGGATGCACGCAGTTAGACCATGTGAAAGGGGTGGGGGTGGGAGGCAGAGTGGGGATTGGTGGTGGAGGTGGTGGCTGATTATACAGAATCCCTTGAAGAAAAGCATCAGTAGCGTAGACCATGATTTGTTGTATATGGCTTACCAAGATCATGCTTCTTTGCTGAGCTTCTCTGGATATACGTTTTTAGCCCAGAAAGTGAGTTTGTTTTTTTTGGGTTTTTTGTGTGTGCATGTAACATGGGTTGATTTCGACTCTTCGGATGCCTTGGTCACTCACTATCCAAGATTTATTATCAGAAGAGATCTCTCAGAATTTACTTGTGTTTCCCCGAGTCTCGAAGGGGGAGGCGGGGAGGGGAGTAATCCCGTGAAATATCAAGCAAGCCACAAAGAGTGGTAGTTGGTAATTAGACCCGAATAATATTTGTCTATGCCATTCAGGTCGAAACCGAAGTTAAAGTTGGGGTTTTTTGGGTTTTTGTTTTTTTTTTTTTTTTGTTGTTGTTGGGTTTTTGGGTTTTTGTTGTTGTTTTTTTTTTTTTTTGTTTTTTTTTTCGAGCAAAACCCTGGCTTTCACAACCACATGTTGTGTTTGGAATTATTCTGATGACTACTGTTTAAAGCCTAATCCTCTAAGTTGTTAATTTATGGTTTCGAGGGGGTAGGACTACATTCAGCTCTTTGCCTTTGTCGCTGTCTTTTTCATTTTATACCTTATAGATGTCTCAATCGTAATGCGTCTTTTTGTCATGTATTGCTTGTGTAGTGCAGACCATATAAAGGACGATGAGCGAGTGTGGAAAAGCATTTTTAGTAATCCGCGTAAAGGAGGAACTGCCAGCATGTGTGTGTGTTAGTTATCGATGTTTGCTAGCCCGTTGGCCGCCACTTGCATAAGAATACTGTCTGGAGACTGCAATTGAAAAGAGCAGCAACATGTTGCATACAAATCTAAATCCATAAAAGCGTTGGCGAGTCAAAACACTCTTCTAAGGTATCAGAAAGTAATTCTGACAGCTCCTGTTTTGTTTTTTTTTGTTTTTTTTTTTGGGGGGGGGGGGGGGGGTAAGGGGGGTGGTACGGGAAGGGAAGCCTTGGGAGGGATAGCCTGCTTCTATTTTTAAATACATTCTTCCCTCACTTCTCTCCAAGCATTACAACACTGGTACCTTTGGTGCCTCAAAATACTACGCCCATGGCCTAATCTATTTAGTCTGGGGCAGCACCCCGCCCTCTGCATGCCATGCTGCGAAAAGAATGGAAATGCTTTTGGAGGCCAGACAGGAAAATCGGTGCATGCAAGTATGAAATGTGTGAATGGCTTCAGTTGATCCCTTGTAGGATTTTTGCTCCTGTGCCTGAATGGATGCAGCGTATATGTCTTTTGCAGGCTAAAGTCGTAAGACTAACACTATATAGTATATACATAGGCACAGTGTCAGATGTCCGTTTATTTACGAAGAATTTTCAATGTATCTTGTTTCTTATCCTCTTCTTCCTTTTCCTTCTCCCACCTTCACATTGCCCATGAATACGATTTCCGATTTGTGCTCTTCCACTCGGCCATTCTGCCAACGTAAGGGACAGGAGGGGAATTGTTTTCAGAAAACTGTCCGCCAAAGTATAAACGCATGATCACTGATAATGGCAGTAACGAATCTAGATTCTTCCACGATGCAGAATCCAGATTGATTTAAACTCCATCCCATCAGTTGTTGTTTTTTTTGGGTTTTTTAGTGTTTTTTTTCATCAACACTATTTGATGGTATTTGTTTTTCAGTCATGCCACAGAGTGGGTTTTGTGTGTGTGTGTGTGTGTGTGTGTTTGTTGTTGTTGTTATTGTTGTTGTTTTTAACTAAAGGAATATAGTAGTTTTTCATCAAGCGCATCTTCGTGATAATTTTTATAATCACTTATTGTTGAAGACTTCTCACAGCCCATGGCAGCCTCATTTAACTCGTCCATGTTAATGGTGATTGTGACGTTCTTCCGAAAGATCGGCTGTGTCAATTCTGCCCCCACAAGAGGCCGTCTCGTCACGGGAATTGTTCTGCTTCACAGGGCAGCGAAAGACCGAGGCAAATCTTGGTGTGGAGTTTGGATCAGTTCTGCAAACCAGGTAATTCACACAAAAACTAGTACACACACAGCACTTGAGTCCAGGGCCCGGACAATAGTTGCGTCCTCATAACTGACCACCGGTCCTAACACCTTTTGCACACACACGCACGCGCGCATACACACGCGCACGCACGCACACACACACACACACACACACACACACACACACACACACACACACACACACCGTGAATCATTTCACCGCGAGAATACCTTCTGCAAGCAAAATACCTTTGCAAGCTTCCCGCGATTTGAAAAGGACCCCACCGGCTGCTAATTGCAATTGGGTAAGGGAATTAGCTCGGAATATGATCTGGGTGAAAATATTGATCCACTTGAGTAAAGTTGATCAGGTTGAGTGTTGCAAGGAATGAGCCAGCACAGCACCACAGCAGGTTTAAAGTCTCTCTCTTGTGGGTCCTCCACAAACGGTCCCAATTGCGATTAATGGGTGGGCGAGTGCGTGGATTTCTACCTGCAACAACAAACCTGTGCCGACTTGGTAAATTTGTTGTCCATACATGTACCGCCCAAACTCGCGATCGAAATCGTCCCTGAAGCCAGACGTGCAGTGGGTGTCACAGTGTGTACATGTGACAGTCGGCATGTGAAATGAGTCATCTCCGTAAAATGTTTGGAAATCTCGGTTGTTTAGTGCAGTCACCGTTTCAGTCGGCCATTGAGTGAAACAACAATCAAAAGGAAAAAAAAAGAAAAAGAAAAAAGAAGAAGAAAAAGCAGCGTTGTCATGTAAGATTTGAAAAGGACCACCAAGCATTTCGCAAGATGTCTTAAGGTTTGGCCCGTCTTGACGAAAGTCTGGGTCCTAAGCATCGTATACAACACCTCTCTCTCTCTCTCTCTCTCTCTCTCTCTCTCTATATATATATATATATATATATATATATATATGTCACACACACACGCACGCGCACACAAACACACAGTTAATTCTAACTCGACATAAATTTTACGTTGACGAAACAAGACCTGGTTGGACTGGTCTTGTAGCGTTATGTTGATTAACCTTTTTAGCATTGTAATGATTTCTGTCTGACTGGATTTAACACCTGACGGGTTTTCAGCCCTGAAGTGACCCTTTTGTTGTTGACTGGGCGACAAGCAACATGATTCTCTCTCTCTCTCTCTCTCTCTCTCACACACACACACACACACACACACACACACACACACACTTCATAGCGATGGTGCATGTGTAATACGCATACTATAAAGAAAATGCCACGACTGAAAGTTTAATTTTTGATAGAAACACACACACACACACACACACACACACACACACACACACACACACACACACACACACACACACAAAAAAACAAAACAAAAACAAAACAACAACAACAACAACAACAAAAACCCAAAAAAAAAACATGTTGCTGTATCGGGGAAAGACCGTTTTTTTTCGTTCAGACACTTTTGGGCACCTTTTCAGCATCTAAATTTCCCTGCAGTCGCATGGGCCATGAACAACGTGATTTGGTTGATTTCATTTGATTTGACCATTTGATTTCCCAAGCTTTAAAATGCCCAGTGAGTTATCAGTTGGTATAGGTTCGTCGCCAGCGGGCGAACGATTACTTGGTGATCGGAAAAGGAGGCTGATTGATTGGCTGAAGGTAGACAGGGGGCGACATTACGGCTGGATGATTGATGGGAGTCTGGTTGATAAGGCTCATGTGATTGACATGTCATTAGTAAAGAGCCAGTTGAACGCGAGATGTGTATGTTCTCGTGTACAGCTGGCAAGATTAGTCGGTAGATTCGTCGTTGTCAATATGTTTATAGTCTGTGAATATCAGTTCATAGTCTTCAGATGCTACTTTTTTTACGGCCGAATTTTTAACAGAATAATTTGTGTTTGTTTCTGTAGTTTGAAAAGTTATTAGTATAACTGAAAAAAACAACAGCAACAAATTATGGAAGCATTGAGAAAGACATATGAATTAACAGCGACAAAGAGACGAAGTTTTATAGTAAACGGCTAGCATTTACTGGTTGATAAATCGTTGTCCAGTTTCAGAAGAGACAGTTCCGAACGAGAAACTCGTTTCCAAATCATTTGAACATGTTGAACCCGCAACACGTTATGAGTAAGATAAAAAAAAAAAAAATAAAAAAAGAAAAGAGCGAGAGAGAGAGAGAAAAGAAATGAAGAATGGAACAGTCCCGGAGTGGCGGTGGACTGGAAGACCAAGTTTCCTGCTGGCACACATGTTTTGCAGTTCTTAAACAGATTTTAACGGAGGACAAAACAGTTCGACCATCTGTGTATTGAAATGAAGTACAACACACTGAAGTCTCACCGCGTCCCTTACCCCCTCCCCCCTACCCCCACCCTAACCCCGCCTCGATCTTTCTCTCAATGGCTCATTGTGGTCGATTCAACCGTGAGCAACATGATTAAATTTTGATTTGATTCACTCTGTCTGTCTCTGTCTCTCGCGCGCGCATTTGTGTGTATGTATGTGTGCGTGCGCGCGCGCGTGTGTGTGAATGATGGATGGGAGGGAGAGGGAGAGAGAATGAGTGCGTGTGTTTGTGAGTTTGTCAGTCTCGCGTGTGCATTGGTATACTGTTCACTATTTGATTTGTTATAATTATTTTTGTTTGTGGCGCACTCCCTTGTTATGGACCGGAGGCTTAATAAATAGCCATTGTCTTAATTGTCTCGTTTGTCTCTCTCTCTCCGTCTCTCTGTCTCTGTCTGTCTGGCTGGCTGTCTGTCTCAGTCTCTCTGTCTTGGTTCAGCAAAACAGAGAGCACCCCTCGTTCTTCCCCTCTCTTTTATTGGATTCCTTTAAGAAGAGAAGTAACAGGTACAAAATACTGTACACTCA
Organism: Babylonia areolata; assembly: GCF_041734735.1. Classification (NCBI taxonomy): domain Eukaryota; kingdom Metazoa; phylum Mollusca; class Gastropoda; order Neogastropoda; family Buccinidae; genus Babylonia; species Babylonia areolata. The sequence goes on along the minus strand of NC_134897.1, from coordinate 25,846,111 downwards.
AAAAAAAAAATATATATATATATAAAGAAAAGAAAAAAAAAGGTTGATTGGCTTAGGAATGTTGCCATACTCAGCAAAATTAATTACTTCATCGGTCAACACAGTGGCGGAAGAAAACATGGTGTTGACACAAAAACACCACCAGAAAGGACGGAGCTCGAACAGACTTTTAAGAGCAGCGTTGGGCTAGCTTTCACACACACACACACACACACACACAACTAATGCGCTAGCTACCACAGGGAGGAGATTTGCAAAGTGCACGAGCAGAGACTTCACACCTGTGGTGACTAACTGGAAGATCCGGGCCAGAGATTTACAGCCCTGTGTCAACACCGGGGCCCCATTGACCGCCCATAATGAAAGAGAGCTACCTCCGCGTCCTGACCGCGCTAAAAGGCAAGCGCTTTTCGCCAGTGACAGACCTCAATAAAGCTGTCTCGCCGTTAGACTTGTGTTTTGGGCTGACAGAGGCTTTTTTTCCCCGCATTGTCCACGTGAACACACGCCTTTTTAGAGACGTGGTCATTGTAGCGTGATATCCACAATGACTCGCCCCCCTCTACCAGGGGATTAGGTGGCTATTCTGTGCAGGATTGGAGGGATGGTGTAGACACTCCACCAAAAATACATGTGTGCCGGGCCCGACTTGAGCGTATGAATCTCTCGATATTGGCGCCTCGTGGGAAGACAGAGGGAGATCATAGTGACTGAGAATGATAATGTCTGAACAGGACTAAGGATTGTCAGGTGGTGGATTAGAACTAGGACGTGATATAGACCTAATGTGATGAAGTGTTACTCTGCAAACTGTATACTGAGGGTCGCTTGGATCTCATTAAAATGTGAACGTGCTCATGATAGAACGCCTCTTTTCCACATCCACTCCTATTAAAGTGTGTGTGTGTGTGTTATGACGATTTACATGATATTTATACATAATTTGTTTCTGATATTGTCTGATATTGTGTGCGCTTCGTGTGTGTAAGGGTATGGCTGCTCTTGTATTTATATATACCCATGCAAAATCGTTGGTTTTACTTGTCTGATATTATCCTGCTCCAAGTGCTTTGCTCATAATGAACTGTTTTTTTTCCCAGGGTGTTTCTTTTCTGAAATGTGACAGTAATTGTTTCCAATTTTCCATGACATTGTTTTTTTAGTTGTCAGTTTTCAGCGGACGTATTGTTGTTTGACGTTTTGCTTTAATGGCTGGTTTTGTTGCGAGTTTCCAGCCAGTTCAGTTCAGTTCAGCTCAGTTTCTCAAGGAGGCGTAACTGCGTTTGGACAATCCATATTCGTTACACCATATCTGCTAGGCAGATACCTGACAGGATAACGCAACGCGCTCAGTTCCGCCTTTGGTGCATGTATATGTATTTTTAAGTATCAGAGTGGATTTCTTCTGCAACATTTTGCCAGGGGACAACTCTTTTTATGTAGTGGGATCTTTTTCAGTGCGCCAAGTGCGTGCTGCATCTGAATGACAAGGTGTTCCGTTTGATTTTCCAGTCAAACTTGGAAGAAAGTGCGATAGCGGGAATCGAACCCAGACCCTCATGGAGATTGTATTGGCAAATAAACGTCTTTACGATCATTATGCCACTTTCCTTCACAACCATCATATGGCCGTGTGCCGTCGACAGAGCTCAAAGTTAAAGAAACTGAATTGAAACGACAGAGCTTTAAATCAAATTGAAAGAAAATAAATTGAAACAGCAGAGCTCAAGTTAAATCTAACAAAATTGAATTGAAACGATAGAGCTTTAAGCTAAATTGAAAGAAACCGAACTGAAACGGCAAAACTTTTAAGTTAAATTAACCGAATAGAAACTGCAGAGCTCTAAGCTGAACTGAAAGAAACTGAATTGCAAGTGGTGACTTAAAAAAAAAGAAGAGGAGATGTGTGGGTGAGGACGAAAGGTGAACAATCTTTACGCCATTCCTGATGAGGCCGCTCAATCACGGCACACGAAGAACACCCGCTTTCATCGTGGGCACGGTGACACGGACATTGTCTCACCTATCTTGGGGTTGGCTTTATGGGCCCTGGTTGTGGCGTACCGAGGTATGTAAGCTGGTATCGCTATCGGTTCCTGAAGGACACATGTCAGACCTCCCACCTTTGAGGTGCAGCTGCAATTTCTATGCTGTCAGTGTAAAACACCTCAGCTGAGGGGTCCACACGTTTTTATTGAGGCGTTAGCCGCTGATAGGGCGCCGCTATATTGGGGTTCATTATTCGGTCCAGTCGTTTATTGCGCGTTGAAAACATACGCAGGAGAAAGTGAAGTAATTTGGAAAAGAGGAAAAGAGAATGATTATATTAGTATCCGGTGTTTTCTCCTTCTTGTGATGACTGGTGAAAGGAGGATCAAATATTAGTTCTATCGCCCCCCCTGCCCCCCCCCCCCCCACACACACACATCCCCCTACCTGGCCCCCCTGGCCCCCATCACTCTCTGTCTCTCTCTTTTTCTGTCTTTGTCTGTGTCTGTCTCTGTCTCTCTCTGTCTCTTTCTGTCTGTCTGTCTGTCTCTCTCTCTCTCTCTCTCTCTCTCTCTCTCTCATCAGGTGGAGGGGGTAACACGAGAAGAAATGTGCAGGCGCGAGAGAAAGCGTGAGTGCAGGGACGGATTATGGTGCAGGTTGTATGAGATTTGCTTTGGGCAGGATATAATTATCAATTCATTTCATTTAAGCTGCTGTTAATTTCACAACTGTCACGATCCCTTGCAAACACAGCCCGATTCTCAAGGAGGAAAAGAACGTTTGATGAAACTTTCAAAACAGATGCGTCCCTCAGAAAAAAATAGGTTCTGAAAACTCCAACCTCCCAACCTTTAAGTCATGATCACAAATGAAGAATCTTGAGCTGTCCGCATACACAGAGATATATCGCACAATTCTTGACCAGTTTTTAGCATTGACAATCAACCTTTGTTCAAAATGCCTGCATGACTGATTTTATCTTGACCTAGGTCCTAAGGTCACGCATTAAGGAAAGTTTTCACCTTTCACTCGTTGATTTTAAACCGTTTAAATGACCATGAAACTGAACGCCTGGGTTTATATAGCCCCTAAGGTTGTCCAAATATGTGATATTATCAGTCAAAACATTGTCTAACCGAACATTTATTTATCAATATCGTTATCAAGCACGTCAATAAAATCACTAGCATTTTCTTGTGTCCATTTAGGTCGTAGTGGAACATTATTATTTTTACATCAACCTCAACATTGTCGTCTTCTGTTAGCATACAGGGAGACTGAATTACAAAACTGGCAGATATAGGATAGTGTACCTCTGAAAAATACTTATTAAATGCATGCACGGTAAAACTTCTGACTAAATTGAATATGTTTTGTGAGACAATGATATAATCAACAACACTAGATTCTTTGCATGTGTACTTACCACAGTTATCCCTTTCCCCAACGCGTCCATTCAAAATGCGTGCATCTACCGTTTTGATTAGTGACAGGAGGGCATTGCCAGAATTATTCACGTAGTTATCTTCAGACTTTCTGCTTAACAGTTCTAATAATACTATATCACCCTGTAATACATTGTCATTTTCTTCTTCAAAAGCATCTTCAACTAAATCAGTCAGTGATCGAGTTCTGGCATTAAAATCGCCAAGCAAACAATTCAACAATAGAACTGAATTTTCCATCGAGGTAAATACACTCGGCTCAAAGTATGGACAATTTTCCGACAGAATATAAACACACCCAAATAGCACCTCCTTTCCCAGAAAATCTTCACTCATTTTGAAAAAATGATACATCGTGACACAATTCGTGATGAACGAAACCGTAATAACACAGCACCGAGGCATCGACATTTTTTTCTCTCTGTCTTTCGATTCGGTCACTCACAGATACTTCATCGAGTTTTCTCTGATCAGCAAAAGAATACCCCCAGACATCCTTTTGAATTTGGATCTGTTTTTAATTTTTTTTAAAGAAGAAAAACAAACCCACAAAACCATGCACATCTACAGAATCATAATCATCAAGTTTATTTTCTGAAAAGAAACATTATCGTAGGAAGAAATGAGATCATTGAAATCAGGATTTAACCATTTACTTTTGATTCCCCATACATTTAACGTCAGACACATGATTTACACAGCAGTTTCGGTTTGAATACCATGGTGAATGGAGTTTCGTGGCACACTTCTGGCATCAAAAACATGTTATATGAGGCTCCACCTTTATCAGTACAAGGATTAGAAACAATACTACACACGTCACTTTCACATTCAGCTTTATCATCAAAACGTGTTGGTATATATTTACCGCTCAACAACGTAGTGCATGCGGATGGCGAAACGGGTACTGACTGCGCACACTTATTGGCATTTGATTCAACATCTAAATTGTATTCAAGAGCTTTACAGTCTGCACAGCAATCGTATTTGCTGCTGTGTGGGTGTGTGTATAACATGTAAGTTCGTGTAGTGTTCTCATGTGGCTGAGATGTAAACGATTCAGGAATACTTTCATAATTTACTTTATATGGTACACAGGATTCAAGGGTTGTAGATTTGATAAACATTCTGGACTGACCATCTCTGTTACATATATCGTGAGTACACCTGCCTGCATATCGTCTGCCTTCACCTTCTATCTCATGCTTCCACTCATCAACTCTTTTCCTCTTACTTTCATACTCGCTGCATCCGTTGCATACATACAGCACATCTAAATGAGCATAATCGCTTTCAGTATTTTGGCAATAAAAGTAAAGGTTGTTTCCAGAAACACGGGCGTTGTTAACATTAAAAAGAGCACATCCATGACTTATTGTTATGGCTATCGGTTTTTTGATTATCAGGTATATTGTTCCTGTTATTATCGAAGATTTTATCATAATTTGTATTGGTGTCAATATCAACGTCAGTGGTTTTGCCACAAACTTGTAGTTACTTCTTGCATCAGCCGTAAGGTTCGCTCCTACTTGCAGTGGCTGCTCTAACAGGGAAACTATGACTGGTTTGCACGGCAAGAGTACATCCACCCCCCGGGGCCTCATTGTCAGCCGTCACAAGGTGAGAGAGCACCACCTGTTCAAAGTCCACCTCACTGACGCCTAACTTGAACGAATCGTTAGGATTCTCAATGACGATGGGAGCAGACCTGGCACTGAGACAGGCAGCCTGTTGCTTCTTGGTGCAGTGAATCCTGCCCTCCACAGTCCCCGCCCTGTTCCTCCCCCCACCCATACTTTCTTTGTAATCTGCTTTGTCTTTCAGGGACCTTTTCTTCATCATAACCTCCTGGCGCTTCTTTCGTGAGACAAAGCACACCGGTATGGGGCGTGGGCCTGACCTCTGTCGGTTGCCAGCTCTATGGATCACCGAGATGTCGTGTGGCTTGATACCTGCACTGGCGTCTGCAAACACCTTGACTGCCTTCTTCTCCAGAGCTTCGGTCGTCTCTCCATCCTCAGCCTTGATGCCAAAGATCCATACAGACTCATGACGACTGTACTGCTCCACACAGCCATTTTCATAGGTCAGAATTGTGGCTGACCGAATTAACCGTGCCTCCTTGGGGGAGGGGGTGGTGGTGGTGGTGGTAGAGCTGGAACTGGGGTGACTGCCATACAGACGGTCGAGGTCCTGGGCGAAGTTTTATTGTCTTCACGATAGCCTCTGACACAGCAGTAGCCATGAGCGGGATCAACTTTTCGATCACTGCGCCCATCTCTCTTCCCTCTCCTCCTTTACTTTTGTAGCCGCCCAGCGTTCCCCTGACACTGGTGAGGACTGCCTGATAGATGGTGAGGACTGCCTGATAGATGGTGACGACTGCCTGATGGTGACGACTGCCTGATGGTGACGACTGCCTGATGGTGAGGACTGCCTGATAGATGGTGAGGACTGCCTGATGGTGAGGACTGTCTGATAGATGGTGACGACTGCCTGATGGTGACGACTGCCTGATGGTGAGGACTGCCTGATAGATGGTGAGGACTGCCTGATAGTGAGGACTGCCTGATGGTGAGGACTGCCTGATAGATGGTGACGACTGCCTGATAGATGGTGAGGACTGCCTGATGGTGGACTGCCTGATAGATGGTGAGGACTGCCTGATAGATGGTGAGGACTGCCTGATGGTGAGGACTGCTTGATAGATGGTGAGGACTGCCTGATAGATGGTGAGGACTGCTTGATAGATGGTGAGGACTGCCTGATGGTGAGGACTGCCTGATAGATGGTGAGGACTGCCTGATGGTGAGGACTGCCTGATAGATGGTGAGGACTGCCTGATGGTGAGGACTGCTTGATAGATGGTGAGGACTGCCTGATAGTGAGGACTGCCTGATAGATGGTGAGGACTGCCTGATAGATGGTGACGACTGCCTGATGGTGACGACTGCCTGATGGTGAGGACTGCCTGATAGATGGTGAGGACTGCCTGATAGTGAGGACTGCCTGATGGTGAGGACTGCCTGATAGATGGTGAGGACTGCCTGATAGTGAGGACTGCCTGATGGTGAGGACTGCCTGATAGATGGTGACGACTGCCTGATAGATGGTGACGACTGCCTGATGGTGACGATTGCCTCAATGCTTCAGTGACAAAATTATCAGAATGTGATTGTGGACACCATACGGAAGGAAGGCAAGATGGAGGGTGAGGGCTGCCTCACGGATTGTGAGGACTGCCTGATGGATGGCAGTGACATCAACTGGTGACACCCCGTCTACCAGTTCTCCTCCCCCCTTTACTTTCCTTGATTATCAGCCATCCTATCCCCGCCCCCCACCCACCCCCACCTCTTCTGACCCACCAGGACTGTCATTCATTTCTCTTTGATCGTTTCTTTGGCTGTTTCTCAGCGTTAAAGGGAGAGATGAACAAGATTTTTTGTGTGTTGTTTTTCTATCTCCAGTCGGCATGTTTCAACAGTAAATTAGAGTCTGCAAATGCTGGTATTATATTTCTTTTATAACTTGTTTGAATCACTAAATGGTCAAATTGGTCAGAACAAATGCAGAAGAATCACTCAGGCCTCAATGTATAGTAGCATAAGATGATAAAAGAAAAATGATAACAAACACAAAATAGATATTATTGTTATTTCACGCACATGTGGTTTCGACACTGCAACACACGCGACCACACCTGAAAACGCGAACCTGTGAGACAGTTTTGCAAACCAACCTGACACAACACGGTTCTGTCTTGCACGTGCAGTCCGGTCACAGCTGCCTCAACAAAATACCGGTGTTTGAGTTGTCCTCAAAATTTGTTTTGATTCAATGTTATCATGTAATTACGATCAATCAATTATCGTCTCGTAGCGATAATTTATTCAAAACCCGGTAAACCCATTGGAATAGCTGAACCTCAAAGTCCGTTCCTGCAAAACACCACACCGATCAACACTAATCCAGTGGGTAAATGTTCACTTTTTTTTTTTTTTTTTTTTTTTAATACTCAGCCTCCCTCTTTCCCTCATTCTTTATTGCTCATCCTTTGACACCTCTCTCTGTCTCTCTAGCACACACCCCTTCTCTCTCTCTCTCTCTCTCTCTCTCTTCATCCTCTCCCCCCCACGCCCCCCCCCCCCCCCACACGCACACATCAACTGCCTTTCTTTTGTTCATTCTGTGCAGGGAGGGTTGGGGTTGTGGGATAGGGGAAGGTGTCCTCACAGAAACACTGACAGTCCCCGGAGTGAGTGAGAGGTCAGTGCTGACAGTAACCGTGTGTTGGTCCTTCATGTCCACTGATCCCCTGTCATTTGGGCCTTTGTCCACACATGGTGTCAGTCATCCTCGAATAAGCATAGGGTATGGCGTGAGGCGTGCTGGAAAGCTTTGTCTGTCTCTGCCTCTCTCTCTCTCTTACTCTGCCACCCTCCCTCCTCTCTCTCTCTCTCTTACTCTGCCTCTCTCTCCCTCTTTCTCTCTTGATCTTACTCAGACCCCCCCCCTCTCTCTCTCCTCCTCCATCCCTCTCCCCCTTTCTACCCCCCCCCCCTCCTTCCACTCCCTCTCTTTCACTCATTGTGTGCAGGGAGCGAGGGTGGGGGAATGTTTCCTCACAGAGAGAAAGACTGACAGTCCCGGAGTGAGTGAGAGGTCAGTGCTGACAGTAACCGTGTGTTGGTCCTTCATGTCCACTGGTCCCTGTCATTTGGGCCTCTGTCCACATGCTCTATTTCTCTCTTTGTCTGTGTCTGTCTGCCTCTCTCTCTCTTTGCCTCACTCTCTCCCTCTTTCTCTCTTGCTCTTACTCTTACACATCTCTCTCTCTTGTGTATATGGATTTGTCCGAACGCAGTGACGCCTCCTTGAGAAACTGAATCTCTCTCTCTCTCTCTCTGTCTCTCTTTCTCTTTGCCTTTCTCTCCCCCTCTTTCTCTCTTGCTCTTACTCTGACACCTCCCTCTCTATTGCTCTCTCTCTCTCTCTACCTCTTTCTCTCTTGCTCTGACTCAGACCTCTCTCTCTCTCTCTCCCTCTATCCATCTCCCCCTTTCTCTACCCTTCCCACTCCCTCTCTTTCACTCATTGTGTGCAGGAGTGGGGGATGGGGGAAGGTGTCCTCACAGTGAGAAAGACTGACAGTCCCGGAGTGAGTGAGAGGTCAGTGCTGACAGTAACCGTGTGTTGGTCCTTCATGTCCACTGGTCCCTGTCATTTGGGCCTCTGTCCACATGCTCTGTTTCTCTCTTTGTCTATATTTATCTGCCCCTCTCTCTGTGTCTCTTTGCCTCTCTCTCACTCTTTCTTGCTCTTACTCTGACACATCTCTCTCTCTCTCTCTCTCTCTCTCTCTGTCTGTCTTTCTCTTTGCCTTTCTCTCTCCCTCTTTCTCTCTTGCTCTTACTCTGACACCTCCTTCTGTATTGCTCTCCCTCTCTCTGCCTCTCTCTCCCTTTCTCTCTTGCTCTGACTCAGACCTCTCTCTCTC
>NC_134897.1:25804674-25834674 GCF_041734735.1 Babylonia areolata | reverse complement strand
AACAAACAAACAAACACCATAAATACTCTGATAGAAACAGCCAAGCAGCTGGATTATACACTGGTTGGTTATCATCATGGAGTATTATCATTCATTTCTTAAGATCTTACACAAGCTGTCAAGGAATACAAACTGTCAAGTATCTTAGAACACGTTTACGGAAAGTGAACACCTCAATCATTTCTTATGAATATCAGTAAAAAGAAAATAAATATGGATGGTTATTTTTCGTTAATCATGAACAGGTTACTAATCATTTGTGATCAATAATTTGTAAGGCAGCCATCTGGCAGAGAAAATGGTATGGTTAAAGTTAATATATGCATTATATTCTTCAATTCTATATCGAGTTTTTAATTTGTTCAAAAAAACTGATATTTGTGGAAAGCTGTCTTCAATTTTACATAAATATAAGTAATACTTTGCAAACAATATTATAAAACACAAAACAGCATCAGTTGTTATTGTCACATCATGTCCAAATAGCACAAGTGATTCTGTTAACTTTAAATTTCCTGCGTTTACACATCTCTCTTTTATCAAGTCCGTTAAAGCGTTCCAAAACATTTGCACATAATTACATTTCCAAAAAGCATGATCAATACTGTCTTTGTGTTCTCTACAAAAACTACAGTTGTTATTATCCGTAACACCAATTTCTTTTAAAACAATTTTTGTACATAAACATCGGTGTATTATTTTCAGCTGAAACCATTTCAGCTTTACATCAACTATCTTGTGTGCATGCATAAAACAAGATTTCCAGTTATGATGCATCAAAAGCTTTAAGTCCCATTTTTCACAACATTTTGGTTTCATATCATTTTCAATCAACACATCATAATATGGTCTTGAGCCTTTAGAAACAGAAAACAAGTGTTTGAAGCAGAGCGAAGTATTTGTGTGTCTGTTGCTATCCACATGAATATTATGCTTTTTAACTAATTCGTTTATTGTTGATTTATATCCAGCATAAGTAAGGAAATCAATGTGCAAATCATATTTTTCTTTGAAGCGTACATATGAAAAAACTTTACCATCATCATCAAAAAACTGTGCAAGACAATACACATCATGATTACTGAGCAGTCTGGATATAATACACCTTTTACCAATTTGAACACGATTATTATAACACAATGGCTCTGCAAGCAGTTCCGCTGAGTTTTTTGGTTCACATTTATAAAAGAAAATCTTATAACTTTCAAACACATTTGTCCAGAACTGGTTATATTTGGCAAAATTTAAGATAAACTCTGGACCATATTTATCAATAGCTGGCCATTGGGGGAAGTTACAAAGCAAGAGGTGCTTCCACTTGTGATTTGAATTTTCAGCTTTACGAATCCAGGAAAGCTTTAAAGATAAGGCAAACAATTTAACATCAGGAAGACCGATGCCACCATTTTTTACACTTTTATGAGCAGTTTTACGGCTAATTTTATCTGGTTTATTGTTCCAAACAAACTTATAACAAATATGTTGACATGTATTAAAAAATGTATCCGGTGGGTTTGGCAAAAGCAACCACAGATGAGTCAGTTTGGAAAGAATAACAGATTTCAGAATTGCTACTCTGCCTAGAGGCGTTAACTGGCGTTTTACCCATATCCTATACAAATATCTTATTTCTGCTAATCTCTCTGAATAGTTTATAGTTACACATTCTTTTAAATCATTAGTAAACCAAATCCCTAAAATTCGGAATCTTGTAGGATTCCAGTCCATACCTAAATGTTCCATATAACGCGTCTTAGAATTCTTTTTGCTCCCTAACCAAATGGCACTAGTTTTGCTTGAATTCAAATAGAGACCTGAGACACAGCCAAATTTATCAAGAGTTGTAACACAACATTCAAAAGATTTCCTATTCCCCAGCAAGTAGAAATTCTGTATCATCAGCATATTGGGTCAGTTTATTCTCAACATCGTTAATTTTTATTCCTCGGATATCCGAATTTTCCCTTACCATTATAGCTAATATTTCTACACACATTACAAATAAATAAGGTGATATAGGGTCTCCTTGTCTGCAACCTCTCTTAACTTCAAACCAGTCAGAGACCTGACCATTCACAATCACACATGACTTAATATTTGTGTAAAATACACTAATCCATCTACACATATTTTCTTTGAACCCAAATGCCTTTAACACTTTAAACATGAAATCCCAATTTATTGAGTCAAAAGCCTTTTCGAAATCTATGTTCAGTAATAAACCAGGTAGATTATGTTTATCTAAGTAAGCTATGATATCATATATCAACCTCAAATTATCTCCAATGTATCTATTTCTAATAAACCCTGTTTGATCTTCATTTATAATGTTAGGTAATACTGGTTTCAAGCGGTTAGCAATACAAGATGACCCAATTTTATAAACTACATTTAAAAGAGAGATGGGTCTCCAATTTTTCAAATATTGTCTTGGCTTATCACCTTTGGGGATACACGTAATCACTCCTTCCTTTTGCACAGAAGACATTTCTCCTTTCCTGAAACTAGCATTAAGTGCCCTAACAACAAATATTCCTATTTTCTTCCAAAAGACTTTAAAAAATTCTGCACTAAAGCCATCTGTACCTGGACTCTTATTATTTTTCATATTTCTAATAACTTGTGCCGCTTCCTCCATTGTAATCATACCTTCTAAATCGCTTGCTTCTGACTCATTCAAACATGGAATATAATTCACTAAATTTTCAATTTCACAATGTTCCACCCCAACATTCACATATAAAGATCTATAAAAATTATGTACTTCATTTAAGATATCCTTTTGATTTGTTAGAACATTGTCGTATTGATCAATAATTTTGGCTATGTGTTTACTAACATAATGACGTTTTTCTAAATTACAAAAATATTTACTAACCTTCTCTCCCTCAGCTATCCATCTAGCTCTAGACCTTAATAATACCCCTTCCATCCGCTTCTCTCGAATATCTTGTAATTGTTTTTGTTTAATTTCTAGAACTTTAATATCTTCTTTATTTTTATTTTGATATTTATCTAAGTTACAGATGTCTCCTTCTAACTGTCTTTCTTCTTCTATCATTTTTTTCTTTTTCATTGAAGCATAAGAAATTGTTCTCGATCGTATTTTCATTAAAAGAAAGTCAAGAAAAATGTCATCAGGAACAGAGAACACCAGTTCATCATCCGGTGTGTCATCAGAATACATATTAATAGCATTTTCTTTTTTAACATTATTTATTTCCATATTTATTTCATCCACATATGTTTTATCCTTTAGAAGAGATGTATTTAATTTCCAAAACGTATTGCGCTTTACATTCTCGCTGAATTTAAGTTTCAACGAAATAGCTGAATGATCTGTTCTGTACCCATATTCTATGTCTGCATCATCTATCAAGGATACTACAGTGTCTGAGATCAAAAAGAAATCTAATCTAGCCTGTTGGAAAGGATTTGTTCTTCTCCAAGTGTAACGAGGGCAGTCTGGGTTTAATTCACGCCAGATGTCATTCAGATCTAAATTTTCTATCATGTTTTCAACGACTACTTTTGCTTTTGGATTATTTACATATTTATAATTATGATAATCTATTGTTGGGTTAAGAACTAAATTGAAATCCCCAGCTATTATAACATTCTCTACATTATTTTCACTTATTTTTTGTTTTAAATTCACATAAAAATCAGGATCATCTTTATTTGGTCCATATACATTAACAAAGAGGAAATTAATTTTTTGTATCTCAACAAGTAGAATAATGAAATTCCCTGAACTATCAGTTATTGTCCGTTTCACTTTAAATTCGAAATTATTGTTAAACATTATTGCGACCCCTCTTGCATTCGACGTATAGCTTGAAAAATAGCAAGTATATCCCCATTCTGCTGAAACATATTTCTCCATCTTTTCTTCAAAATGCGTATCCTGTAAAAAATAAATAGAGTGCTTCTTATTTCTCAAGTAATGGAAAATATCACGTCTTTTGTGTGAACTATTCAGACCTTGACAATTAACTGATACAATGGATATATTACCATTCATGTTTGTCCATAAAGAAGTATGACAAATATATGCATCCAACCCAACGAAAGAAATTATCCAAATACACCATGCTTGGCAGTACAAACCCCAAAATACACATGGACATGTTTATACAGATAACATGAAAAGTCTTTGAAGTTGTGAAAATTATAGTTATATATATGGTCGAAAGACCCCAAAACATAGTACATATATCTATGAAAACAGTGACAATAATAATATTTTTTTTTAAAAGCAAGCAAAATAAACTGGACTGTCGCTCGCGAGCGGAAGTGCAGTCCCTATGGCTCTTTTTGTCTTATAAATTATATACCGGGACTCTAAAATGATATGTGTGTGTGTGTGTGTGTGTGTGTGTGTGTGCGCGCATGTGTGTGCGCGCGCGCGTGTGCGTGTGTGTGTGTGTGTGTGTGTGTGTGTGTGCGTGCGCGCGTGTGCGTGCGCGCGCACATGCGCGTCTGTGCTGGTGTATGTGGAGAGAGAGAGAGAGAGAGAGCGCAGAGCAAGGCAAGGAATAACAATTTCTCAGCAAAACACAAAAAATTCATTCATCTGCGTGCAGTACATGAGTAGCTGTCATCCGTCCCATGCGGTAATTTTAGACACAGAATGTGCACGTGTTTACTGGGAAAATACGACCATGCATTTTGTAACTGATGATCGGTCACCTCCCTCAACACTATATAACCACATCAGTACAATTTCACAACTTCTATTTTCAACAAATCAAACACTCACAATATGCACCGGTAAAACCCAACCCTCCCCCCCCCCCACCGCCCCCCCCCCCCCCCAAAAAAAAAAAAAAAAAAAAAAAAAGCGAACAAACAATGTGAAACAAAAAACAAACAAACAACAGGAAAAAACAACAACATGAGAATTCAATCCCACAATCAATCATGGGACAATCAATCCACAATTGACGCTAACATCACTTTCGCTTCCTCACATCCCTTTCACCAACTCAAAACTATAATGTCATGGATTCAATGATAAAATAGAACCGAGTCCAGTTATATGAAACTAAAGGACTCACATAGATTAACAGTCAATGACTTAGACAATCAAAGTTAAGTCTACATAAAATAAAGCATATCCGACATAACAAAAAAGCAAATGGAAAAGTCATTTGTAGCAAAACACAAATAAATGCTTGTTCTTTAAGCAAGCGTGCTTCGTTCAACAGAGTACATTTCGACAGAAAAAAAAAATCAGTTTTAGCAGCAGCTCACAAGCATATGTATTTTCCATCTGAAAGCACACTGAGCCAGGTACAATAAATGACTCACATTTTTTTTTTCCACTCCATGTTTTGATATGAACCCATGTTGTGCAAGTGTTTTGGAACAAAAGTAAGTTATGTGTGCGCGTGTGTGCGGCATGTGCCCCTGCAACTGGCAGATCAGAATAATTTTTATCAACATTGTAATTTTTTACATAGACGCATTCAGTTTCACCAATCGATTAATACCAGAGAAAAAAGCATATATATATATATATACACACACGCACGCACGCACACAAACACACCCACACACACACACACACACACACATATATATATACACATATATTTATACACATACATATATAATGTACACACACACACACACACACACACATATCATATCAAACATCCAATCATTTGAATCAACTATACCTACAGCACCAATCCGTCATCATAACAGGGCAACAATAGAACACTCAGTTACATTATTTCACTCACTGGGTTTTCCAACCCCTCGGTTACTAAAACCAAAGGACTGATGGCGATGGACCAAAATTAATGTTCATCGGTATGCGTCACCAAACACAATCAGGACTAATATCATCCTTTGTCCCACATCCGTCGACTGACCATCATAAAAAAAAAAAAATAATAATAATAATAAAAAAATAATAATAATAAAAAGTTAACCAGTTAAGTGATCTCTTATTCTCCACCTTAATTAAATCATATTAAAGTCAAATCATTCAAGAACACCGATTCGTTCATTCAAATCAAATAAACAAGTCACAGACTTACAGTAGGTAATACAGACTTAGAGTAGGTAATACAGGTGAGGCAATAGTATTATAAACAGAAACACGTATATCGAAAGGGTGCGGGAAAACCACAAATATAATAAATAAAAACAATACATTGCATATGATGTGATTCATCACAAATTACTAAAATATTTGTGCTTCCATACTTTCACACCATGAATGTGTGTGTGTGTGCGTGGGTGCGCGTACGCGCAGCAAAGTGAAAAAAAGAAAGAAAACAAATAAATAAAACAAAGAACATATTTGGGCGGAAAAAATATGAAAGGACATCCACCAATCCCAAACACCCTCTATTCTTTAAAGAAAATAAATAAAGTGAATTATCGACAGTTTGGATGGAAAGATATCCGCCTGTTCTAGACGCCTTTTTTTTTCTTCCTCCTCCTCCCTTCCTTTAAGCCAACAGTAAGATCATCACAATGAAAACACTCTTGTGTATTCCACGGCACGGGTAGAAAAGACAAAAACAAAACAAAAAACACAACTCGCCAACATTGCCTGAGGGGCGTCCCCAGACATATTACAAGTATACTAATAATCATCATACATAATTTCATAATCATAAGGTGTTAAGTATGAGATTAACCATTAATGAAATAGATGCATTACATGCACTGAAAAAAAATAAATAACTACCCCCCCCCCCCCCACACACACACACACACCTTCCCCCTCCCCCCCCCCCCCCAAAAAAAAAAAAAGAAAAAGAAAAAAAGCCACCACCACCTCACCATTTAACCGTCAAATATGCTTAAACCATAGCTTTTGTAAGTGTTTCATCCAGATTGGTATTGGCATCAATTTTGAATGTTTTTCCATTTTTTACTTTTACTATTATTTTTCCATTGGAAGACCAAGCAGAAAGCGTGGCTGAATGTTTGTTCGCTCTCATCAGTAAATTATAATTTACCTTTGTCAGGTCTTCCCCAATGGAAACCCCAGTTTGTTTAAGTTTTCTCCTGGATTCAAGAACCTCCCCCCTCTTCTGCCGGGAGAAAAAACGCACAAGAATGGGTCGTGGTCTCCCAGTTCCAGGTCGGCCAGAGCGGTGCGCTATTTCAACGTCTTCTGCCGTCACCTGCACACCTACTTGTTTGGAAAAAATGTCGGTGCATTTTTTGATGCAGTCCGTCACTGTCTCAACCTTCCCCTGCTGCTCCTCCTTCACCCCAAACACACGGAGATTCCACTGACGACCATGCTGCTCCATGTCGTTTTGCGCTAACCTTTGATTGTCAATCTCCTTCTGTTGTTGTTTCAGTTGACTGTGAAGGTTTAAGTTGTCTTCCTTGAGTGTCTTCATTTCTTTATTCAGTTTGTCGTTGTCTGTCTTAAGTTCAAACACTTCACCTTCTAATTTGTCAATTTGTTCAGTTAACTTAGTTGTTATTTTGTCCATGTCAATACGAATATGTTTAATGTCTTCCTGAGCAAGAGTTAACAGTTCTAATTTTTTGTTTATTTCTTCAAGTTT
The DNA here is from genome assembly GCF_041734735.1 of Babylonia areolata. Classification (NCBI taxonomy): domain Eukaryota; kingdom Metazoa; phylum Mollusca; class Gastropoda; order Neogastropoda; family Buccinidae; genus Babylonia; species Babylonia areolata. Next base: position 25,827,127 of record NC_134897.1, on the reverse strand, counting down.
GTCGTGGAGGGCCATACTGGAATCTTTGTCAGAGTCACTCTCACCCTCTTGTTTTTGTTTTTTCTTTTCTTGCTTTGTCTTTTCTTGACTCGGGCTAGTGTCACTCACCGACGACGTGCTCGAAGGTTTTCTCTTTCCTCCGGTCTTCGCAAAGTATTTTGATACTGTAGAGCTCATGCTGTACTGCTGCCACTGACACCATTGCAGTTCAAAGGGTGGAAAAAAAAAACACGAAAAAAGAAAACAAACGCACACACACACAAAAGTCCCGGAATCTACATAATAAATACACACAGTTGTTAAAGCACACAGGAAACAACACTGTACGCCCGCATGATGAAGACACTTATTTCAAAAACATCTCCACCCCGTGAAAATTCACCGGACTGGAGAGAACGAAAAGCACGTCTGCTCTCACCGGTGAGCGGAAGTCGAGTCCAATAATAATAATAATAACATGTAGGCTTATATAGCGCAGTACCCCCATCGTATAAGGGGCTCACCGCACTTTACAATAAAATATACAAATTTAAGACTAAGTTTCGTAAAATATGTACAAAGTGAACACAGTTACACACGACATTGGTTAAAATATACATATGTAGGACTAAGTGACATAAAAAAAAAAATTTTTGATGTAAATCGACACAGGCGCCATCACAGTAAATCACACAGGTGCAAATCACAGCAAAACAAACCACATCACATTCACCATTGTCAAAAATAAACACTAAGGAACCAGGCATCACGAAAAACACACCAAAATCATCACAGATGCATACAGATCAACACAAAGAACACATCCAACAGCAAAAATCACAGCAAGCATATGCAGATGGAAAACTTTCAGTGTGAGAAGTACAGTTTGAAAAGATATGTTTTTAGCGCTCTCTTGAATGCGGGTGTTGGGGTGTAACGGAGGTGTGAGGCAGTGAATTCTACTGTTTTGGTGCAACAAAAGAAAGGAACGTTCGCCGTACGTTTTAGTACGAATATTTGGAATGGACAGTGTGTGCTTGTCATTTGAAGAACGGAGTTGTCTGGATGGTGAATAGACAGAAAGTAGATCTGAAAGATAGGATAAGAATCAGTGAAGAAATTGTGACACAGGACTGAGAGTTTGCATTGTATTCGTGCTTGAATGGGGAGCCAGTGAAGGGAAGCGAGTATGTGAGTGATGTTTTGACGTTTCTTAGCTTTGAGAGTGAGTCGTGCTGCAGAGTTTTGAACTTTTTGACGTAAGTCAATACAGTGTTTGGGGCAGCCAGCAAGAAGAGCATTTCCATAATCTAATCTAGATAGAACAAAAGAACAGACCAAAGTCTTTGTGGTTTCTGTCTATTGCCGAATGGAGCTCATTTGTCGGAGTGATGCATATGCTGGCCTACAAATGTGGTTGATGTGTGTGTCAAGTGTCATGTCATCAGAAAGCATGTAACCTAAATTGCGTGCAGATGCTGAGAAAGGTATGTCTGAGGTCCCTACCAGGATAGATGAAGAGGCAAGTCAGAAAATGAGCGCTTTGAGTGAATGAGAAGTGCCTCTGTCTTATTATCATTTAGTTTGAGCTTGTGATCTGTCATCCATGATCTGACATCTGTGATGCATGACTGTATAGATATATAGTCTGTATATCTTACACGAACAAGCGAGTGTTAACGCAAAACAAAACAAAAACACACATGCATTCGCACACACACGACCAGAGCAGCCCAGGAAACACATTAGTCAGTAAGATGATAGGCAGAACGTAAGAGGTATGTTTGAAAGACTTCTTGAACAGAACTGGAGAATCCACGTGACGGATTGAGTTTAATCTCGCAGTCCGTTCCAAACCACTGGCCAAAGACTGGAGAAAAAGTGCTTTTATAATGTCTTCGTCTTCTTCTTCCTAACATATTCATTTAGCTTACTACTGTTATTAATATGTGATTATATGTATTCAATTATGTAAAAATTGAATAAAAATGTTTAAAAACAAAGACTGGAGAAAAGGGTGGAAAAGAGGGTGGTTGGTCGGAGGGGAGCTTTCTCTCTCTCTCTCTCTCCCTCTCTCTCTGTCTCTACCTCCTCCCCCTACACCCACATAAACACATAGACACAGGCACAGACACACACACATACTAGCAAACATATATACACAAACGGACGCGCGCGCGCGCTCACACACACACACACACACACACACACACACACACACACACACACACACACTCACACACGTCATAGGAACGGCATTTCAGAGTCATCTGTCCAGGCTAGTCAGGAGTCAACCAGACTGACTTGACAAGGCTGCATTCTCATTGTAATTATGTCCCGGAGTCAACCAGACCGACTTGACAAGGCAGCATTCTCGTTGTAATTATGTCCCGGAGTCAACCAGACTATCTTGACAAGGCAGCATTCTCGTTGTAATTATGTCCCGGATTCAACAAGACTGACTTGACAAGACTGCATTCTCATTGTAATTATTATGTCCTGGAGTCAACCAGACCGACTTGACAAGGCTGCATTCTCATTGTAATTATGTCCCGGATTCAACCAGACCGACTAGACAAGGCTGCATTCTCATTGTAATTATGTCCGGGAGTCAACCAGACTAACTTGATATGGCAGCATTCTCGTTGTAATTATGTCCCGGAGTCAACCAGACTAACTTGACAAGGCTGTATTCTCGTTGTAATTATGTCCCAGATTCAACCAGACTGACTTGACAAGGCTGCATTCTCATTGTAATTATGTCCCGGAGTCAACCAGACCGACTTGACAAGGCTGCATTCTCATTGTAATTATGTCCCGGAGTCAACCAGACTAACTTGACAAGGCTGCATTCTCATTGTAATTATGTCCCGGAGTCAACCAGACTAACTTGACAAGGCTGCATTCTCATTGTAATTATGTCCGGGAGTCAACCAGACTGACTTGACAAGGCTGCATTCTCGTTGTAATTATGTCCCGGAGTCAACCAGACTAACTTGACAAGGCTGCATTCTCGTTGTAATTATGTCCCGGAGTCAACCAGACCGACTTGACAAGGCTGCATTCTCATTGTAATTATGTACCGGAGTCAGCCAGACTGACTTGACAAGGCTGCATTCTCATTGTAATTATGTACCGGAGTCAACCAGACCGACTTGACAAGGCTGCATTCTCATTGTAATTATGTCCCAGAGTCAGCCAGACCGACGTGACAAGGCTGCATTCTCATTGTAATTATGTCCTGGAGTCAACCAAACCGACTTGACATGGCTACATTCTCTTTGTAATTATGTCCCGGAGTCAACCAGACTGACTTGACAAGGCTGCATTCTCATTGTAATTATGTCCCGGAGTCAACCAGACTGACTTGACAAGGCTGCATTCTCATTGTAATTATGTCCCGGAGTCAACCAGACCGACTTGACAAGGCTGCATTCTCATTGTAATTATGTCCCAGATTCAACCAGACTGACTTGACAAGCCTGCATTCTCATTGTAATTATGTCCCGGAGTCAACCAGACCGACTTGATTATGTCCCGGAGTCAACCAGACCGACTTGACAAGGCTGCATTCTCATTGTAATTATGTCCCGGATTCAACCAGACCGACTTGACAAGGCTGCATTCTCATTGTAATTATGTCCCGGAGTCAACCAGACTGAGAGAGACAGACACCTGCAGCGTTGATCAGGAAATTAGAGCAACACTCCCAAAGACACATCTGTGAAGTGGATGACCCTCCACTGTGTGGTCCCAGTCTTCCCACTTGAGCCCGTAGCACACTCAGCTGTGGGAAAGAGCCGGCCACGCCTTCACCACCGCCACTCCCCCCCCCCTTCCTCTCCTCCCCGTCTCTCCCACTCCCAAGCTCCCTCCTCTCTCCCTCCATTCTCCACCTCCTCCCCAAAATTCTCTAATGGGTGATGGGTGGACTCAGCCCGTGTCATCCCTGTCTGTGACAGTCCGCGAAGCTAACCACTTCGCCACCAAGGCTGATGACCATGAGAAATTTATGTTGACCAGTCTTGTGACCGTGTCAGTGTAGATCCCTGTCATTTCAACCCCCCCCCCCCCCTCACCCCCCACATCCACCGACCCCCTACTGCCTCTCCTCCTGTCCATTAGCCCTGGGGGGTTGGGGTAGGTGAGAACACCCCTATTGCCCGAAGTGTCCAGCCATGGTGTGCACGAGGTGTAGGCATTGTTCCTGTAATCCCCCTCCCTGTGTCCCTCCTTCAATCCTGTTAATCCTCCTTATGGGCTGCGTCTTGTCCCTTCCCTGGGGGTGGGTGGGTGGTTTGTGTTCACTGATCCACGTTCAAAGAGGTGTGCATGGGCCGACGCTTCATTGGGCTGTAGAGTGTGTGTAGGGCGGGGGGCGTGGGGGGTGGGGTGTGGAGGGTGGATGTGTGTGGTGGGTGGGGGTGGGGGGAGAAAAAGAAACGGGAATTGTTCTGACGCTTTGGCCTCGCTGCGCCGAAAAGCTTTGAAATTGTTCTGTTGAGGGTTTTGAAGGCAGAGATTTATTTTCAACGGGTTCTGTTATAGTAGAAGTCTTGTCTGCGACGGGGCTTTATCAATGCACGTGGTGGTGGTGGGTGGGGTGGGGGGTGTGTGTGTGTGTGTGTGCAACATGTTTTGCTGTTAGTGCGCGTTCTTTTTCACAAAGTCAGTGCAACTGTCGATCAGAGGCAACGGCATTCTCTTTCAGCGGGTAACTAGTTCCACTCGGTCACTGCTTGATCAGTTTCAGTTTCAAGGAAGTGTTCAAGTGTGCAGACTGATCCATACATGCTGCACCCCATATGCTTTATTATTATTATTATTTTTCCATAAAGGAGCAGGCGTCTAACCTACGCATAAACCTAACGCGCTAGTCAGACCTTGAGAGTCTGTCCTGGGTTTGTGTTGAAAAATGGAATGAAATAATTAAACGAAAAAGGTAAGTAGATGCATTGAAATTTGACAAAAAGAGAGACACGTTTTAGGCACATGACTGAAATGAAATAAGAAAATCTTGCCACGTTCAGCGAACTTGTGCTCACCCATGCACGTGTGCATACTCACACTAGCGTGCACTTCAAACGAACACACACATACGCACACACAAGCACGCGCGCGCGCGCGCACACACACACACACACACACACACACACACACACACACACATTTATTACACACATGCAACAATCTGCGGTCTCACAGACACTCAGGCCCAACTCGGAACGGGCAAGCGTAACACAATACCGTAAAGCTTGATTAGTCTGCTTGCATTCTGTTGCGTTACGTTGTGTTGTATTGTATTGTATTGTATTGTATAACTTTCTACCCACAAGACATATTTCAATGTGAGAAATTCGGGCGGCTCTTTCTATGCAGAAACAGCACATCGCCATATTCCAGCTGCACTCTTTATTTCCCCCGCCGTTCTGTCCGTATACGAATATGTAGGCTACTAGTAAGTTTGGGTATGAAACTTTTTTTTCTGCAGAATATTGCCAGGAACTATTCTCTCCTTGTGTATTCTTTTTTTTATCGCGCACCACATGTGCGCTTTGCTCGGGATCTTGGTTTATTGTCTTATCTGAAAGACTGGCATTCAGACCACCCCACGAAGTTACATGAGAGGAGGAAGGAAAAGAAAGCAAGACTATCACGCCCCACCCCCCACCCCTGTCCCCCCCCCTCCCCTCCCCTTTCATCGCTCACGCTTCTCCTTAATGGCCAGTCATCCTCTTCCGCCTTCACAGCCGTTGGGAAAGGTTTCCTCCTCCGCCTGGTCCGCCGTTGGGAGACTTTACATGCGGCAGGTAGTACATGGTACCAGTAGCAAGGGCTATGCCCCTGACCTGACATTGCAGGCCACACCTGTCATCACAGAAGTGCAGGGTTTTCCATGGGTGGCGAGTCCGTGTTTATTTCCGTGCGTGCACTTCACGTGTTGCCGAACTGCAGTTAGTATTAAAGCCTTTTGGTCTTCCGGGTCAGGCGATAAGTCAACGTGCCGTGTGCAGCGTGCATGTAACACACTCAAAACAACCCACGGCAACAAAAAGGTTGACGCTGGCAAAATTCTATAGAAACTTTTACTTTGATCGTAAAAACCAGTGCACATACAGAAGGAAAAAGGAAAAGAAAAGAAAGAAAGAAAAAAGTGTCGCTGTACTGGCGAAGCGTGGTCCCTGAGGAGAGCTGCCCGACTTTCACACAGAGAAATCTGTCGTGGCAAAAGAAATAATGATACAATACAGTAGAATACAATGAACAGTATTTTATTTCATAATGTTACAAAATGCATTTGTTTGGAGGAAGGTGGCAGAATGGTGAAGACGATCATCTGCCAGTACAGGGTCTGGGTTCCATTCCCGCTCCTGCCCTTTCTCCTAAGTTTGACCGGAAAAATCAAACTAAGCATCTAGTCATTCGAATGAGGCGATAAACCCAGGGCTCGTGGGCACTTGGCGAACTGAAAAAGAACCCATGGCAACAAAAGTGTTGTCCTTTGTAGAAAAAAATCCGCTCTGATAGGTACACAATAATATATAGGCATGCACTTAAGGCCTGACTAAACGCGCTGTGTTATGTTGTTGGTCAGGCATCTGCCTTGTAGATGTGGTGTAGCGTATATGGATTTGTCCGAAGGCAGTGACGCCTTTTTGAGGAACAGAGACTGAAACTAAAGCTCACAATACAAATACAATGAATTCGACAGGATAACAGGAAAGTCTCGTCGTAATATAAAGTTGTGATAGTGTTGTTGTTGTTTTTTATACACACAGTATGTAACGGATGTCTCTGCAGATTGGGGTTAATTATACATGTAGTTTGATTTGTGGGTCAGGTTAGGGACATAACCCTTGCTACTGGTACCATCTAACCCAGTACTACCTGCCGCATGTGAAGTCTCCCAACGACGGACCAGGTGGAGGAGGAAACCTTTCCTAACGGCTGTGAAGACGGAAGAGGATGACCAAAGGGAAGGGGGAGCTCTTATCCTTGGCTGGAAGTCCTACTAGGATGCGGAGCTCCGAAGAAAAAACCTGCACCTGCCGAGGCCGTCCAACACGTGGCAGTATCTGCACCTGCGGGACTGTAAGCGTCGGTAGGCGACAGAGTGGGGAAGGGACAGCACAACTCCTCCTCACTAAAAAAAAAAAAAAAAAAGAAAAAAAAAAGTCACCTGTGCTGGTCAGGCAACCAGGCTAATGTCAGAACGACGAGCTAGCCCTTCAACACCCAGTTTGATTTGCAAAGAAAAGAAAAAGAAGAGCAAAACAGCTGACAAATGGAAAATGAAAATTGGGCACGTGGTGAACCGAGAGGAGAAAACAGGTCGGAGTCCAAGCAAAAAATTGGGACAGTAGGGTTTGACCACATGCTGTTCCACGGGTTTTCGTTGATGAGATGACATACAATCCCGGGTTTTAGGACATTTGCCACCCGGACATTTGCCACCCGGACTTCTGCCACCGGATTTTTACCACCCTAGGACATTTGCCACCCGGATGTTTACCACCCGGACTTTTGCCAACATAGGACATGTGCCACCCCAGGACATTTGCCACCCGGATGTTTACCACCCGGACTTTTGCCAACATAGGACATGTGCCACCCCAGGACATTTGCCACCCGGATGTTTACCACCCGGACTTTTGCCAACATAGGACATGTGCCACCCCAGGACATTTGCCACCCGGATGTTTACCACCCGGACTTTTGCCAACCTAGGACAAGTGCCACCCCAGGACATTTGCCGCCTGGATGTTTGCCACCCGGACAGTTGCCTTCTGGATGTTTACCACCCAGATTTTTGCCATGTAGATTTTGGCAAATCTATGACATTTGCCCTCTTTGAACATTTCCCATGAAAATTTGAAATGAATTCTTGCAAACATTTTCATGACAGTGATGTTTTGTTTGAAGCTGCATCCCCCCCCCCCCCCCCCCCACATCTTTCTCTGTCTTTTTTTCTTTCTTTCTTTCTCTGTCTTTCTTTCTTTCTCTTTCTTTCTTTCTCTGTCTTTCTTTCTTTCTTTCTTTCTCTGTCTTTCTTTCTTTCTTTTTTTCTTTATTTATTTCTCTGTCTTTCTTTCTTTCTTTCTTTCTTTCTCTTTCTTCCTTTCTTTTTTTTCATTCTTCTCTACAAAACCGAAATTGTCTGTGTGCACGAATGTATGCGCATGCCCTTGTGTGTGTACATGCGGGGGAGAAAAGGGAGGGGAGGGGGTCTGGAAGGAAGGAGAGATAAAGATAGAGAGATATTTAGATGCATGAAATGGATCTTCGAAAGTTTCAAAGTTTTAATGTCTCTTTTTGTGTGTTTTATTCAGTATCATATAAAATTTTAAAAAGCCAACCTCAGAATATCGGGAAACAGAGTAGTTCCACTGCCATCAATAAAGCAACAAACATCTCCTTTGGGTATCCTACCAAAAAACATCCACCAAAACATGTGATGTTTTGTTTGAAGCTGCAACACCACCCCCCCCCCCCCCCCACCCACATCACGCCTTTTCTGTCGCGCTGATTCCAAGAAATGATGCTCTGGTTCTCTGACACATTTCCATGTCAGTGATTCGAAAAATCTGGGTTCGATGAAACAGCAGTCCCCTGCCCTTCACATGCCTTGAACTGATTCCCAGAAATGATGCTCAGATTCTTGGAAACATAGACCTGACCACACAGTGATTCCAAGAATCCGGGTACTATAGAGCATCATTGTTTTAGTTGCTGAATGCATTTCCACAACTATGGAGTTCATCGCAACAACCAGAGGCGGCAGAAAACTTCTTTATGAAGGATTCTGCTATGTAAAGCTCAAAGATTTGTCAGATGGGAAAGAATCATGGGAATGTGAACTAAGGAGGAGAACAAACTGCAAAGCGAAACTGCATCTGCGGGGCAACAGATTACTCGATCAAATCAATGAGCACACTCACGCTGCAGATGCAGCAAGAACAGAAATGTTAGCCACTCGGGCAAACATGACACAAAGAGCAAAAGATACGGAGGAAACGCCACAGCAAATCATAACAGAAGGTGTGCGTAATATGTCAGACGCAGCGAGTGGGAGAATGGTTGCTGTTGAGAACGTTCGTCGAAATATCCGTCGCAATAGACAACATGCTGGGAATCGACTGCCAGTACCCCAGAATGCTGCCGCCATAGTAATTCCCCCAGCATACCAGGTTACCACCAGAGGTGGTCTCTTCTTGAGGTATGACAATGGTGAAGGAAACGCAGAGAGGATCCTCATCTTCATGAGCGATGATGGCCAGCAGTGCTTATTGGCGTCGCAGTTTTGGTTTGCAGATGGCACATTTAAGACTGTCCCCGATCAGTTTTTCCAGCTCTACACGCTACATAGTCTTTCTGCAAATGGACGAGTTTTCCCCTGCGTCTTTGTGTTGTTGACCAACAAAAGGCAGGATACATATGAACATGTCCTTCGAGAAGTTTCGGCTCTTGCTGGAAACGGACTCCATCCAGAGGAAGCACTGATAGACTTTGAGAGAGCGGCACTGAATGCACTCGCCAACGTCTTCCCCGGTATAGAAGTAAAGGGCTGCTTCTTCCATCTCACCCAAAACGTGTATCGTCAGGTATGTAGGCCAATGGTCGAGTCTTAGAAATGGTCATTTTTTTTCATTCAGATGAATAAAAATGTGTAGAGTACAGTCTGAAACAGACATTGAAAAAGTAAATCAAGTGATTGTCGATGCTTCAGTTTTTGGATTACATGTATACTATTTGAAAAATTGAAGTGGCCATGGCTTAGCACTTTCTTCAATTCAGTGAAGTGTGAAATTTAAAAAAAACGCTCTCAGTGAGGGCTATTGAAAATTATTAGAAATATTTCTAAATTATCCAGTCAAATAATGTTACAACAGTAACCATGGTTAACCACGATAACCGTAAAACCATGGTAGCCGTGATCTAACTATGTCAAAATGATTTCTTAATTTTTTCTATCAAGAGTAATATTGATTTATCAATCTAATCCTTGGCCCAGCATACTCTGCTGTCAGCCTTGGTGCCTGGGAGACCTTCGGGAAACCCGATGGGTGACCATGTATTCACCCAAAGAAAATTTGAAGTAGCAACCTAGAAACCTACTGATCAGTATTGTGATGATATTCTGTATGTCTATTGCCTTGGGAATTGTGTTAGACTGGTTTGGTTACAGCATGGTTAACCATGTATAATCGCGGGTTATGTGAAATAGCATTGAATAGCCGAAAAGGTGTTAAAATGCGGTCCCATATGCCCCCCCCCCCCCCCACCCCCCCACCCCATGACAAAAAGGGCGCCTCTCATGTTAACCTTGCATTTCAGATTCAGGCTCATGGGCTAGCAAATGCCTACCAGGCAGACGCTGAATTCGCTCTTCAACTTAGAATGATTCCTGCCTTAGCATTTGTGCCTCCTGATGATGTTATCCAATCTTTCGAGGAGCTCCAAGTTTACCTGCCTGCCAATGCTGCACCTATTCTCCAATACTTTGAAGCCACGTACATTGGAGAAGAAAGGAACAATGGCAACGGTCGAAGGAATCCACTGTTTGCAATTGAAATGTGGAACATGCATGAACGCACACTCCAAAACCTGCCAAGAACAAAAAACAACGTCGAGGGGTGGCATCGTCGACTACAAGCTGATATCGGGGTTTATCATCCAAATTTCTGGAAATTCCTTGATGTAATCAAAAGGGAAGAATCCTTGACGCATGTGGAGATGGTCCAAGATCAGGCTGGTCAGAATCCTCGTCAGCAGAGAGCTGTTTACCGAGACGTCCAGCAGCGCATAAGGAACATTGTGGAAGACTACCCCAACCGAGATATCATCGCATTCCTTAGAGGAATAGCACACAATTTTAACTATTGATCTTGCCATGAAAGAACTGAGAGGCTAGGGCCTGTTGTAGCTGATTCATTGGAACTGACTGAGATGATGCCTACATTGTTGTGTTAGTGAGTCTGTGTTAGTATTCTTAAGAACACTCTCTCCACCAGCACAGCCTGACTTGCCCAATTAATGGAAACTGTGTTTAATTTTGCTCAATTACAGTAAAGTCTCTTACGGGATCGTGGCCCCTGCGACCACAATTGGCTGGGACGATTAGAAGTTTCAGAGGCACGCCTGCACATCTACGTTCACACGGATGTAGGCGTGCCTCTGAAACTTCCATAGTCAATGACCAATCCCGTTCCCAGCCGACTGTGGTCGCACGGGCTGCGATCCGGGTAGGACCAACTTGGTAGGACCAACTTTACAGTACTGTAGTTCATGTTGTAATTTAGGAAGTGGAGAACCACTATATGATAATATGTCACTATTGTCAATATTTTACTCTCAAGGTGTTGCTGGTGCCTTTGTGTTTGGCAAAGCATTTTATGTCAGATATGACTTCTACTATTTGTCTACTGGAAGCGTGGTGCACAAGAAACCAAAGTGGTAAGTACGCCATTGTGACAATGCCACTGCTACCTGATTTTGAAATAACAGTTCTAATAAGAAATTTAATAGGTAATTAGTCACTGCAGCCCAAATTGGTGCCAGGTCACCGTCGCTTTGATTTCAGTCACAGGTGTGCGATGGGCTTTTTTTTTTCTGTGTTGATTCCAGGTTATGTAATTAGTCACTGTAGCCCGAATTGGTGCCAGGTCATCGTCGCTTTGATTTCAGTCACAGGTGTGCGATGGGCTTCTTTTTTTTTTCTGTGTTGATTCCAGGTTATGTAATTAGTCACTGTAGCCCGAATTGGTGCCAGGTCACCGTCGCTTTGATTTCAGTCACAGGTGTGCGATGGGTTAGGTCGTAAATAATTATTTACAGTATTTTTTCTGTGTTGATTCCAGGTTATGTAATTAGTCACTGTAGCCCGAATTGTTGATTCCAGGTGTGAACCATCTGTTGTATTCAAGTACCGGTAATTACAATTATGCCGTGCCCTTTTTAAAAAGCCCTCATGTAAGAATTAAAAAAAAAGAAGAGTACTTTGACAAATGACTTGTCTTATGCCAAAAGCTGTTTTGTTTGGTAGACAATGATACTGGTGTCTTTGGCTGAGCAATTGAATTATACTCTGGATCCTTCTGTAAGGGATCGAAAGTGTTCACCCCCTCAATCCATTACAGAATGAGTTGACAAAATGGTCCTTTTATATGAAACAGACAATATTTTGGTGGTTGGCCCACTCACTTAGCGGTCTTATTTATTTCACTGATAGGCTTTGGCTTTTCTTGCTCTCTTACAGAAGCATCATAATCTTTACGAAAACTGCCAGTTTTACCAGGTCCGTTTCATTACAGTATGATGCCGGCTACCGTAATGTCTTGATTCAAATTGTTACTGATGTTCAGTTTTACAATAAATCCATGTTTGAAAAATTTATTCATCTAACTGTTGTGAATTTTTCAACCGAGTTTAAGACAGATTCTGACCAACACTGTCCAAATGAAGATTTAATTAGGTCGCCCATCCAGGTCTTGAAAGTTTGCTGATGATGACTCGGCGAAATATCAGTTAGCCTTTGTAGGCGATTGATTAACGCTGGCAAATGTACAGGTGTCGGATTTTTTTCATCGGCAAAACCTAGTGGAAAGGCCCGGGTGGCAGATGTCCTAGGGTGGCAAATGTCCTATGTTGGTAAAAGTCCGGGTGGTAAAAATCCGGGTGGCAGATGTCCTAGGGTGGCAAATGTCCTATGTTGGTAAAAGTCCGGGTGGTAAAAATCCGGGTGGCAGATGTCCTAGGGTGGCAAATGTCCTATGTTGGTAAAAGTCCGGATGGTAAAAATCCGGGTGGCAAATGTCCTAGGGTGGCAGATGTCCTATGTTGGCAAATGTCCGGGTGGTAAAAATCCGGTGGCAGAAGTCCGGGTGGTTATTGTCCGGGTGGCAAATGTCCTGTTAGGACAATCCCGTTAGCGAAACATAATACTGTTGAACAGGTTGCCGTTACCTTTTGATGTTTCCCGCTGTTTTGATCGAGCTCTGTCGAACTCTGAGGCATCTCAGAACGGCAGATGAAAATAACATGGCTCTGTTCACGATTTTTTTTTTTTTTTTTCTTAATTAACGAACTCATGTTTATACATTGTCAGCTTTATGACGAAATCATGAAACGGTTTCTTGCAATTTGCAGTTTAAAAAAATTCAGTTGTGTGAAGCTGTCAAATAACGACCCTGTCCAGGTTAGGTTGGCAATAAATATGCTAAGAGACTGCCAGACTTACACAGATGATAAACGTCTTGAGAAATCTTTGTTAAAAAGCTGGTTGCTCCCCCGTGGGGATGCCGGGGGTCTTTCAGTATAAATAGCATCCCCGTCTTCTGGAAATTCTGTGCTAGTAATTTCCACTTTTCTATCACTCTCTTTGTTTCTGCTTTTTTTTCTGTCTTCACTGCTGTCTCCTTTTTCTGCCTTCCCAGTCCATTCCCCTTTCTTTTTTCGAGCAAGCCTTGGCACTGTTTTTTCTCATTCCCGCAGTCTATGATGTACTATTTGTGCTGTTTTGCTCAGGCAATTAGGTAGTGAGATGAAAACACTGGGATGGGCACTAACTGCCAGTTCTGCAGTGTTATTTGCCCATATGGCCTTTTTAATGTTTTTTTTTTCTTTAAGTATTGTTTTTTCCTCTTTTACAGTTTTTTGTAATCTGTGGATGATAGATTAAGCGGAATGGCTGGCTTCTGCAGCATTATTTGCCGTAAGGAGCTAAATGGTTGGGATACTGTGTCATGAACTGTGTTTTGTGCGTTTGTCTTTGTGTGTGTGTGTGTGTGTGTGTGTAAATGTGACAGTCCTGATATGGCCCTGTGTGGTCGGCTGGACCATAAGCAACAAGAACAAGAACGAGCTGGTTGCACTGTGGCGGTGTTGGCAGCTTTGAAGTGTGTGCCGAGTCGCTTGGCTCAGAGTGTCAGTGAACCCAAGCCCGCATCTGTGTGTGTGTGTGTGTGTGTGTGTGTGTTACTGTCTGCACGTATGTATGAGCGTAACTGTATATGTGCGTCTTTCTTCCTGTAAGTGCGTGTGTGTGTGTTTGTGACAAGCTGTCCGCCTTCAGGTACGATTTGTACTTACTTCATGATTTATCTAATGGTCATGTGGAGTTGTCTTGGGATCAGTTCTTTTCTACACCTCACTGCACTTCCTCAAGAAATGCCGATTTTGTTTTCCTACAGCGTTCAAATCCTTACGCAACGCACGAAACTGTTGTTTCAGTAGCCGAGCTATCTTACAAACAACCCTTTCACCGCCAGAGTACAAAATTCCCTTGTGGTATAAACACAGAAAATACAGTGGCTAAGAATAGCTGGGGATTCCCCCTGTGATGTTATAGAAAATATGGCCAATCCTACCACTGAACATTAAGAGCAGTTGGTTCATGGATAACAGACCAATGAACGGTCACCTTTCAGTGACATGGGTCCTCTACCACGAATGTGCAGAAGTGCGACCTTGCCAATGAAAAGGTTAAGAAATAAACTGTCACATCAGCTAAAAGAAGCAACATATACTAAAACATTCAGGAGTCAGCTGCACAATTCCTCCTCCCCCCCCCCCCCCCCGCCACCCCCCCCCCCCCCCCCCCCCCCCCCAAAAAAAAAGAAAGAAAATTAGCTGATTGACTTACTCAAAGCTACTTTACGAAACTTTGAAGTGACTTTGTATAAAAGCTTCACAGGTTATTTTGACCCTGCTCTGCTACTACTGCTACTGATGCAGCTGCTGCTACTACTACAACTACTTCTACAGCTATACTGGAAGTGGTTTACTGTTGTTGAAGTTTCACCTCACTCACAGGGCGTTTTTCAGCTGTGAAGTATAGGCCTACTGTTTTGGGGTGGGTTTTTTTTTTCGGCACGTCCCCTTCATTAATTGTCAGATCGTGTTCAGTCTCATTCTCCATTCCGTGTTGACCGACCATGTGCTGACTCACTTGTACATGATGAAAGGAAATCACGAGGACAGTGAGTGTGTCTTTTCATACCACGGTTCTCGTTCTTCTGCTGTGATGGTGAAAGGAAATCACGAGGACAGTGAGTGTGTCTTTTCATACCATGGTTCTCGTTCTTCTGCTGTGATGATGAAAGGAAATCACGAGGACAGTGAGTGTGTCTTTTCATACCATGGTTCTCGTTCTTCAGCTGTGATGATGAAAGGAAATCACGAGGACAGTGAGTGTGTCTTTTCATACCTTGGTTCTCGTTCTTCTGCTGTGATGATGAAAGGAAATCACGAGGACAGTGAGTGTGTCTTTTCATACCACGGTTCTCGTTCTTCTGCTGTGAACGTCTTCACCAAATTCGCCATGCTGAAACCAGATCTCACTTCAAACATAGCCTCGAAACCCATCTGTACGAATCTGCTTTCATGGGTGATGTCTCGGTGTGTGTGTATGTGTGTGTGTGTGTGTGTGTGTTTGTGTTTGTGTTTGTGTGTGTGTTGTGTGTGTGTGCATGTGCGTGTGTGTGCGTGCGTGTGTGTGATTGAAACATTCTATTTCTCTTTATTAGAAGTCTTTATCATAGTGCCATGTGTCGTTAATTTATGTACACACACACGCACGCACACTTCCAGCCACCTTACCACCACCACCATCATCCCAGACACACACGAATGAACGCATGCACATAGACACACGCATACATACAATCACTTACACAAACGTACTGACACACACCATATTCAGTACTTTTTTTTCTGCCCCATCATCTGCACCGTTTCAGTGGCATTACTCCCACGCCGCTCATTTAGATTACCCCATACACGGCCACACCCGGGTTCGTCCATCACAGTTCCAGCGTAGGCAGTCCGCAGGGAACCATCGATGTTAGGTCGCTAGGAGGCCACACACCAGGGGAGACCCTGCACTGCTGCTGAGTCACTTCAGTGGTGTTCAGTGGTGCCTGTTCTGATTCAACGCACTTAGGACACCACCCGTATTCAGTACATTGTTCTGCATGACGTGACGATAAACCCTATTGAACCAAAGTACTATCAGTATCCATGTCTTTCATATTTAACTTACGTCATACAGAAATGAAAGGGTTTTAACTAACATGGATTTATTTGTCTACAGAGCACTGAGGTTAATATATTTATGTGTTTTGTTTGTACTATATTTGTTTATATTTGTTTAGAATTAACGCTCGTATTATGAAATAACCATTCGCTTAATATTACCAGATACCCTCTTCAGAGGGGGCCGGCTATTGCCCAGTCTCAATAAGATATTCGCATTCGTGTGTGTGTGTGTGTGTGTGTGTGTGTGTGTCCCCCCCTCTCTCTCTCATATCTGTCTCTCTCTCTCTTTCACAGACTTCTCTCTCAATCACTTTTTCTGTCTTCCCCTGTGTCTCAGCATCTGTCCGTTTCACTATCTCTCGCTCGCGCTCTCTCCCGTCGATCTCTCTTTCCCTCTGCCTCGCACTCTGCAACCGCCCCCTCCCTCCCCCACCTATCGATTTCTCTTCTTTTTTTTTTCTCTCTCCATCAATCTTTTCTCTCTCACACTTCCTTTCTCTCAGTCGCTCTCCTTTTTCTCCATTAATTTTTCTTTCTGTCTGTCTGTCGCTCTCTGTCTCACTTACTCACTTACTTACGTACACGTGCACGCATGAATGTTCTGACTGGAAACCAGAGCCTATAAGAACCAAAGCAGCAGCCCAGAGATAATAATCAGCGCTCCGTTTTCTCCCACAGAAGCTTTCTAAGCTCCTCTTTGATACCAGACCCTTCACGATACCAACCGTCATACACCTACCCGGTGTACCCGGTGACAAGTTCCAACACGAGAGCTCGTGTTAAAGGGGTAGAAGTGCAAAGTAACAGAGCTCTACAGTTAAGTCTGCAACGATCCGTTTGTAGTTCGGGGGCTTCGGTAACTGGCTAATAGCCTACCTGCTCCTGTTCTTCTTCCTGACTCGCTTGATCTGTTGGGTGGGTTTACCGTCAGAGATTCCACGATGTCTAGGCTTAACCCCTTCACTGCTGTGATCTTGATGTTGAGGTGAGATTGAATTTTATCAGTCACTGTTCTTTACTGATTTGAGCAATTTGATTTTTTTTTTCGTTGTATTGCTTTTTTTTCCAGCAAAAATCAATTACCTTTTCTTTGTATCGCATCTACTTCTTTTTTTTTCTTTCTTTTTTTTTCTTTTTTTTTTTTTGTATTTATTTATTTATTTTAGCAAAAAGCAGGTCACGTCGCATTGAAATGCGCAAGAAGTAGTTCGATCTTGCACAATTAAATTCTTGCCGCCGATTTTCGTTTCAGCAAGATTTAGCATTCAAGGGGTTAAACCTTTCGAAGTTCCCTGTCCTCTGAAGGCGACTGACGTCTGCTCGTTCAACACCCACCACGCTGTGGAAATGGGGACCACGTATCGGTAGTTGAACAGAGAGGAGAGAGAGAGCGGGGTGCGTGTCACTGACGAGGCTTTCAGAAGTCAGTGGCTGTGAGCTGGGTGAGAAGTGTGTGTGACAGGACACCGGCTTCTAGTCTCTTTCTTGGTGCCAGCCCCTCTCTCTCACCACAGAAAGAGTGCAGGCTCCGGTTTCCTGACGGGAAGAACAGTGATCCGCCGGCAGCTAGCTTTCTCAGTGGAGTGTTGGGTTGTAGTGTATGTCGTGTGTGTTGGTTTTTTGTGTGTGTTTTTGTTGGGCATTGGTGGCTTGGAAAAGTGATTCCCCCCCCACTCCCCCCTTTTTTTTGTTTTTGTTGTCGTGTCGTGAGGAAACATCGTCGTTGTGTTTTGCAGGTAGGTGCATGCTCTGTGTGTGTGTGTGTGTGTGTGTGTGTGTGTGTGTGTGTGTGTGTGTGTGTGTTTACTAGCGTGTTTTAACGTGATATAATATAGTTATGCTTTGTTTCGTGCGTCATTTAATTTGTTGTGTGAATATATGATTCTAAACAACCTTCGGGTTTCTTCTGCTGTTATTCCCTCTGCCGTTCCCCAGTGTCATAGTCATAGTATCCCCCCATTCTTTCGCTCACACACACACACACACACACACACACACACACACACACACACACACACACACACACACACACACTGTGACACCAGAGTGCACGTGCTTGTATGCGCATTTTTGAAAATTGAATCCAGGGAACAGGTCAGGGGAAGAGAGGAGAAGGGAAAGACAATGAGAGAGATGGACAGACATGTGGCATCTGCAAAACCACCCTCTAAGCATACGGGTGTCAGTAGAAAAGCGGAGTTGGCGTGAGGGTATGTAAGTATGTAAGGATGAATGAGATCAGAAAGAAGCCTCAGTGGACTTCAATGGACTTGAAAAAAAGAGAGACGACTTGTAAATAATTCTTTCTTGTACTGGGAGCCAGCGTAAAGTATGAAGGAGAGGAGAGACGTGATCAAATTTACCGTTATTATTATTGTTGTTGTTCGTACAAATAGGTGGCAATGCTTTTTCTCAGTGTGGGTATTGACTGCGTGCGTACGTGTCAACATAATACCTACATGTTATCAGGACTCAACTGACCACAGCGTGACTGGTCTCAAGATTGAGCGTGACGTTCCCCGGTGGCGCAGCGGTAGCGAGGTGTCGGCCGATAACTGTAGAGATTAAAACCTCGTGCTTCCATGATTTATACCACCCTGGAAAATCTCTTTAATCGTGCAAGAAAGACTGGGGGGAAAGGGAAGGGGGGGAAGGGGGGGGGTCTGGCAGAGTATTTACCTGGCAGGACTGTAGTGATTGTAGCAGTGTTTGCCTTCTAAGTGGCGGAGGAAAAGAGAGATATGGTAGGTCTGTTCACTGTTCGGTCTCACGTAGCTGATTGGGGAATGTGGGTGATCTGTATTATGCTGGGTGTAGTTGTGGATGGTGAGGGGGAGAAGGATGGGGGGAGCTTGGTCTTGAGTGCAGCGCGAACTACTCTACACGGCTACTGTGGAAACCTTGCTTCTCTGGAAACGTTGAAAAAGATTTTGGATGCCAGTTAGCTGAGACGGTAGTACTGTTATGTTGCATTTGCTTAGACAGTGTTAGTTCCGACCACTCTCTCTCTCTCTCTCTCTCTCTTATTGGTTTTATGAAAACACTTAAGTCTCTGTAGCAAACTGCAACAAGTATCTAGGAATATATTTTTCAACAAAACAGAGTTTCACATTTGCATGTCAAGATCTTGTTAATAGAGGGAAACAAGCTGTTATGACTATTTTGAAATTATTATATAAATTTGAAAATGAATCAGTCGGGTTATTAAGTTATTTGACAGCAACGTACAATCTTGAGATCAATTTGGGGTTGAAATATAGGGCTTTGAGAAAGGACATGACATTGAGAAATTGCACTTATTTGTCGTGAAACGTTTTTTACATGTTGATAGTCGAACACCGAATGATTTAGGGTGAACGTGGTAGATTTCCAATCTACTTAAATTCATAATTATGTAAACTATATTAGTTACTGGCTTAAACTGATTCATATGAGTGAACCCAGAATAACTGCCAAAGCATATATGTAAAGTGTTGTATGATCTTGATAGTAACTTTGGCATCGCATATTCGGAAGTAGGCCTATTCAGTTTTGGTTTTTCATCTCTTTGATTGAATCAGGGTGTAGGATGTGCAAATAGCTTTTTAGCTTGCTTTAAACAGAGATTAATTGACTGCAGATGGCAAGACAGGGTTAGTCATGTTCAGGCTAATGAAAGCTTTTCATTGTTCAGATTGTTAAAAATGAACTACCTTGTGCAAGTAGAACCATATCTGGTTTTGAATATGAACAGATGCATCAGATCAGCATTAACAAAATTTAGATTTGGTGTTTCAGATATTGCTATGCATCGTCAAAGTCTACGCTGAAAGAGATTTACCGTGTCCCTTATGTATATCTGCTGGAGAAGGTGAACTGCACTTTGTATTCATCTGCCCAATGCTGGCACCTAGATATAAGGCAAAAAATATATACCTGTAAAATATCATGAACGACCAGCATTTTTAAGGCTTGTTTTGTTTTTTTACGTCAAAAAACGATAATCAAATTCGAAATCTTGCTTTGTATATGTACGTCCTTCAAAAGAAGGTATACTTTGTTGTGAAATGACTGTGTGTTGAAATATGCATTCATGTATATGGCTGACATGTGTTTGGTGCTGAATGATCATTGTACAATACCCTTTTCAAATGGGACTGTGGTATTTCCTTGGATAAATCATCGTATCGTATCATCTATCTCTCTCTCTCTCTCTATGATATATGTCTGTTGCTCCATCTTTCACTGAATCTGCTGTCTTTCTCTTACCCCCCACCCCACCCCCACTCCACCCCACCCCCTCCTCTCTCTCTCTCTCTCTGTCTCTCTCTCTCTCTCTCTCTCTCTCTCTCTCTCTCTCTCTCTCTCCCGTCCCTCTCTGTCTCCTCTCTCACACTTTCTCTTGTCATCCAGTCGTCATTCGAACTTAAAAGAGTTTAAATCAAGGACACAATTAAGGCAATGCCTGTAGTACAATTGGGGATTACCTCATTGTTTTCAGCCCGGGTTATTCGACATAAATTCCAACTATAATTTTACGATCAGACATCTGTAGACGTGAGAGCGTGCGCGCATCTGTGTGTGTGTGTGTGTGTGTGTGTGTGTTGGGGGAGCTGGGGGAAGGGGGGGGGGTGGAGTTGTGCGGACGGGGGAAGGGAAGGCGCGCGAACGACGGTGCCGACTTTTCAGCCCAGCTCGATCTTTTTTTTTTCCACTTCCATTAATTCGATTTTTACCATTCCTCTGACACTCCCGTTGTTCGGACGTCAACACAACACGGCCTGCGAGGCTTCAGTCTGGCGTTTCTGTTCCTTGAAGCACCTCGCAATCCCACGTTAATGACATGGACCCGGGTGTTGTTGTGGTCTCTTTTTTTTCGTTTTTCTTCTTTTCTTTTTGTTGATGTTGTTGTTGTTGTTGCTGTTGTTCTTCTTCTTCTTCTTCTTCTTCTTCTTCTATTGGTGACAGTTTTTTTTCTGGACGGTTAGTTATGCCCAAGGATGAATTAAATAAATGTTGGCTTTGAGTGAAGAAAAAGCTCCTCAGTTCCAGTCTGCTTAGTAATATTGTCTGTCCACCTCTTTCAGTGTCTTTCCCTTCTCCTCTCTTCCCCTGACCTGTTCCCTGGAGGGTGGTTTTGCAGAGGCCACATGTCTGTCCATCTCTTTCAGTGTCTTTCCCTTCTCCTCTCTTCCCCTGACCTGTTCCCTGGAGGGTGGTTTTGCAGAGGCCACATGTCTGTCCATCTCTTTCAGTGTCTTTCCCTTCTCCTCTCTTCCCCTGACCTGTTCCCTGGAGGGTGGTTTTGCAGAGGCCACATGTCTGTCCATCTCTTTCAGTGTCTTTCCCTTCTCCTCTCTTCCCCTGACCTGTTCCCTGGAGAGTGGTTTTGCAGAGGCCATGGTCTGTCCACCTCTTTCAGTGTCTGTCCCTTCTCCTCTCTTCCCCTGACCTGTTCCCTGGAGGGTGGTTTTGCAGAGGCCACATGTCTGTCCATCTCTTTCAGTGTCTTTCCCTTCTCCTCTCTTCCCCTGACCTGTTCCCTGGAGGGTGGTTTTGCAGAGGCCACGTGTCCTGGTCACGTGCTCATACCAGTTCAGTTTCTTCCTTCTCACAGTGAACAGCAGGTGTTCATTGCGCTTCGTCTGTTGTATCACTTTTCCGTGCATTTCATCGTTTGTTGTGTGGGTCAGTGTATAACAGGACACTGAGGAATCGTCTGCTGCTTGTTATCTCCACTACCTGGGATTTCTTTCGCAGTTCTGCCGTCAAAGTCCATGTCAAATGTTGGTGGATGATACACTGGTCAGCTGAAGACTTTAATCCGGTCTTCTTTCAGGGGGAGCTTCTGCCATGATGGTACTGGATCCTTATCAATCAGAAGTACTTCTGGTGGTCAGTACTGCCCTCTGACGCCGTCTGAAACAGACACAAACACAGGAAAAATATAGATTTTACTTTCTTTATGTTAATCCCTATATCATAAGAATGTGCGATAATTTCACATATCAAACGATAAAAACAAAGGTTGCTGTTTGATTTACCTTTAATAAAATTTAGCTCTTCAAGTATTGTCTCTAAACCTTGATCTGTTTTGTCCCTCCCCCAATTTGCATGTGTGCTGATGGTCAAAATGCAATATCTTTTACTTTGACTTTCATCTATTCGTGCTCAAATTTTCTTTAGCGTGTTATTCTACATCTCGTTGTTTAGCAGTAACCTGTATATTTACATCTACAACCATTTAGGCAGAGCATTACACCAACTTGGACAAACTGAGCATTTTTGTCGTGTTGCGTAATTTTTGATGAAACTCACAAAAGCCATAATTTTTCCGAAACGATTAACATTTTTTATAGTTTTATGAGAATAAAAGTTGTTCACAAGTCCTTTGCGCTTCGTCTTGCTTCTAAATATGTCTTCCTATATCTTACTAGGTAGCCTTTACAAAAGACGAAGT
>NC_134897.1:25787174-25802174 GCF_041734735.1 Babylonia areolata | reverse complement strand
AACACTGAACTGAACCTTCCTTGTTTCGGGTTCCCTGCCAATATCGTCTTTGATGCAAGCCGGCGTCGCTGTGAATGGCGACTGACTTCATCCCAAACGATAAACATGTCCAGCGGGATAAAAACGTCCTTGATAACCTTCAAAATAGGATCCCCCACCACTCCTCCCTTCAACCCTCCTTTTGTGCTATGAGAAATACATAAACCTTCTAAAGAGAAAGGTAGTGGAGGCCAGGTGCAGTCGTTCAACAACCCGGCCATCTAAACCTTGAAAATATAAACTTTACAACTGAAAAAGTTAATGGGCACTTTATTCTGAAAAGCAGGAATAGTTTCATAACTGTTTACAAACAATAGAGAGGTTATTTAGATGGTGCTGGTTGCATATGGTCCACCATTGAGCTCTCATTGAATACATAATAAAAGGCTGCTTCAGGCACGCGCCGGCGCGCCAGGAACAGTTTGAATAATGCGTTTGGAAAAATTCGATGTTTCTAGTGCCAAAAATTACAGTTAATAAGTGGCTGGTAAACAGCAACTGCAGTTTAAAAAAATACATACTGAAAAAAAAATAAATAAATAAAAGGACAAAAAGAAGTGCATGTGCAAGAAAGCCCCTCCCGTCATGAGTGGTACTCATTACACGAGCTGCATACATTGCTGTTTTCCCAAAATTCAGCATCATTTGACCGTGCTCCTAAAAAGAAAACTGTGGTTTCCCAAGTGGTCATAACCTTTTAATTATATTGGTTTTGGAACGCCCCCAGCCCTCCCCCCCCATCCCCCCTCCCCCCTCTCATCCCCCAGCCACCCGCGTTTTCCGACGGTTTCGTTCTGGTGGTATAAGGCTTTAAACTGGCACTGAGAAATGGTACACGTGAGTTATGAAGGTTTCGCTTCTCGTTTTGCTTGAACGTAACACATAAGTACATAATGTGGCTGTCAAGAGAGAAACAGAGTGTGTGTGTTCAATCTCTACGGGTGCCACTGGCTAAAACCGTAACGGGTTTGCTCCCCTTAGTTGTGTTTATGTGATTAACGGAGCCAAACGTTTGTAAGGAGCTTGCTTCCTCAAGTCGTGTGTTTGTCATCGTAGGCTCCAGACAAGCTGATTGGTGGCCTGGAAAGAGTGTATGGGTTTGCCCGATATCGGGGCTGACACTGACCACTTCAGAACTGCCCGCTTGGTTTATCATTTCTGGGTTTATATGGAAAACGGCCAAACGTAGTATCATTCTGATAAATCGTGGTCGAGGGGGCATATCGTTTGCCGTTCGTTCTCTGAGTATGACTTACCGAAAATGAAGGAGGGAAAAGCTCTGCTGAACTCACGTGAAGACTGACGAAGGGAAAAAATGTGGACGGGGTGGGGAATGGGGGAGGAGGGAGAGGAGGCAGGGGAGTGGTTTTTGTTTTGTTTTGTTTTTTGTTGTTTTTTTCTCCGTAGGGGCAGTTGGAGAATGGGGAAGATATTAATTGTGGTTCAGTATAGAAGCTTTTGCATTACGTCATGTCGATGTGACCAGAACTTGAAAGAATCGTCATCAGTACAACATCAAGAGATATACTGGCGCGCACCCCTTCTCCCCCTTCCCACCACCTCCTCCTCTCCCCCCCCCCCCCCCCCCCCCCCACCCACACAAAGGAACTATCACACACAGAGAGCAGAAAACACACACACGCCCACAGACACACAGACACACAGATGTCAGACACACACAGACACACGTACGCGCGCGCGCGGCACACACACACAGACACACACGTTCGCACTCTCTCTCTCTCTCTCTCTCTCTCTCTCTCTCTCACACACACACACACACACACACACACACACACACACACACACAACGCCGCGGGCACGCACATAAGAAACTGAAAACATTAATTTCACGACCAGTGAGAACAGAGTGACCCTTAGAAAAAAAAAAAGAAGAAGAAGAAAAAAAGGCAACTGACAGCCTTTGATCAGAGTTAATAAAGTGCCCGTAACTTTCCGTTTTATGACGGCCAAGTCATTAGTTTCTCTTGGAAACGATCATGAAACGAGCATTTAACATGTCAACGGGAAGACATTGATCAGTCATTGGTATACATATATGTATATGTATATTTTTTTGTTTTTGTTTTTTAATTTTTATATAGCTGTAGGTATAATGATCAGGTTTCCTGTTCCAAGGACGTTAAGTTTCTGCTTGACTTAATTTGAACAGAGACGCAGTTTGTTTTATGACCTGTACGTATTCATCCAGAAAGTCGTTAACGTATGGTTGAAAGCAAATTACCTCTGTCTCTGTCTTCATGTCAGTCTACCGATCTCGCTGTCTGTCTGTCTGTCTGTCTCTGTGTCTCTCTGTCTGTCTGTCTCTGTGTCTTTCTGTCTCTGTCTTTGTCTCTGTCTCTCCCTCTGTTTGTCTCTCTGTCTCTCTCTCTGTTTCTTTCTATCTTTGTCTCTCTCTGTGTGTCTGTCTCTCTCTGTCTTTGTCTCTGTCTTTCTGTCTCTGTCTTTGTCTCTGTCTCTCCCTCTGTTTGTCTGTCTGTCTCTCTCGCTCTGTCTTTCTGTCTCTCTCTCTCTCTCTCTCTCTCTCTCTCGCTCTGTCTGTCTGCGTGTCTGTCTGTCTCTCCCTCTCTCTCTCTCTCTCTCTCGCTCTCGCTCTCGCTGTCTTGTTTGCGGGCTGTTACTCCCATTCTTTCTGTTTGCTGTACGTATTCAACCAGAAAGATGGAGCACCTTTGTGGTTATGCATGCCCGGGTAGTTGTGGTTGAAGAGGTGTCTTTGTTCGTGACCGACCACGTCACAGAGAGACAGACAGACAGACAGACAGAGAGACACAGAGAGAGAAAGAGACAGACAGACAGAGACAGAGAGACAGACACACAGACAGAGACAGAGAGAAAGAGACAGACAGACAGAGACAGAGAGAGACGCACACACACACACACAGAAACAGACAGACAGACAGAGAGAGAGAGAGACAGAGAGAGAGAGAGACAGAGATAATATATATGTTATATTCCTCGTGAGACTGTTTTAATTGGGTTTATATCTAAAACCTACGGAGGAAAGTTTACACTAATCTGGAGAGGTTAAAATCGAGAAAACTCAGTGAAACACACTCGCACACGCACTCGCGCTCACACACACGCGCACACAGAGAAAGAGCGAGACACACACACGCGCGCGCACGCACGCGCGCGCCTCACATTCACACAGTCTTCAGTTTTACCAGATTAATATGGCTTCTTAAAGTGACACAGACAGTGGTAAAGGCGTAAGACAAAAATCCTTCTTGGATGCAGTTACTTTCTTCTGATCGTTCAAAGAGAAGAATCCCTTCTGGGATGCAGTAACTTTCTTCTAATCGTTCAAAGAGAAGAATCCCTTCTGGGATGCAGTTACTTTCTTCTAATCGTTCAAAGAGAAGAATCCCTTCTAGAATGCAGTGACTTTCTTCTGATCGTTCAAACAGAAGAATCCCTTCTGGGATGCAGTATCTTTCTTCTAATCGTTCAAATAGAAGAATCCCTTCTTGGATGCAGTGACTTTCTTCTGATCGTTCAAACAGAAGAATCCCTTCTGGGATGCAGTGACTTTCTTCTAATCGTTCAAAGAGAAGAATCCCTTCTGGGATGCAGTGACTTTCTTCTGATCGTTCAAAGAGAAGAATCCCTTCTGGGATGCAGTGACTTTCTTCTGATCGTTCAAAGAGAAGAATCCCTTCTGGGATGCAGTGACTTTCTTCTGATCGTTCAAAGAGAAGAATCCCTTCTGGGATGCAGTATCTTTCTTCTAATGGTTCAAAGAGAAGAATCCCTTCTGGGATGAGGTGACTTTCTTCTGATCGTTCAAACAGAAGAATCCCTTCTGGGATGCAGTGACTTTCTTCTGATCGTTCAAACAGAAGAATCCCTTCTGGGATGCAGTGACTTTCTTCTAATCGTTCAAACAGAAGAATCCCTTCTGGGATGCAGTGACTTTCTTCTGATCGTTCAAACAGAAGAATCCCTTCTGGGATGCAGTGACTTTCTTCTGATCGTTCAAAGAGAAGAATCCATTCTTGGATGCAGTGACTTTCTTCTGATCGTTCAAACAGAAGAATCCCTTCTGGGATGCAGTGACTTTCTTCTGATCGTTCAAACAGAAGAATCCCTTCTGGGATGCAGTGACTTTCTTCTAATCGTTCAAACAGAAGAATCCCTTCTGGGATGCAGTGACTTTCTTCTGATCGTTCACAGAGAAGATTCCCTTCTTGGATGCAGTGACTTTCTTCTAATCGTTCAAAGAGAAGAATCCCTTCTGGGATGCAGTGACTTTCTTCTGATCGTTCAAAGAGAAGAATCCCTTCTGGGATGCAGTATCTTTCTTCTAATCGTTCAAAGAGAAGAATCCCTTCTGGGATGCAGTGACTTTCTTCTGATCGTTCACAGAGAAGGATCCCTTCTGGGATGCAGTGACTTTCTTCTGATCGTTCACAGAGAAGAATCCCTTCTGGGATGCAGTATCTTTCTTCTAATCGTTCAAAGAGAAGAATCCCTTCTGGGATGCAGTGACTTTCTTCTGATCGTTCACAGAGAAGAATCCCTTCTGGGATGCAGTTACTTTCTTCTAATCATTCTTCTTTCTTCCTGTTGTCCACGACCGTAGAGGCAGCATAGATGACCTGAGAACCAGTTCTCTCCAGCTCTGCTCTCTCTCTCTCTCTCTCTCATGGCTTCGCTCTGTCTCAGGCCTGTCCATTCTGACAGTCCATTGTTGCCCTCCCGTCTTCTTTCTGTTTCTGTCTTGCCATGGAAGCAACAGAAGGGAGACGCGTGCAGAGCCAGAATCGATGTTCTGCTTTGATCTATCCCACATGCGTGCAGACCTGCCGTAGTGCCTGAACCCCCTTATAGTGTATACGCAAGCAGAAGATCAAACACGCACGTTAACTCACTCAGTACGGCCAGTCCTCTCTTCTCCTCTACACAGACCCCTCGGATGTCTAGTGGGTGTCTGAATGTCCCAAACTTTAGCTTCCGTCGTCAGAACTGTGGTATTCTTTGTCAACATTCACCTCTTCAGTATAAGAGCGTTCCGATTGCAATATTTTGATGATGGTAATTGGGATGAAACGCTGTTAACCCAGCATGCACACCCCCGAAAACGGAGTATGGCTGCCTATAAGGCGGGGTAAAACTGGTCATACACGTAAAAGCCCACTCGTGTGCATGCGAGTGAACGTGGGAGTTGCAGCACACGAACGATGAAGATCTTTCCCACCGATGCGTGAGCACTGTGAGAGTGACAGAGAATGGTAGCGGCCTGAAAAGCAGTAAACATTTTGCACGAGAGTATTGATTTTCAAGCTGATAGATATCGAAGCTTCTATCTCAAAACAGGGAACCACGGAGAGAGAAAGATTTATTGGACCATTATAAGTTATGATTCAGAGTTCAACACAGCTTTTCCTCCTATCTTTTTATGACTTTTTATTTGTCTGTCCGTCTCTCCCTCCTCTCTCTCTCTCTCTCTCTCTCTCTCTGTGTCTCTCCCTGTCTCTCTCTCTCTACCTCTATTTAGGTTTGCATATTTGCGCACTGGCGCGCGCGTGTGTATGTGTATGTGTGTGGCATTTAATAAGATGCAGAGTGTTGAAGAACGTTCACCCCAAAGTCAACCCGCTCAGGGCAAGTGTGAAAGATAGGTTCACAAAGGGTCGTAACTCTAACGGCGTGAAACGATCAGAAACTTGATTCGCAAGAGATCTTCTTTCAACCAGCACTTGACAAGAATAAATTATATGTTTGTGTGGAGGGCTGTAACACTGACAGTATGAGCCGACAGGAAATGATCTGGTGAGTTCTTAGCGTCAGTTATGAACAACACCTGTCAGGCCTCACAGTCATTCACATGCACAAGTGGGTCGAATGACTGTGAATGCAGAAACACACACAGACATCAGTTCACGAACGCACTCGTACACACACACACACACACACACACACACACACACATACACAGAGAGAGAGAGAGAGAGAGAGACACACACACACACACACACACACACACACCCAGAGAGACGAGCACACACAATGATGTGGACACACACACACACACACACACACACACACACAGGCACATAAACTCACGAACACACACACACACGCACGCACGCACACACATACACACACACGACACACACACACACACACACAGACGAGCATACACAATGACGTAGACACACACACACTCACATGCACACACACACACACACACACACACACACACACACACACAGAGGCACATAAACTCACGAAGACACACACACACACACACACACACACACACACACACAGACGAGCACACACAATGACGTAGACACACACACTCACATGCACACACACACACACACAGAGAGGCACATAAACTCACGAAGACACACACACACACACACACACACACACACACACACACACATCACCACCACCACCACCACCACACCACAACACACCACCTATGCGTGCAATGCAACTTAAAAACAGGTTTCCAAAGGATCATAACCTTGACGTCATGAAACCGTCAGAAGAAAAAAAGATGGTGTTTTTTTTGTTTTTTTAATGGAAGGCTATAACACGGAAAGTATGAGTCGATGCGAAATGATCTGGTTGTTGTTTTTGTTGTTGTTGTTTTACGTGAGCCCTGAACAATAGCAGTCAGGTTTTAGAGTCATGCAGCTTGAACTGTGGATCAAATGACAGCATATACAGAATCACTCAGTCGCAAAGAGGTACTCACGCACAAAGAGAAATGCACACACACACACACACACACACACACACACACACATACGCACGCGCGCGCACACACACATACATACACACACGCGCGCATACTCGAACACACGCAACCACACACGAGCGCGCGTATGCTCGCACACGTTGCCAGACCTGCAGACATTCTCTTTTGCTCTTCATAACTTTGTTAACAGCGGAAACCTGTATTTGTTGAGGTAGGCTATAGCTGCATGTGTGTGTGTGTGTGTGTGTGTGTGTGTGTGTGTGTGTGTTCAGAGAAACAGACAGAGAAGAACTAGTTTGGCCTCAATCTCCGTTTATGTATTCATATTCGCTTCGGTGACACCTTTCCATCCAAATCATACAGTTGGCAAGTAGTCGTTCGCCAGCTTTAATAATATATATGTTGACTTCTGCATACGAAACACACACACACACACACACACACACACACACACACACACACACACACAGAGACCAAGAGATCGAAGGGATCGATCATTATTGATCGAGGTGCCAAGCAGTGCAGGTGCAGAGTATAGCGACTCCACCCTGTCAACTCTTTGGATGGCGTCCATTTTTGGTGTATGTCGTCACGGGTCACCTGATGGGATGTCACCCCCACGTGAACTTGACACCCTCCCCTGGAATTCCTTTTGGTATCGTCTGTCCCCGCTTCTGTTTCGTAGTAATCCAAGAGTTGGCTGGCATTGCACGTGGCGTGGCCTCCGGGAGGGGTGGGTGGGTGGGGAACATGGGGGCGTAGGGGGTTAATTTGAGGTTCAAAGGGACAAAGACAAAAAAAATGTGCACGTACTGACCTGCTGGATGTGTCTCCGGTTCTTCTTCTTTCTGATACATATCCAGCGTTGGCTCGTTTCCTGTCTAAAAGTGCACGTGTTGTTTATTATTATTATTATTTTTTTTCTTTTTTATATGTATAACCGTTTTATTCCTACCTGGCAACCATACTCCTGTTTTCTGGGGTGTGCCTGGTGGGTATGTTGGTGTTTCCATAACCCACCGAATGATGACATTGATTGCGGAATCGGAAATGGGGGGCATAATTCTAACGACCGACAACAACAAAGTGTACGCAGTAACTTGTTGGACATGTTATTTTGTTCCTGTTTGTTTTCATTGTTGTTGTTGCCATGCGATTTGTAGTTTCAATTTTTCCTCCTTTTTTTTGTTGTTGTTGCTGTTGTTGTTGTTGTTGTTGTTGTTGCATTTGTCGTATTTCCTAGACTAATTTATAAATTTTCTTTACGAGGACTGGTTGAAAACAGGCCAATAAGTACTTAATCCTTTTCCGTCAATTAAAAAAAAAAGGTTTCGATTTCGATTTTAATTTCGATTTCCGGTGTTTCTTCTGTGTTTGTGCATTACCGACAACTCGCACGTTCACATGTGTGGTATATCTAAGAGCTCTCTCTCTCTCTCTCTCTCTCTCTCTCTCTCTCTCTCTCTCTCTCTGTGTGTGTGTGTGTGTGTGTGTGTGTGTGTGTGTGTGTGGTCGTTTTTATTCTACCGTTTAGGCAGCAGCACACACAGTTACAGACCCGGTCTTTAGTCATAGTGCCATTTTCGGAAATGTGCATGATTGTTGTTTCCACAACCCACCGATAAAATATTCAAATAAATTTAATCATTTTGCCCCTTTTGGGGTGTGGAGGATACAATAACAATACATACTCATTGAATCACAACTTCAGGTCTGCACATAATTATGTTGATGTGGGAGAGATCGAAAATACCGGGGTGGTCATTTTATAATGGGGCACCAAAAAAACAACAACAAAAAAACGAAAAACAAACAAAAAAACAACAACAACAAAACAAGCAAACAAACAAATGTGCACGCGCTGGTTTGTTGGATATAATTATACAGGTATAATGTCTCCGGTTTGTTTGTGGTAATTGTGACGGTGGTAATCTGGGGATTTGTGTTTCGGGGTATAATTATGGCATTATGTCATTGCCCCAGTCACTGGCTTCTGGTGATTATTAGGAGTATGGGATTTTGTTGTGAACGCGTGTGTGGACATGAAGCTGTGGAGTAGACCTACTGTGTGTGTGTGTGTGTGTGTGTGTGTGTGTGTGTGTGTGTGTGTGTGTTTACAACAGGCGCTGCATGCATAGTTGTGGCGTGTCCGTATCGTACATGCACGTGTGTTTCGTGTATCTTAGTGCTTCCATGCATACTATGTTTACGTGTTTTTCGATGTCAGCCCACATCCTGTTGACATATAGGCCCTGTATATTTTTATGCCGACCTTTCGAAAAGTGCCAGGTTGCATGACAAGAATTCATCAGGAAGCCAATCACACCTCAGGGTGACACTTTGCACGGATCAATATATTCATGCAGCCCCTCCCCCCCCCCCCCCCCCCCCCCCCCCCCCCCCCCCCCCACACACACACACCCCGCCCCCCAACACGCTCCCTGTCCCCGTCTTCATTGATCGAACCAAGCGGGAGGTACGCGGCGCTCAAATTTGCATGTACTTACCTAACCACAATCACACAGCCCATTGTGTGTTTCTTTTTACCTGTTATCAGCTGACATCTGTCCCTTCTCTGTGTGTTCTATCTATGTCTCTCTTGTCTCGTCCTCCGATACAGATCCTGTCCGGAGAAACAGCTCTGTCCCCTGCAGACTTCCTTCTGTTGTCACGGGTCATGGGCTGGCTGTCGGGTCGAGAGAGACAACTCTTTCTCCCGTCCGTCATCTATGATCGATGTGTCGGTTTATGTTTCTCATTCACGTCTCTGCTGTCAGAGTGGTATTATGTGGTGCAGCAGTATCATGTTTTCGTTGGTTGGCACCACGAGGGGGGCACACTCACCAAGCTTTCATCGACTGTGCTCATACCCAGCCACAGTCACACACCCCATTGTGTTGTGTTTGTTTTACCTGACAGCTTGCAGCTGTCTCTTCCTCTGTTTCAGCTGTCACTTCCTCCGTTATTGAGTAACGTAGTTTCTGATGCGACAGTGTCAGTGAACTTCTCTAGGTTTTTCTTGGATCTGTTTCCTCTTTTTGGAACTCCCTTTTTCTTGGGGTTATGTAGATTTTTTTTTTTTCGCCGTTCCACCCTCCTAGTTCTTACCGATCGTATTTTTGGACACTCGATGACGTAAACTGTGACGTCTACTAGAGGTTTTGAGCAGAGGTGGACTTTGTTCATTGTGGAGCGATGTTCAGTTTAGTGGTGGGCTTATACTGGGTTTTTTGTTTGTTTGTTTTATCTTTTTTCTGTAAAAAAAAGAACACCCTTGGGCCCCTTTTGGTTACTGGTCTTTGTACTGGGTAACATGCACTGTGACTGGTATGTTCCATTTTTCGGTTAACACGGTGGTTCGAGAGAGAGAGAGAGAGAGAGAGAGATTATATGAACCTGCTTGTGGTCCACTTTTATTCCACCAGACCAAGGAAGAGCCTTTTAAATGAATTATATTAACGAGCACGTCAGTGTGCAGACATGATAGCTCGTGTCCATACTAACGATGCGTCGATCATGTCAAAGAAGGTGTGCGGTTGAAAGATGGTGTGACAGATAAAAGACACCATTCTCTAACAGACGTTCCTCTGACCCCTTGTGACTTCAGTGCAGTATTGTCAGTCCCTGGCTGACTGGATCAGCACGAACTTTGGGCTGAGATATGTACTGTGCTTTGTGCGTATTGTGTACACTCTGGTCATTATAGAAACGACCTTCACACACACACACACACACACACACACACACACACGATGTTAATGATGTAAGGATGCTGCCTTCGTATGTAGGCCTATACTTGTGTCGACATCATGTATATAATTATATTCATTTGCTTATTGTCCGTATATTGTTTTTCACCATGGAATTTGTGTGTCTTATCGCGCTTGATTTTTCATGTTATACTCTACCTACCCCCCCACCCCCCCCACCCCTCACACACACACCCACACACACCCTTCTATTTTCATGTCTTTTCTCTTTTCTTTCTGTTTTTTTTTTTTCTGAGGGCAGGATGAAAAAAAGCTGTACAAGCTTATTCTTTTAAGAAGAAGAAAGAGAAACACCCGTAGGTGCTGGGGAGGACCCAGAGAAGCACTGTCTCCACCCGCCCTTGGAACAATCCTGCACCACCCTTGGAGGCCTGCGCTGTGTTCACGATGGGTGTCGGCATGCACAGGACACGACATTAAGAATTCAAGGGACATAACACGATTTTTCATGATATACTCTTTCTACACCCTCCCTCTTTTCTTCTATTTTCATGTCTTTTCTTTTTGCTCTTTTTTTTTCTGAGGGCAGGATGAAAAGAAAGCTGTACAAGCTTATTCTTTTACCCTCAATAAAGATCATTTTGACTTGACTTGACTTGACTTGACACACAGACAATTAGAGATGCCGGGAAAAAAACAACAACAAAAAGATTGTCCTCCTTACCTTTTTCCTCTCCAATTTTTGCTCATCAACAGTTTGTTGAAATATCTTCATAGAACGGTGCCTTTTGTTACAGCTAGTGAGATACAGTTTGTCAAAGGGCAATAGATTGTGAACAAGTGAACAACCATTCTGTCGCTCTGAATACGCCTTTTTGAAAAAAAAAAGTACCAAAACTAAAATCACAGGGAAGGAAAAGGGGGGGGGGGGCGTAGGGGGGATAGTGGGGGGCGGGGTGGGGGGGGGGGGGGGGTGCACAAAGATCAAATCCTTCAAAGATAGCATCTGATTGTTCTGTTGCTTTTTCTCCAGTGGGGAAAGAGCCATTCGTATTGCCTGACTTGTGTTGTGTTTGTGTAAATGCGTGTGTATGTGTGTGCACGTGAGCGGCGAGCACACGCGCCCGTGTATGTATGTGTATGTGTGAGACAGAGAGAAAGAGGGAAGTTTTTCTTATGGGTATCTTTTGTTGTTGCTGTTGTTTTTGTTTGTTTTTTCGCCCGTGTGTGTGTGTGTGTGTGTGTGTGTGTGTGTGTGTGTGTGTGTGTGTGTGTGCTGGTCAGCTATCTGAAGGGTGGTGGCGCTGACCAGCCCGTCGTGGTGACTGAAGTCACGAGGGACATCACTTACAGTGTTATACTTCGAACAAAACGGTGTTCCCCACACCATCAGCTTTTTATGGGAGTCCTTTCAGTTTGAAGAGGAGCTGATGAAGAGCGCTCTTTCACTCAGTCTTTCCCCCGTCTGTCTGTAAACTGGGCGTGGAGTTTGTTTTTCCTTTTTTTTTTTTTTTTTTTTTTTTTTTTTAAATTGGTCGCCGCTGAGTGTCACTGGGACAGCAGGAATGATTTATTTTTCGATGTCTTTTTTTTTTTTTTTTCCTCCTCTCTTTCTTTTTGATGTCATTTCATAACGAAGAAAAAAAAGAGCCTGAGAAGAAGATAAAATTTGTACCCCCATGTCAAACAGCATGTTCACTGCTGATGACATTGAAGTTGTTTATTGTTCTGTCTCTGTCTCTCTCTCTGTCCGTCTCTCTCTCTTTGTTTATGTCTCTGTCTATGTCTATGTCTCTGTCTGTCTATGTCTCTGTCTGTCTGTCTCTCTCTATATATCTATGTCTGTCTGTCTCTGTCTCTGTCTCTCTCTCTTTCTCTCTCTCCCTGTCCATGTCTGTCTGCCTGTCTGTCTCTCTCTGTCTGTCTTGGAATTTGTTTCTGTTTGGAAACCATGTGTTCGTGCGTCTCTTGAGCGTGTCTCTGTCAGTGTGTTTCAGCCCGTGTTCACAGGTACTTGTCCTGTATGTGTGCACGCTTGTGTGTATGTATGTGTGTGTGCCCGCGCGTACGTGTGTGCGTTCGTGTGTGTGTCCTGGCACCAGGCGCTGTCATTCCCATAATTCACCAGCTTTGTGACACTGACGCCACCGGTGTTTTCTTCTCCCTCAAGTCCTAACGAGCTATCAATCCGTCACAAGTGCCAGGGTACCACCACCCCCTCCCCCCAAGAACCCTCACTCCCCCCACCCCCCACCCCCTCCCACTCCGCCCTTTCCTCAGTGCTCTCCCCCTGGCCTTCTGTTATGTGTGGGCACCAGAGAAAGGGCGGCTTTCAGTCCCCCTAATCCCCAGGGATTAACCGATCCCAGCCCGCGTGCCTGCCTCTGACTACCCCATAAAGCCTGCACGGGCTTTGCTGCCAGACCCGCCTCAATGCGCTGTCGGAGTTTTAATAGACAAAGAGATTTGTTGGCCTGGCACATTTTCGGTAACAGGGGGAGAGCTAAACAGAAAGAAGAGTGTGTGTGTTTGTGCATAATTGGTCTTTTCCATTCCAAAGAGAACAGATTCCGTTGGCAGACAACTGTGTTGATTTTGTGTGTGTGTGTGTGTGTGTGTGTGTGTGTGTGTGTGTGTGTGTGTGTGAACAGGGTGGTTTTTAGAAATCGTTGGGTCCGAGACGTGGTGGTGGTGATGGTGGTGGTGATTTCTTTCTTTTTCTTTTTTTTTTCTGACAAAAGTTGACGACTGATAGACGTCGGGAGGACTGAAGACCGAAGAGCAGAGACGACTTGAGAATGAAAAGTGTGGATTGTCATTTCGGAGGGAAAGCAACCATCTGATCGTGACTGGGGATTACTGAAGGTATTTGAAGCGGCATTTATTTATTGTCTGTGATGTGGGTGTTTTTATTTTCTTTTTTACACTCCAGTATTTGGATCACCTGATGTATGCAAACGCGCGGAATGTGATTTCGAGGGGGATTAGTGAGGTTTTGGAACTTCGTTTGATGACTTCAATGCCGATAGAAATGCACGCTTTTTATGGCAGCCTCGATGTGTGTTTCAATCGGCGTTTGCGTCTGTGGTGTGTGTTGGACTTCGCTATCAATTTATGGTTAGCCGCTCGAAAGATGTATGAAACCGGTTCCGAGGGATTAGAGAGGTTTTGAAACTGCGTTTGATGACTTTGATACAGAGAGTTCGCGGCGCTTTTCATGATAGTCACTGTATTGTACGCCATTAGTATTGGGGGGGATTAGGGGTGTATTCACATTCACAGTGTTTGGTGAATTTTTTACGTTTCACCCGTTATGAATATTCATTATGTATTGGGGAGATTGAATTAGGCACCGGGCCATGACTGGGTTGTTTTTTTTCGGTCAACGTTTCAGTTATATTCATACACTGAATATAGTATTGAATCATTTGTTATTAATTTTGCAAATGGGTTTTTGCATGTTAGCCTGCCGGTGAATCACCATGGCCGAATACACATGGCTATCCGTGATATCAAAATAGGATGATTGGAAAAAAAAAACAACAACACTAACAACAACAACGACAAAAAACAAACAAAACAAAAACCAAAACCGACAAACAAACAAACAAACAAACACACCAAAAAACAACAAAAAAAACAAAACAAAAAAACAACAACAAAAAAACAAACCCGGTTTCAGAATTTTTAAGAATCTCGCTTCATTGAGCAGGGCCAGCGTCCGCTGTTTACAAGCAGGCCTTCCACACGTAAACACCACCACTAACAATAAGGTGACACCATTACACTGTTCTTCCATTCACGTCGACCACTAATTCATGGTTCTGTCCCACCCCTGCCTCCACATCCATCTCTCTCACTCCCCCTCTCTCTCTCTCTCTCTGTGGCTCTTCCTCTCTCTCTCTGTCTCTCTCTCTCCCTCTGTCTCTGTCTCTCCCTCTCTCTCTCTCTCTGTGTCCCTCTCTCTCTCTCTTTGTATCTCCCCACTGCAACAACAGACTGTTGTGATTCAGTCTGGGCTGAGAGTCCCCCACCTTCTAGTCCGACGAACGAACGGTGAATCCAGCAACGTGATGCCATGCAGACACCCGCATGGTTCGGTTGTGGGATGGCGTGTCCCTGGTTCCCTTTAGCTGTGCTAAATCGATTTGTCCAGTCCGTTCCACTCTGCCTGATACTCGGTATAGTATGGCATTATTTTCACCGTACAAAGCACAGCACAGTGTTTTCCTTCACAGTCAGCTGATACGCACAGCAGGTACACTCTCACGCACACACACTGTCACACACACACGCACGCACGCACGCACACACACACACACACTGACACACACACACACACACACACACACACACACGCACACACACACACGCACGCACGCACACACCGAAGATACGCACACATGTACACACCGTCATGCACTCGCACAAACATACTGTATATGTACGCAAATGTTCAAACATATACCGGCACACACAGGCGCGCGCGTGTGCGCTCTCACGCACACACAC
>NC_134897.1:25719674-25782174 GCF_041734735.1 Babylonia areolata | reverse complement strand
CAGCAGTTTGAGCCAAAGCAGAAAGGTGGGGCCGGTTCAGGACGGTCCGCCAGAGGTGCGGCACTGGATGAGGTGGTGCATAAAACTGCCCGCAATGGGGGAACCTCCGCCTTGCACAGGAAATATGATCCTGCCAATGTCACGGGGCTGTTGACGAGCAGCGTTCCCTCTGAGGCGATGAACGGAATGATGTTGGACAGTAGTTTAAGGTCTGCTGGATCTCCACAAAGAGGCTGTCTCAATGGTGCTGGTTCTCCCCAGAAGTCACCAAAACTTTCTGTCAGCTTTGCTCTCCCAGACTCTGTGAATGATACAGTAGGGCATTCCAAACTCGCTGGTTCCAAACTGTCGGGAACAGTTAGTGTTTCTGGTCTGAGCAGCCCTCGACAACATTCCTCCACGTTATATGATAGCAAACTGGAAAGCTCAGTGAATTTGCACAGTGTGACTCAGAACAGTTGCTCCGACATGCTGGGACTCACTCAGCCTGGCACCACAAGTGTTGCATCAATGAATTCTTGCAGCAGGAACATCAGCGGTGATGCATCCAGCCCATCACTCTCAAAATCTAACGGGTTTGTAGACATTGGGTCAGCAGCACCCTTGAGCCAGCTCATTCACAACAGACAGCTACCAAAGCCGAGCTCTCAAGCTCATGCAAAGACCTCACCAAGTCCTCAGGTCACCAGCCAGCGTGCCAAGAGTGAGGTGGAGGTGCTCCTGACAGAGGCGCCCACACAGAGTGAGCTGAACTCCCTGAGTCAGCCGTCAAGCGGGGAGGGGAAGCTGAGGGCTTTGCTGCAGGACACCAGTGTGCCAGAGTCCTCCAGCACCTCCAGTGATAAAAGTGCCCTGCAGCAGGAGGGTGAGTAGTGCGCTGTAGATGTAAACAGGTCTTTGTATGGGGTGGTGAGATGTTGAGAGTCATCACAGCTAACCAAAATTGATAGAGGGGTGTTTAAGTCATTGGGGATGGTGTGATGTTAAGAGTCATCACGGCTAACCAAAATAGATAGAGGGGTGTTTAAGTCCTTGGGGGTGGTGTGATGTTGTCATCACAGCTAACCAAAATAGATAGAGGGGTGTTTAAGTCGTTGGGGGTGGTGTGATGTTAAGAGTCATCACAGCTAACCAAAATAGACAGAGGGGTGTTTAAGTCGTTGGGGGTGGTGTGATGTTAAGAGTCATCACAGCTAACCAAAATAGATAGAGGGGTGTTTAAGTCGTTGGGGATGGTGTGATGTTGTCATCACAGCTAACCAAAATAGATAGAGGGGTGTTTAAGTCATTGGGGATGGTGTGATGTTGTCATCACAGCTAACCAAAATAGATAGAGGGGTGTTTAAGTCGTTGGGGGTGGTGTGATGTTAAGAGTCATCACAGCTAACCAAAATAGACAGAGGGGTGTTTAAGTCGTTGGGGGTGGTGTGATGTTAAGAGTCATCACAGCTAACCAAAATAGATAGAGGGGTGTTTAAGTCGTTGGGGGTGGTGTGATGTTAAGAGTCATCACAGCTAACCAAAATAGATAGAGGGGTGTTTAAGTCATTGGGGCTGGTGTGATGTTAAGAGTAAACACAGCTAATGAAAATAAATACAGGGGTGTTTAACTCTTACCAGTTCGCGGAAAATGTTGAGTTTTGCTAAAGTAATCACACTGGTGTCATCCAAGGCTCAAATGTCAGACACTCACCAACAAGCAAACTACTCACATTATATACCAAATGAAAGACAATTAAATACTCTTTCACATGAAATCCATGTTTTATTGATAACATGAATCAGAGATGAATGGCTTCTACTCAAATTAGGCCTTAATGGATAAAAATATTTGTTTGGTTTTTTGTCAAATCCAAAACTCTCAAAGAACAAAAAAATAATTTCTTTTCTTTCTGCAAGGTTCAAGATCAGTCAGGGTATTTGACACAGAGCACAAAATGATATCAGATACAATTTGTTATTATATTATCAGATATTAGGACACAGAAAGATAACACCCCTTACCATCAAAAACGTTGAAAATCTCCACCCAGACATTCAACACACAATATGGGACACTCATAAGCATGCAAACCACCCATGTTGTATATATCAAATGAAAG
Organism: Babylonia areolata; assembly: GCF_041734735.1. NCBI lineage: Eukaryota > Metazoa > Mollusca > Gastropoda > Neogastropoda > Buccinidae > Babylonia > Babylonia areolata. Next base: position 25,780,072 of record NC_134897.1, on the reverse strand, counting down.
AAAACTGAAGAAACTTTCACAAGAAATCCTTTTGTAATGATATCATAAGTCAGTCATGAATGGCATCTAATCAGGAATTGTGAAAGAATCAACACTGTCATACTATCATTCTGTTTCGGACTCTGATGAGCTCATGTTGGCAAGCAATTGACGAAAATGTACAGCGTGAGTCAACGGCGATCTCAGGCAAAATGGCGGCGAGAAAATGAAAGTGAGGCGTGGTCGAGTCGAACATTTATTTTGGTACTGTTTTATCAAATAAGGGTAAGTTTCTTATCTGATGCTCCAAAACCTGATTTTATCAAAATACAGAGTTAATCTAGAGAAAATCAGAAAATTGCCTTTTAGAAAAGTGGAATCAGCCAGCCAGCCAGTCAGATTATCGTTCCTGTGGGGACGAAGCTTACAGAGATGAACTGTTAAGAGTTAAGTTGTTGCTATCATTTTCCATGGTGTTAGAATTTAGATGGCCTCCATTTGCTATCTTTCAGGGCGTTGAATTCCTTTTCCCTTCTCCCTGGTGGAGTTTTGTGTTCTTACATGATGCATTCGTTCATGCGTGCATCATTCTTTACTGTCTTTTTGTGTGCTTTGTGATGGAATAAGATAGTTGAATGTGTGTGTGCTAGCATGCAGATTGGAAAAGTGGTTATGAATGTGAAAAAGACTCAAATCAATTTTTAGTTGTAGTATTGGAACACATCAGTGATATTTATAGTTTGTGCTTGAGAACTTAGTGGATGGTGTCATGACTGAATGGTAATATGATAACCTTGGCTTAATCATTGATGATATGATTGTAATAATTATGTTTTTACCTATTCTGGTCACTTTGCTTCTATTGCTTCTATGAACTGGGTTGTCTGCTAGTGCTATTGCCTGCCCCAGTGTGGCTGCATTTGTGTGTCTGCCTTTGGGCTATGTTCACATCTCCAAAGTCTCTGACCTTTTCATTGTTTGCAGTGGATTTCCATGAATGGTAATACTGTTGGCAGTTTATGTGTAACAGAACAGTGTAACGTTTTCCAGTGGAACAAGCCTTGTCACGGTCTGCTCAGCTTCTGGAGACCATCAAGACAGACGTGCTGGTCAGTCCTCGCTGTGTCAGTGACGTGGACAGTCTGAGCACTGATGTCCTGCTGTCCATCAACCCCCAGAAACCCACAGAGACCATCCCTCCCGCTGCTGGTGGAGGGCGACAGGGTCGCAGTCGTCATCGATATTCCTATCACACAGCCACTCACCAGCCTCGCTCGCTGAGCGTGGGGCCGGTGATGGGCGGCTCTCAGCAGTGCTCAGTGCAGACGTCAGGACGCCAGCGCTCTGTGGACAGCCTGCAGAGTGCGGGCCTGGCAAGGCTCAACTTCCTGGACCTGAACGACAGCGTATCCAACTTGTCAGAGTCTGGTGGCCTCTTGAAACGGCTGCAGGCTGCTGAGCTTCGTTCACTTTCAGGTTTAAGTGCAGACAGCACGGAAGCAGACCCCAGAGCCACGGGTCAGACAGGCCCCCCCAGCTGGATCCAGGAGCTGATCCCCCCCACCCCCACAAACCACGTGAACGGGAAAGACATGATGGATTCTCTATTCTCGGTTAGGGACATGTCAGGTGGGCGTAAGGCCCCCAGCTGGGTGAACGGCTTGGAGCAGTCTGACATCGCCTCCAGTGTGGCCACCCAGGACTTGCAGGAAGCTGCAGAGTCGCTGGCGCTGGGGGGAGGAGGGCAGAAGCTGCACGGGGCAGACACGGTGAAGAAGGCCTTTGAGGCGGCCATACGAGCTGACGATTCCGTCACCAGTGAGCTGTCGTACGCTGGCCCCGGTCTGAACTACTCCGACCTGGTGTCCAGCCCTGCTGCCAATGGGAAGAAAGGGACACCGGCCTCTCAGCTTCCCCACAAACGTCCTGGGAAGGTGTCCAGAACCAACAGTTTTGGCGGAACAGGCAGCAATGTGGGTGTGACGATGAGGAGGGACGTAGACAGAAGCAAGCCCCCCGTCACCATGAACCGAATCTTCCAGGACCTAGCGGGGGTGGACGCCAGAAGGTCCACCACACCTCAGGCCGCAGCACCCAACCTCAGCGCCTCTCTTGGCGCAGACAGCAGCAGCACAGCCTCCCTCCTACGCAGAAAAGTGTGTGATGATTCCTCGGAGGCAGCACAGTCCATGGACCAGTACCTGTCCCAGGTGACCGGTGGCAGCGAGGGGAGTGTTGGGGAGACTGGGAGGCGGGTGGGGGAGATACCGCGCTGTTCCAGCATCAACATGCTGAATGGGACGGGGGACCTTCCGGACGTCCCCTCCAACATCACCGGGGCCAGCTCCATCACCAAGGACAGCAACTTCTGTGAGTACTTGCAGTTTGCTTGGTGTTGTGATGCCCTGTGGTTTGGGAAAGAGAACCGCATACGTGCATGCATATGTACACACATGCACACCCCATCCATTCTTTCTTGCTACCATAGCACTGGATTAGTGGATATAGGACAGTTGTTACTGTCAGTGCATTGTAGAAGAAATTCAAAGTGCTGTCTTCATTATTACATATTGGACAGTTATAATTGAGTAGTATATTGTGGTAGGATTTCAAAGTGCTGTATTCATTATTACATGTGTGTGTGAGTGAGTGTGTGTGTGTGTGTGTGTACGCACGTGCATGTGTTTTTTGTGGAGGGTAAAACTTTCATCATGACACATTTAGTGATTTACCTTGACTCTAATTTTGATTCAAGGTCACAGCTTGAATGTTCAATCTTTTGTTTCAGATAGTACAGTTTATGTCAGATACTGACTACCTGATACTGATAGTATGTCTTATGAAAGGACATGAACTATACTGTCTGATGTATATAGATAGGAGCCCAAAAGTTCCCACTACTGGGATCTTGACATGAAATCTTGACCTTTTTTGCCCCCGTTCATCACTTCGTGGGCAACAAGTCACATGTTCATGTGTATGCACAAGTGGGCTTTTACGTGTACAACTACTTTTATCCCCTTCAGTAGGCAGTTATACTCCATTTTCAGTAGGATGCATGCCGTGTATGTTCTTTTTTCCATAACCCACTGAACACTGGCATGGATTACGGGATCTTTAATGTGCGCATTTCATTATCCTCATGCATATACACACGAAGGGGGTTCAGGCACAAGCAGGTCTGCACATCTGTTGATCTGGGAGATGGGGAAAATTCCACCCTTTACCCACCAGGTGCCATGACTGGGATTGAAACAATGGAAGTGGTCCTGGACCCTTAGACTGAAAGTCTAACACTTTAACCACTCAGCTGTTGGGCCCGCCATGACATTGCCTTAAGTTCGACAACATGGCCAAGGAGAGAAGGAGAATGTGCTTTATTCCACAGCTTATTTTCTTTACTACCTACTTAGGTGCACACATACATACACATGCACAGACACACACACACACACACACACACACACACACACACACACACACACACCACTCCACAACACTCCACTCCACACCACACCACACCATACTGCCTCCACCCCTCACCATCCACACCCACACCCACACCCACACAAAGTTGGTATCACCTGGTTGTACACTGCTGCAGTGTTTAGGTTCAGTCTGAGTTTGTATTAACTCTTTCAGTGCAAAGCCTATTTTGTGCTCAGTGACAGTTATTTGTCAAGTGATGTTTTGGTTACGGAGGGTGATAATTAAAAAAAATATTCTAGCATGTAGACTACTGAAAGAAAGCATATATATTTATATATAATCTATGATTTTCTTAAAATGAACACGCTATCTTGTTGTGACAATTTCATATGAATTAAATAATTCTGTGATACGAAAACTCCTACAATGACACGGATGGAAATTTCTGTGCTGGGGCACTCTAGGGGTTAAATATCAGTTTAATTAATCTTTGAAGTCTTGTCACCAGCAGGTACAGACTTTCACCAGCACCACCATTAACAGAACCAAGAGAGTAGATGAGTTTCAAAAGAATTCTTGTAGCCTTTGTCACTTTAAACAGACATTATCACCAGGGTTGTTTCAGCCATTCAGGGCTTCTAATAAGTTGAAAAAAATATATTGGGTGGTCCCATGGACTCTTTGCCATTGTTCTTGGGAGTCCCAGACAACTTTCAGGCACTCACTTTAATGCTGCACGTTCTGAACAAATCTGCACACCTTGACTAGTTCCAGTCATAATCATCTAGGTCTCTGGACCAAGAAGTGAAGGGAAAGAACTTCTTTGTAGCTCAGTTCAGTCCTTGCAGTCAGATGGAAGCTCTCAAGCATGATTTTCACTCTTTTCATGCGTTTGTTCTGGAACTCCTTTGAACGTCGCATGGACCCATTCATTGGAAATGCATTGCATCGATTCTGCTTTCAAAGCATCAGGGATGCATGCATGTTATATATGTTTATAAATGTGTTTTCAGAAACCCTGTGTCTCCCCAGTCTTCCTGACTGGTTGGGTTGGGTGGGGTCAGGGCAGGTGATGGTGAAATGTCTGGTCAGTTAGTTGTCAGTCTGGTCAGTCAGTCCTGTGGGAAGGATTGGTGTTTGGAGTTGAAGGAATTAGTTGATTGTCGATTGTTGGATAATTGCTGTGTTGTGGCTCACTGGTGTGTTGATTTACTGGTTGATGCTATATAAAAAATATGTAAAATATATGTGCATATTCTATGATATTTGAAATACTAAAAAGATATCACCTGTCAAAGAGCCATTAGAAGGCAGAGCTTTGACATTAAGAGCAGTCACTCAGATGGTCACAGGCACGCTTATCTTGTGATAAATTTGTACAGAATGAGACCGTACTGATTCCCTCTTTTTCCTTTTCCTGTACACCCCCAACTCCACCCCTCATCCCCCCATTCTCTCTTCCCCCCTCCGGCCTGTATTTTATCTTGTCGTCGGTCAAGCCAACACCAAAGCTGTCGATGGGTTATCAAAGAAACTACTATTTCATACACCTCAAAATCCCCCACGCTTTTGTGTGTGTGTGTGTGTGTGGGGGGGGGGGGGATCACACAGCATCTTACATGTTTGGCCAAATGAAAATCCCTCAAGCCTTGTCGCTGTCAAGTTGCAAGAAAGACAAAGGGTGATTTATTGTGGGGAGATAAGGGAACTGTCAGGTGAAACCCTTTGTCCACCACCTTCAAAGACAGGTTGGCAGCGTCATGGTGTGTGGACTTTTCCCTCTCGTGGAAACATTTGAAGTCTTGCTGTGAAACTCAAGCACATTAATAAAATATTATCCCATTGTGGTGTGATAAGCGGGATCCAGGCCAGTAAATCATGTTGCAACTTGCGATGGTGGCTGTTTTCTCTTGAACTTTTGGAAATAGCCTACAAGATCTTGTAAATCATGAGAGAATGTAAATTTATCAGTGTTGCTGGCGTACGTGTACACATGCATGCAGGCAGTTGTGTATGTAAAGCATGTATGCACTGACATACACGTAGGTATGCATGTGCGCATGCACACACACACACACACACACATGCGTATACACACGCACACTGTCTACACAGGGATACCATAAAGCAAAGCAGGAATTAAAAAAGGAATTATGGGGATGGGGGGAGTGGTCATGAGTGGTTCGTTTTATGTCATAGTATGTAATTTCTAACTTTTTCTTACATGTATAGGGCCCTGAGCTCTCAGTGAAAAAGGATGCATGCATACAAATGTGTTCAGTATGATGATGAGGATTATTATTATTATTATTGTCCATCATGTTTCTCATCTTTCCCAAGATGATATAGATAGTTAATGAATCCTTTTGGATGTTTACTCAGCCAGCAAGCTGTGCCTTGATGACCCCACACTGACCCCAGCACGACAGAGCCAGGCAGTGTCGGCACTGAAGAAGAACGGTGGGGGAGGAGGGGTGAGGGGGGACGACGCTGACCTTGACCTTCTGGAGGGAGACAGGCCCTGGGAGTCCCAAGTGCCGTCCTTGTGAGGATTTTTTTATTTTTTTTAATCTTTAGTCTATGTATAGATTTATTCTATTTTACATGAACAACATAGTCAGAAAATTAGTGTTAACATCAATATAAGTTAAAATGTATAAACCATCAGAGTTTAACAACCACTAGAAAAGAACATTTATAAAAAAAACCAAACAAACAAACAAAACAAACAAACATAAAAAACAAGGATTTAACACACACAAAAGAGACGAAGGACCTGAATATATGTATATGTCAGTTTTTATTAATTTTATCCTTATTTTACTTCTCTCTTAAGAGTTCATTCTTCTGTCTCTTCTCTCTTGCCTTGTCTGTCTTCTCTGCTCCTACCAGGCCCATCGTGCATCCTCACACACCTATGTATGCATGCATACAGTTTCAGTTTCAGTTTCCCATGGAGGCGTTACTGTGTTCGGACAAATCCATATACGCTACACCACATCTGCTAGGCAGATACCTGACCAGCAGTATAACCCAACACACTTACTCAGGCTGTGAGCGCATGCATATATATATATATATATATATATATATATATATATATATATATATATATTTGTGTACTTAACTTATCAGAGTGGATTTTTTCTACAGAATTTTGACTGAGGACAACACTTCAGTTGCCATGGTTCTTTTTCAGTGCACCAAGTGTGTGCTGCACACGGGACCTCGGTTTATTGTCTCATCTGAATGACTAGATGCTGAGTTTGATTCTCCCAGTCAGGCTCGGAAGAAATGGCGAAAGTGGGATTCAGACCCTTGTGGACTCTGCATTGTCAGATGAACGTCTTAACCATTCTGCCACCTTCCTCCTCAAATGTATGTATACATGAACTTGCATACACAGCTTGTGCACCCAGACGGACTTGTGCAAATTTGCTTATGCCGGTACACAGAGGAAAGGGGGATGTTGAAGTACTCATCCTGTGACCCATTTGTTTTAATTAGGCCACCATGGTGTAGTAATTACATTAACATCATGGTCTTCCACTTTTTACACACTGACACACACACACCCCTAACACTAACACTAACACACCTAATTGATTGAATGTTAATCAGAGTGACCAGAGATTGAAAGTAACAGGAACAGAATTGTAGATTTCCCAGGCGATGGCAACAGTGTTTAAATTCTGTAATGCTTGGAAGTGAGCAAGTTAGAATCACAGAAAGTAATGATATAATAATAATATTTTATTTTTATGTAGCGCTATAATAAAAGCATAAGCAAGCTCTAAGCGCTTTACAATCCAGTGCCTAAAGTGAAACAAGAAAGCATATAAAAAGTAGCAGAAACATAAAACAGAATCATTAATATTATAAAAACACAATGCATAAAACTCACAAAGTAACATACTATCAATACTACAACTGTTACACTCCAACACTCACACTAACATACACACACAGACACACACATGATTAAACGGCTGAGATGAGAGCAATTTTCACTTAAAATACTTACATGTAAAAAGGAACATAATTGTAATCTGCATGCCACAGATTTTGTAAAAATTGTAAAATAAAATTTTGGGTAGAAAAGGTAAAAGGGATAAAAATCGGGTCATTCTCCCTTTCGAACCACACCACCACCATTCATCTACCCACCCCCATTCTCTCTACTCTCCCATCACACACACTTATATTGCCATGGGCCTGGGACAACAGCACTATTTGAGTTATGGCAAGTATTTTTTAAAGAGGTAAGTTTTAAGATTTGCTTTAAAGGTAGATAGATGAGTTGTTTGTCTGAGAGCAATAGGCAGAGAATTCCAAGTTGTTGGGCCGAAGACGGAAAATGACCTCTTTCCACAGGAGTTAAGGAAGTATCAGGGAACAGTTAGCTGGGAGAAATCAAGAGATCTCAATGTTCTTTTTGGCAAGTACGGGTTGATAAGCTCAGAAAGATATGAGGGTGTGGTATCATAATTTAGGCACTGAAAGCATAGGCAGGCAACCTTATATTCAATTCTGGCTTGAACAGGCAACCAATGAAGTGTCCGCAGGAGAGCAGTAGCGCTTTCTCTCCTCGACTTTTTAAAAGTATTGCATTCCCATTTGGATGGCTGTTAAATCGTTATGTTCATATATTTGGAAATGTTGGAACTTTTTTTTTCATGTTTTTGCCATGGATATCTGAAGTATATCAATCATTCTAATAATGTTATATTGGCTAAACAGACACATTGTAATCGAAATCAGTATTCAGTGTTTGATGATGGTATGCTTTCAGCAAATCCCCAGTGTATGTTGGAAGTTCCAGTCCAGAGAATGCTAATGGCAGCATGGTATGTATAACTCAATGAAGTATTGTCTGTACACAGTGCCTGTATGTTCGTTTACTGTGCATGTACTGTTTTCTAGTAAATTATATTATTAACAACATTTCCAGCAATTGTATTTAAATTTCATTTTTTAAGTATTTTCTTTCTTAAGTCAGCCAAGAAAAAAAATGCTTCCCACACAGTCTGATTTTATTTAGTCTGCATTTGCAGGCTAAGTGTTTTGCCAAAGGAAGGAAATATTTCTTGATTTTTGTGATATCGTCATTTCCAAAAATTGTCAGTTCTGTGCTCAACATTATATTCATGCCTGGCTTTAAAGAGTGTCTGGCCTTAAAATGTTCCTATAAATAAATTAGCCTCTCCACTCTTTCATCCACAGTTTCTCTAGCCTTCTGTCCACATGTCTTTGTAAGTTTTGTCTTTTGATCCCTCTGTATCAGAGTTGTTCTTGCACATGAAATTTTGGTGTGAAAAAGCTTTGATTTGTTTCCACACATACCTTAGTGCTATGCACATACATTTATTAGTGGTTGTAGAAGTCATAGCCGTGATTGTAGAAGAACCATTCCAACGCTGACTTTCCTAAAACCCTCTTGGCCGAGAGAGTGGGGATGTAACTTGGGTAAGACAGTCTCCACTATAATCAGATTCTTACCCAGATAGTCAGGACAGCGGATGCCTCCTCTGCTGTTCTGGTGGTCATAGTCGGACACGACTATCATTCAGTTACAGTATTTTTCCTTGCAAAGAAAGGTGGCGGTGTGTTCCAGAGTCGGCCAGAGACGCCCACCCTGAGCGGTGGGCAGCAGCCGGGCAGCATGGAGGCCCTCAAGCAAATGCTGTTCCGCCTGCAGACTGAGGAGTCCTCATCCTCCGCACCTCCCCAACACCCAGCCCCACCCCCACCCCCAGCCTCAGCCCTGGTTGCTGTCTCTCAGGTAACAGTTTGCTGCGTCAGTCACTTTTTGCTGTCCTGAGACAGGGTTTGAAAGGTGATGACAATCAGTGATGTGACGCTGAGTTCAGTTTTAATGACCTATTTATGTATCTAAAGAGAAGCAAAAAGGCAGACAGAAGAGACATAGAGTGTTAAGTGTGAGAAAGGAGTTACACACTGGATTCTTCTGACTGATCTTCTTTCTTTGTGGTATGTGACTTGTTCACTTGTACAGTGCATGAATGTTTTTTGTGTTTTTTTACATGTATGACTGTTTTTACCCCTGCCATGTAGGCAGTCATACTGCATTTTCATGGGGTGTGCATGCCAGGTTTGTTATTGTTTCCATAATCCACTGCATGCTGACATGGATTACGGGATCTTTAACATGTGTATTTGATCTTCTGCATGTCTATACACACAAATGGGGTTCAGGTGCCAGCAGGTCTATACATCTGTTGACCTGGGAGATCAGAAAAATCTCCACCCTTGACCCACCAGGCAGCATGACTGGGATTCGAACCTAGGGTCCTCAGATTGAAAGTCCAACACTGCTGACTGATGAAGGTGTGTGTGTGTGCAGGACAACAAGGAGGCAGAGCTGATGCCTGCACTGAAGGACTACGACTTTGAGGTGGAGCCAGGCGGACAGTCCTTGGAAAGGTCAGTGACAGACAGAAAACGTTGTGCCTTTCTTTGTTCATGGTGCATGTGCATGATCATGATAATACATGTACATCAAAACTTACAAGCACATACACACGCATGCACTTGCATGCACACACATACACATTATTGTGCAAATAACCCTCATGCATACGCACAGACACATACACATGCACATACACACACACACACACACACACCACACCATGACCTTCACTCTCTTTCTCTGTCTGTCTCTCTCTCTCTCTTCATCCCCCCTGTCTATCTCTCTGTCTCACTCACTCATTCAGAGAGGGAGTGAGTTTGGAGCTAAAATTTCCTCAATTTTCACATCTGTCAGGAGTCAGAAAAGAAGCATGCATCCTGTATCTTAGGATGCTGTTGACTTTCACTTTTGGGTAGAGCGCCTAAGGCATGTATCTGAGCCAAGGCAGTGAACCCACAGTTATAAACACAGCTGCTGTGTCCTGTGTTCCTGCAGAGCTCTGGTTCACCTGGGACGTCTCAAGACTCTGGTGCAGAACGGGACGGCACCAGCGCCTCCTTCTGGTCCTGGGAGCCAGGAGCAGCCAACTTGCTCCTAGCCTCTGTTGCTGCACAGGGCTGGACGGCGGAGTGGCTGCCGCTGGACAGCTGTCACAGTGTGTCGCCTGTACTGTTTTCCTGACCCGTCGACTGTGTGCTTCAGTGACCACTGGCAGTCAGTGACCAGGACCTCAGGAAACACATGTTTAGGGGTGGTGGACGACCAGTCATGAGAACACCAACTTGCAGAAACAAACTAAAAAATACAAAAAAACAAAAAAAATCAGAAGAGTTGCAGTTCTTAAATGCAGAACGAATGGAGCTTGTGAGGACAAACAAAATCTCAAGGTAAAAGGCAAACAGTGTGACAAAGAAACCAACTCTGTGTAGAAGAACATTCAACAAGAGGTTCTTGAAACAATCACATGGTTGTATTCTTTTCTACCTGAAATGAAGGTACCTGCTTGTAGATTCTTTCATCCCTGAAAATGGCATATGTACTGGATGCATGATCTGTGCTAAGTTTTACACACTGAGGAGTCCATCATCTGGCATCAGTCTCAACCAGGAATGTGAACACTCACCAAACCAGAGATCTGAAGAAGAGACAGCTGATGACTTGAAAGGCTCTTCACGAAATGAACTTGTTCATGTGATTGTTGTCATTGATGTTTGACAGATTTTGAAATTTTTTCTTTCTTATACGTTTTTACAATGAATTACACAAAGAAGCTGAAATCGCCAAATCTGAACAAAATTTACTCCATGAAAAAAATTGATCAAAAATGTGTGAAAGAAGAAAAACAGATCATGTGTTTGAAAATGAAATGTTCATGCATGTATTGTTGAATAGATAATGTATTCTGTCTGTCAGGTGCTGCTGAGATCAGGATTAGTAAATGAGAAAGAAATTAAACAGTGTATTCTTAAATGGAGAGCATATAATTATTTTCCTTTTTTTTATTTATTTATTTTTTTAACTGTCTTATTAAGTCACTGATGATAATGATGCACATTCATGTCATGAAAATATAATTTTGACACAGAACTTCATACAACAAAAAAAAACAACAAAAAAACAACAAAAAACAAAAACAAAAAAATGTAGTTTTTAAATAACATTTGTTATGAACATTTCAGATGAGAAACTGCATAATTTCTCTGCTGTTCACAATGTTTCAGTTTTCAGTCTAGATCTCCATCACTTCAGCAGATTAGAGTGTTGGATGGAAACTGCCCCCGCCATACCCCTCCCTATCTGTTGATCAGTGCTGGCACTGTGTGACCCCCTCCCACATGAACACCACCAGCTGGGAGGTTTCTCTCTCAAACTAGAATATCCCTGCTATGAAGGATCTTGAGATCAAATTCTAGTAAACAATTAATCATATTTTACGAGATATCAGTCGTTAATTGATTTATGCAATGGAGGATTTCAGAACTCATCTGCATTTTTCTGAATAATTTGTTTGCTTTTATGTTCTGTGTCAGTTATACACAAAAGAACCCAAGGCAACACATTCTGTGCCAGGCAAAATGCTGTAGACAAATATATTTATACAGGCAAGTATATACAGACAGTTTTTTTGGTTTTTTTAATGAGCAGTACCACACAACACAAAAGAAATGTGAAGCAACAGATTATGGTGATGCTCTCTAATTTGGGGAGCATCTGAATTTAATACAGAGAAATCTTTGTGACTACAGTTCTAAATACAACAGCACAAAACAAGATACATTGTCCAGACTTTGTAGATTACTTTTGTAATCAGTTTATCTTGGGGGCATTCCTTTTCATGAAATTGTATGTTGTAAAATGATTTTGTTTTCTTTTGTAGTGTATAAAAAACATGTTGGTTGCCACATATTTCACACCAATTCTGATTTATCTGTGATAACATCATCATTTCATGTACGTTGTGTTATTTCAGCTCGAAGAACACTGTCGTTTCATTTATGTATCAAAGTCATTCTATTTAATGATTTATATATCAAATTCATTTCATTTATGTAACAAATTATCTCAGCTCTTAGATATGCACTGCCCTTCTTTTTGACTTACCATACCTTTTTGTTCTCTGAACATTCACAAATCATTGATGTCAGTTTTTGTGATTTATTCATGTTATATTCATGATTTCATGATCAAGGCTGCTTTGTTACTTTCATGTTTTTGTTTTATTTTGAACTGTTCAGAACAATCTCAGTTTCATTACTTTTATATTCTGTTTATTTTGATACGCAAAATAAAAAACCATGGAAACATTAATCTGGTTTTTGTACCCAGAAATGAAAACTTTGAGTGAGAAAAGAATGATCTGCTGCCTTCCTCCTTTAAATACTGTTCAGTGTGTGTGTGTGTGTGTGTGTGTGTGTGTATTTATGCCAGTCTGTGTGCTTACACGCAGCAGATATATTCTCTGAAAGTTCATGAGTCTAATACTTATTTTGTTGTGGTTTTTTGTTTTGTTTTGTTTTTTATTGGTTCTTCAGTTTTCCATACAAATATATTTTGTCTTTTGAAATGGAACAGGAAAGCAGGAAAGGCAAAATGGTGCAGGTAGGCGGAGGGAACAGTTATTGGCAGAATGCAAAATGTATTGGTTTTGAAGGCTACAGGCAGTAACTCATTTCCAAAACAATAGTTGAAATGACACCACAAACATCCTCACAAATTTGTTATATTGATTTTTTTCTTCTTTTAAAAATTTTTTTTTTTTTTAATGAAAATTGTTTTGGTGTCTTGGATTGATTTTTTGTTCTGTAGGATGATACAGAAAGCAGAAGATTTTTAATGCTTCAGAAAATCCAGCGAATGAAGACTGGGGTCATCATATGTTTTTTGATTACCTAAATTTTTGTTTTTATTAAATCTCTTGGGTGAATAGTGATAGGTATAGCTTCATGCTCATCACACGTTCTGCAGAATTTTGACAATAATGAGACAAGTGCAGCACCAGTGCCTCTACTGAAGAGAGTGTGGCAGTATAAAATAATAAAATTATCCTCAGAAGTTAAATCATAGACATGAGGAAAGATTGTGCAGCCATTAACAGACAAGCAAAGTTCATTTTATAAAGTTGATCATGGACAAACACACCAAAAGTTTCAACAGCACACACAACATTACCATACAGATAAATTGATGCTTTGGGTTTTTTTGTGTGTGTTTTTAAAAAATATTTTTATTGAATAATTGAACCTTGATTTGCACCATTTTATGAAAATATATTGCTATACACAATACAAAACATCCTCATCCCCAAATAAAACATTTCAAAGAATATTTGACATTAACTGTTTAGTCAAACGCACACACAGAAACACAAACACACATACACACACTGCTAATTCATGCAAGAAGTAATCACAGTCCGTTATTTTTCTAATATTCATACAAAGCATGAGAAAGTCTGGTCAATTTTTTCCATTCTTTCAAAAACAATGTAAAAAAATCTTACATTCTAAGTTACAAATATATATATATAGAGAGAGAGAGGGAGGGAGAAAGAGAGAAACTATAAAGAAGGAACTAACAACCCTTGTGAGCACAAAGCCTCCTTTTTTTATTTCTTGGACTTCACTTCTCTCAAACAACATTTTTCATTGAACTTACAATTATTCAACTGGATATTAAAATTGGTGTATTATAATTTACTGGAAGATAATTTCCCAGCTGGAAAAACAACAACAACAACAAACCAACAAAAAAAAAACCCCAACAAAACATTGAGCAACCCTAAGCTGAGCCCTGTTGAGCCACAGTTAGCAAAAACCAAACAAACAACAGATTTCTAAAATCGAACATACTTAACCTTTAAGTCACAATACAATGTATATCAGCGAATATTATCAGTGAAATATCCCAAATATTAACTACAATGTGAGGCTTTTCTGTCTAGGTAGGAGTTCACACCACACACACACACTCTCTCTCTCTCTCTAAAAATCATCTCCCACAACCCTGCACATAAAAATTTCTCTAAACATTGCAAAGATTACCAATGAAAAGCCATATCAGCCGGTATAAACCAAATACACTGTATCACTTTTTAAGTAAATGAAGAAAAAGAAAACCGGTCTACAATGTCAACACTGTCACCCTGTCAGCGATGTTATCCACATCAAAAACATACATCTTCAACGTAGCAAGATGCAAAACCTTCAACACTCATCTCATACGCACATTTTTTTTTTTTTTTTTTTTCTAAGTAGCATTTTAGTAATTCAATTGCATGGATCAGCAAAACACTGTTTGGGACAATTTCTGCTTAAAATGGAATAAGTATTTTTGCCATGAAGGATTTTGAAACAAGTAAATGAAAAAGACAGTAGCAAATTTTCTAAAACCTTAACAGACAAGGACACATGAGTTATTGTACAAACATTATGCATCAAAAACCAAAAATAGATTTAGATTTACTGGTGAATTAAATATTCTATGCAAATAGCTTAGTTAAATCAAATCAACAAATCAAAAATAACAAATCCACAGGGAAAGCACCTAATCGACATGGAAAGTAACTGGCCAGCTATCTATGATTACCAATCTTGTTCCAAACCTACCAGTAAAGAGTGTCCAACATGGACCCTTGACTTGGAATATGAAGTTGAAAAATATGTTTGCACAATTATGATAAGTGCTGAGATAATAAATTCTACAATCATCACTCTTTTTGCTGCCACCCACACGGCCCCAAATCTGTCGGCAGTCAGGCTGACCTCGATCAGGACTGGACACTGTCACATTCTGTCTTCATCTTTTTTTTCTTTTCTTTTTTTTTTTTTTTTGCTTTTTGTTTTGATTTGTTTTCATTTTTGATTTGTTGTTTAAACTGTTGCTAACTTTGCATCAACTTTTACACAAATGCATGGTTGATTTCAGACACTGATAGTAAAATCATTGTGAATCTGCATGACTTTGGAAACCTTTCTTTTCAAAGACTGAATTCAGTGGAAATTTATGTCAAAGAATGCAAGATAGTATACTGTCTGATGGTGTTCTCATCACATTGTATTAGGAATTGTTATTCTGTGTTCTGGAAGAATATCATTGTACTTCCAACGACAAGACCCATGTGATCTGATTCTGATTAGATGTCATGGAATACTTGATCGATTCTTTCAATGTGTAGACAAACATTTTGATTTCCAAATGTGACAAACAGTTTTTTTCAGGAATGTTTCTCGAGGATTTATGATTTTCACTACTGTGCAAGAATTTCATGATGCTGATAGTTGGAAATGTCTTGTGAATATGTATAACCCTGTCACTTGGTCTCATGCAAACGGTAGGTCTGGTGTTTTCTCAGTAACCACAAGTTACTGGGAAAGGGAAAGGATACAGAATACTTCATCATCTTCAATAAGAGAAATTAGTTTGTGATGTATGCTACATAAACAATGTGTATTAGAATCACAGCCATTCAATCTGAATACATAAAAGACATAAAATGCGTAGCAGACATAAACCTCCAATACACAGAAATCACAATCATGCACATGCAATAACCACCGTAAGACAGCAGACATAAAATGTCATACTGTCATTAAATATAGACAGGCAAGCAGACTGGCAGACTGACAAATAGATGAACAATCAAAATTAAGGTGAGCACACATGCCCACTTTCTTCTTTTTCTTGATACAAAAAAACTATTGAAGAAATATGATATGAACAATTTCTTTCTGCTTAGCAATGATAAACGAATACTCAGAACAAACCACAGAATAAACCAGACTCACTTTAGTCTGATCTCATAACTTTTTTTTTTAACGCTGTGGAGCAGAACATGATTTCTGTTAAAGCTTTTTTTTCCTTGCGGAAATATAAAATGTGGAGAAGTTGGTAACTGGTTACATTTTAAAGCTATCATTCCCTCCTTTGTGCTGAAACACTGGGATTTTGATATGTGGAGCTGAAACTGGTCACAATCTATGATTAATCCACACTGAATGTCATAGTGTAGCAGTTGATGTCATGAACTGACTTGACATTTGACATTATTGCTTGCGGTCCAGCTGACTACACAAGGCCATATCAGGACTGCCGAACAAAAAAAAAAAAAAAAAATTCAACTGCATTAAACACAATACCCTGTCACATCTTGAAAAAAAAAAAAAAAAGAAAGAAAGAAAAAACTCCAACAAAACCCTGCAAAACAACACAGCTCATGATAAATCTTTTTCTTCCTCTCATTCTTAGTTCATGACACATTATCTAAATCACAAAGCTCTTTAAGGCAATTAAGACAAGGCTGTGCTGCAGACAACAGCCCTCCCACTTATAATCCCCAGATTACCAAAAAAGAATGACGAAAAAGGGTACAAAATACTTTGAAGCCAAACAAACTAAAACATATATATGGCCATTCTGGCAAATAACACTGCAGAATGGACAGCTAGTGCTCATCTCAGTGTTTACAAAACACAACCTGATTGTCAGAGCAAAATAACATTGGTAGTACATCACAGACAGCAGAAAAGAGAGAACAAAAAGTGTCATGGCATGCTAGAAAAACAGGGGAAAAGACTGGGAAGGCAGAAAAAGCAGACAATAGTGAAGGAAGATAAAGGCAGAAACAAAGAGAGCAACAGAAAAGAGGAAATTTCTAGCGATTAATTTCCAGAAGGTGAAAATACATTTGCTACGCCACTGACGAAAGAGACTAGTGGATATCCTGGTATCGACGTTGAGTCCCTGGAAATAGATTTCTAATATTTCCAAGACTTTTTTCCAGGCTTTCATGACTGTATGAACTATAGATCTATATATTATGTACTGAAAGATTTAAAACAAAGACTAGGACCACACAACTGAATGTGACTTTGTGACTCCCGGATACAGAGTATGGCTGCCTGACCAGTAGAACAGTCAGAAATGGAGAGACTGACTAGTGGAGGGAAGTGAACATGAGAGAAGAACATGAAAGGGCGGGAAAAGAAGGATGGTTATTCCTTCTGTTCAGTACTCTGTGGATGAGGCAGTCTTCCCTTTCTGTCTCCACATGTTGTTGTTACTCTCTCCTCTCCTTGTAGTGTTCGTCAGGCAGCTTCCTCAGCCTGTCTGCAGCCTGTAGACGTGTAAGCAGGATCACTGTTAATGCACATGCGCACTCACACATGCACACACACACACATTCTTGGTGCACACACACACACACACACACTTTCACTTACTCGTATGCGTACACAGTAATTCCCCCCCCCCCCCCCCCCCACACTCGATTTTTTTCCTTCCCTCATCTAATATCACTTAAAGTGAAAAGACGTTAAACTAAAGAACGAACAAACAACACACACCCCACCCCACACAGAGATATTCTTGCTGCAGTGTGCACATTATGAAAGCCAAATTCGTGATTTCACAAGAGGGGTTGAGCCTATGGGAAAGAATTTTTTTGGCACAACAGATTTTAAAGTGACAAGATGGTATTCCAAAGCTAGAGATGAGTGCTTGTTAGGTGTCCTATTGAAAAATAATTACCATAAAATGAAAATCTGCAAAAGAAAATGTGAACAGTTTGTTTGCCATGACTTGCAACAGTTTGTTAGGTAATGAAAATCGGCAAAAGAAAATGTGGACAATTTTTTTTGCCATGATTTGCAACAGTTTGTTGGGTCATGCTAAAATCTGTATGTTACTGATATCTAACTACAAATGAACTTTGTAATGTCTACAAAACTCAAAGTTTTTTTTTTGGGGGGGAAGCGTGCTTCACGCTTTTTAGACATGCCATGGGTATCCATGTTTGGGGGCCCTCAGCTTCACTTGTCATCATACTGGCTTGTGGTTTTCAAGGACTTCCTTTGCGTTAGCTGTGCTTGACTATGTGTGTATACATATGTATGTGTACATAACTACATGCATGTATATGAATGTGTATTATGTGTGAATGTGTTTATGTAAGTTTGTGCCTGCCTGTGTGCGTATGTGTTAGGGTAGCTGTTAGATACACATGTATGTTAAAATGTATGCATGCAGTGTGTGTGCGCGCGTGTGTGTGTGTGTGTGTGTGTGTGTGTGTAGTCACATTTTGGTGTGTGTATGTAACATAGATGTAATGTTTTATGTTAACAAAAGCGTTTTTGTAAAGCACCTAGAGCAGATTTCTGGATAGTGTGCTATATAAGTATCCATTATTATTATTATTATTGAAGTATTCTGTAACATTTATGGATATGGTCAAGTTTCGGTTTCTCAAGGAGGCGTCACTATGTCACCCCACATCTGCCAGATGCCTGACCAGCAGGATAACCCAACGCACTTTGTCAGGCCTTTAGTGCAAGCACATATATTTGTTTCAATTCAATTCAAAATACTTTATTATCTGCTTCAACCAAACAAAAAAAACCCAAAAAAACAACCTATCAGAGTGAATTTCTGCTACAGAATTTTGCCAGAGGACAACACTCTCATTGCCTTCGGTTCTTTTTCAGTGCACCAAGCGCATGCTGCACATGGGACCTCGGTTTATCATCTCATCTGAATGACTAGATTCTCAGTCTGATTGTCCAGTCACACTTGGGGAGAAAGAGCGAGAACGGCATTTGAACCCAGACTCTCACCCACAGAGTCTCTGTATTGGCAGATGAGTGTCCTAACCACTGTGCCACCTTTTTCAGCGTAGGAGGGCCGGGCCCAGTGCTCTCCTTTCACTGCTTTGAACCTCCCCTAACTGAAGTCAGGTACCCATTCACACCTGGGTGGAGAGAGGAAAATCAGAAGTAAAGTACGTACGTCTACCCAAGGACACAACATAACACCGAAATGAGGCTTCCAACACTGATCACTGGTGAACACTGGATCAGAAATCCAGCACCTAACCGATTCAGCCACAGGCCCACCCCTCCTCCCCAACCCCACCTCACCTCATCCCAACCCCCCACCCCCACCCCCATGGTTGTGGTCACACAGCTGAAGAAAAACAAACAAAAAAACCACCGGTCACCTGTTCTGGCGTGAGGTCCCGCTGACCCTGCGCCAACATCTCGTAGCCCACCATGAACTTCTTGACGGTGGCGGAGCGCAGGAGAGGTGGGTAGTAGAGGGCGTGGAGCTGCCAGTGACTGCAGTCCTCCCTCAGCCAGTCCCCACCGGGGGCACCTGCCACCACAGCCTCACTGTCAACACTTTGCATGGTACCCCTGTCAGTACAGATGTACCCCATCAGTGCAGCTGTACCCATCAGTGCAGCTGCACTGCAGTTTCTGTGGAACAGACACTTTCTGCCCAATCAGTGCAGCTGCATTGCGGTTTCTGTGGAATTAACACATTGTACCCAATTAATGCTGCTGCACTGCTGTTTCAGTGAAATTAACACTGTGTACCCTACCAGTGCAGCTGCACTGAAGTTTCTGTGAAGTTAGCACTGTGTACCCTATCAGTACAGCCACAATACAGTTTCTGTGGACCAGCCCTGCAACAGCTGGGTGCTCTGTCAAAGCCACACCACAGATACAAATGGCACACATCATCATCAAAAACAGCGTAATCCCCCTGAAAACATCAACAAACAACATTGAGGCCACAACCAACAAGCTTAACTCACTCTGGATGATGGAACACTACAGCGTTCCTGACGTAAGGTAGCGTTCCGGATGACAGAACACTATAGCGGTTTTGACAATTAGAAATTTGTCCATGTTTTCCCTCATGGGGTGGCATAAAAATCGCAGCTACACCGGGCATTGTGAACTTGTCATGGGTCGAATGGAAAGTTTCTTTCTGAGGTTCTGTAACTGTACACTCGCAGGCCAGCTGTTGACCTTGGTACCCCACATGACAAGCTAATCCGCATACATATCGAAAATGGCGTCGCAGGCGATATAAGTGGAAGTTTTGGGAGCAAACTAGATCATGACAGTGGCTTTTTACTGCTGCTGAAGTGATTGAAATGCTTCAAACTGAAGGTTTCGACATCGACGAGGATGATGAAGACGTTGAATAAAGTATCTGCAGTGAAGAAAGCTACCAGCAAAAAGGTACTGACAGTGACTCAGCTTCTGAGGGCTGTGAAGAGGGGGAGGGGGGTGGGCGTACACATGATGTTAGAAGAGGGGCCAGTGGGTCAAGTACAGGGAGTTTCATTCACCTTTGTGTTTTGTATTTTTTGTGATTTTTTCCGTAACCCTAACAAACGGGTTGTCTGTAGGGGAAAGCAAGAGAGAAAACTATTTGATGAGTGAGTTAAGGCACTGAGTGAAAATGCAACTGAGTGAGAAAACAAAACTGAATGTGCCTACTGCAGTACGAAAATATTGGTACTCTGTCTTAGGAAAGCGACTGGGTGATATGGATAAATCATCACTTGGGGTATCATCAATGATATTGATATATTCATTATGGAGTGGTGGCACAGTGACAGGACGATGATGTACAAAGCTAGAAGTTTCATGCTTACTGTTATTAATTCTATTTAAAATATCATTATACATCACATGGAAAAGAATATTCTTGACACTTTTTTTATGGCACTTCAGTTTTCTTCCAAATTCAAACCATTTCATTCAGCTATCTTCCAAAAGCAAACCATTTCATTCAGCTATCTTCCAAAATCAAACCATTTCATTTCACATTACATTTTCAATTTCCGATTTGGAGAACAAAATTAAATGCAGAAAACATAGCAGACTACAAAGGCTTCAACTTGTGCTATTATCAAGGAGATGATAAAATAATAACAATATTAATCAAAAATGTATTCACATAGCACTAAATCTTTTGCAGAGACAAAGTGCCCTCAGTTTCACTCACGATTTTCACACACAAGCATAACTTTGAATCAAAGCAATGAAAAACGAAAGTTATAAATACATACTGACAGAAGGCTGGGGAAATTGAGGGCAAAAAGACAGGTAGGTTTTAAGGCCAGATTTGAAAGAGCTGATAACAGGGAACTCACAAAGTGAAAGAGCAACACTGTGAGGTTTAGGAACAGAGACTGAGAGAACGATTTCAAGAGTGTGTGTCTATACAGCATGACACTTACCATGCCAACCCATGGAGTAAGGAAAGGACACTTCAAACAGGTTGTCATACTTGGTCAGCAGTTTCTTCATCATCACGGCCAGATCTGAAATGGCATACTTGGTGCTTACTTTTTGAAACAAAAAGGACATCCAAAATATATCCCCAATTTCATTGTGCAAACTATATTCTAATCATGCACACCACTTTTCCAGATTAAGAAAAGGAACACTTCAAAAACAAAACACTGCAAAAGAATAAAAGAATGTGAAAACGTCTCCATTTTCAAAATCTAAGCACTGATACACAGGAAGTGATACCTTTCTGAAGAAACTGAAGACTTTACACAAGCTGGTGATACTGCTGGCTCTAAACTTTGTTCAGCAATACAAACCTTGGTGACAAGAATCTCTCTCTCAAGGAAAGGCAAGAAGTTTATTTCATGCTCCCACCGGGAGCACTGGAAAGGTGATACACATACGTCTTTTACATGCATATAGACAAAAAGAGTAAATGAAAAAAGTTAATAAAAAAAACCACTTGTGTAACAACAAAAAATGCAACAAGTCATTTTCCCCAGCAACAGGTAAAATTCTTTACCCTAGCCACAGACAAAATTTTATTGAAAATGAAATATAAATAGAAGGGGAACAGGATATAAGTTTTGATAATATTTTTTTGTTTTTGCTTTAAAAAAACACAAAAAAACAGTAAGTGGAATTCAACAGAGATTGGGTGGGTTCTATACTGTATAAGTTAACATTTTTGTCTGATGCTGTGAAATACGGGGCAAACAAACAGTGATACTAAATGTTGTTTGCCGAACATTTATCACAGATTCTTTCATTTCTGAGTAAGTTGTTGAAACACTCTTTCATTACAGGCAGTTAATTACTGGTTTTTTCTGAACTTCACTGATCCCTCTTCTTTTTCTGTGTTCTGTAACTCCCATGTTCACTCAAGCATGTGCCAGGGGACTTACACCTGTCTGAACATTTTACTCTGCCATGTAGACGGCCATATACTTGTCTGAACATTTTACTCTGCCATGTAAACAGCCATACTCTGTTTTCCATGCTGGGTATGCTCCTGTTTCCATAACCCACCGAATGCTGACGTGGACATGGATACAGGATTTGAAATGCATTTATCTTCTGCGTGGGTATGCACATGTTGGGGGTTCAGGTACTTTTAATTCTGCACATACGTTGACGAAGGAGATCAGAAAAATCTCCACCCTTAACCCTCAACCCACAAGGTGCACTGGAACCGGGGATCAAACTCTGAAAACTCAGCTGAGAATCCAGCGCCCTCACCAATCAGCCACAGCACTGTTCAAACTTCAAAATCAATTACAATGTAAATTTCTCACCATCTCTCTCCTCGCCGGTGAGGTCCTGAATTCTAAGGACATGACGTCGCGGCAGCAGCATGGTCTCATATGGCCACATGGCCCAATAGGGCACCAGCCACACCCAGTGGGCTGTCTCCAGCACCACACGCTCTTTTTTCGCCACTTCCTTGCTGAGGTAGTCCACCAGCATGGGACTACCGTACTTCTCCATGTAAGCCTTCTGTGTCCTTTCCTTCACCGCCAGTTCGTTAGGTAGGAAGGAGCTTGCCCACACCTGTGAATAAAAACAGGATGGTAGATATCTCACACTGCTTCCAAAAACGCAACGAACTTCAGTATGTATAGACTACTGCAGCAAAATTCAGACTGGTAAATATCTCACAATGCTTCCAACCAGCGCAACAAACTTACACACAGGCTACTGCAGCAAAATTCAGAATGGTAAATATCTCACAATGCTTCCAACCAGCGCAATTAACTTATGTATAGACTACTGCAGCAAAATTTGGATTACAGCTTTCAACAGCTTGACTGTGAAAATAAAAGTTGATATGTAAAACTAAGTGTTTTTAATGTTTCAATCTATTTCAGTACTTTCCCTATAAGCTCTTCAAGTACTTTTGACAGCACATTGCTCTGCATATCATAATTGTAGAAAAGGTCTATTGCCGCTGAATTGTTATTGTCAATTCTTATCAGAATGAAGACTTTGTGTGTAGTGCTGATTTTGTCTTTGTATTAAGACACTTGATATGAGTATCGAAGGTTGGTTGGCTTTTGAGCAAGACTGGGTGTAGAATAAATTGGCAGAAGACTGGGTATAAAAAAAAAGATAATAAAAAACCTAAATAAATAAAGGAAAAAAATGGAAAAAAGGAAAGAAACAAAATGCACATAAAACCACCCCAAGTCCCCAAAATAGAGCAAAGAGATAAATAAGAAAACAAAAAATATACATAAAAGCTTTATAGAAATTGAATTTAGGGAGAGTAAAATCATATATAATTATACAAAACACAATATTTTGTTGCAAACTCCCAATGCTAAAGTTTATCAGTTAACTACTTGAATGTCTGTGGTGAGGTTTATGAATTAACTAGCGGGATGTCTATGGTAAAGTTTATCAATTAACTATGGGGATGTCTATGGTAAAGTTTATCAATTAATGATGGGGATGTCTATGGTAAAGTTTAGCAATTAACTCTGGGGACGTCCATGGTAAAGTTTATCAATGAACTATGGGGACGTCTATGGTAAAGTTTATCAATGAACTATGGGGATGTCTGTGGTAAAGTTTATCAATGAACTATGGGGATGTCTGTGGTAAAGTTTATCAATGAACTATGGGGATGTCTGTGGTAAAGTTTATCAATGAACGATGGGGATGTCTGTGGTAAAGTTTATCAATGAACTATGGGGATGTCTGTGGTAAAGTTTATCAATGAACTATGGGGATGTCTGTGGTAAAGTTTATCAATGAACACTGGGGATGTCTGTGGCAAAGTTTATCAATGAACTATGGGGATGTCTGTGGCAAAGTTTATCAATGAACGATGGGGACATCTATGGTAAAGTTTATCAATGAAATCTGGGGATGTCTGTGGCAAAGTTTATCAATGAACTATGGGGATGTCTGTGGCAAAGTTTATCAATGAATGATGGGGATGTCTGTGGCAAAGTTTATCAATGAACTATGGGGATGTCTGTGGCAAAGTTTATCAATGAACGATGGGGATGTCTGTGGCAAAGTTTATCAATGAACTATGGGGATGTCTGTGGTAAAGTTTATCAATGAACGATGGGGGTGTCTGTGGTAAAGTTTATCAATGAACTATGGGGATGTCTGTGGTAAAGTTTATCAATGAACGATGGGGATGTCTGTGGTAAAGTTTATCAATGAACGATGGGGATGTTGCATCTTACCTGACAATGTGGATGAGGATTGGAAGCTCCCATGATGCTTCCTCGGTTCTCAAATATCTGAAGACAGCAAACTGACATGACACAAAGCCAGCATTGCAATATGAGACTGAAGAAAAAAATAAACGGACAACAACGATAGCAACGACGGGCGCCATAGCCGAGTGGTTAAAGCGTTGGACTTTCACTCTGAGGTTCGAATCACGGTGACGGCGCCTGGTGGGTAAAGAGTGGAGATTTTTACGATCTCCCAGGTCAACATATGTGCAGACCTGCTAGTGCCTGAACCCCCTTCGTGTGTATATGCAAGCAGATCAAATACGCACGTTAAAGATCCTGTAATCCATGTCAGCGTTCGGTGGGTTATGGAAACAAGAACATATCCAGCATGCACACCCCCGAAAACGGAGTATGGCTGCCTACATGGCAGGGTAAAAACGGTCATACACGTAAAAGCCCACTTGTGTGAACGCAGAAGAAGAAGAAGAAGAAGGAGAAGATAACAACAACAGGACCATCACTGCAATTCAACCAAGGACTGACCATGCAGGACCATCATTATGATTCTGGAGAGGCAAAAGGTACTAATGGCAACAACTTGAGCAACAACTCACTCTTATTCATGTATACAGATCCAGGCACATAGAGTGTGATTGTGATTCTGTGATTTCTAAAATAAGATCAGTGGCAAAGTAATTTTGAACTGGACAGAGAGCAATACTCGGTTCATCATTCATGTGCATCTTAAAACTGATTCAGTTCAATGGCAGTAATGTGTTCTTTGTCTTTAGTACCTGTTCACTCTTCTGTTCAAACACACACACACACTCACACACACACATCACACACACACACACACACACACACACATTACACACACACACACACACACACATCACACACACATTACACACACACACATTACACACACACACACACACACACACATTACACACACACACACACACACACACACACACACACACACACACACACAAACACACACACACATTACACACACACACACATCACATACACATCACACACACACACACACATCACACACACACACACACATTACACACACACACACACCACACACACAACACACACACACACACACACACACACACACACAGCATTTCAACATGAACTGATATTTTTCAACACTTTGCACCCCATCAGAGCAGTTTCTGTGGACCAGCCAAACAACAGCTGAGAGCACTGTCAGTCATAGGCTGCTTCATACATAAACATGCACACAACGTCACCAAACAGATCAATCCCCTTGGAAACACCAGGGAACAACATAGAGGCTAAAGCCAACAAACAAGCTAAAAGAACAGAGCAAGAATACAACTGTTTGAAAACACAAAACTGAACATGCCTTCTGCAGTACGGAAATACTTATAAAACTCGATCGAAGGGAAGTAAGCGAGTGTGATGCATAGTGATAAGAAACTCTAGGGAGAGCTGGACAATACAAGGTCTTCAGAGAAGAAGCCCCTCTCAGTCAAGTGTTTCGGCCTTTCACTGTTTACAAGTTAAGGGCCGAAACACTTGACTCGGAGTACTTGGAGTACAAAATGTTCGCCACACAAACAACAAAATGCACGGACAGACCTGCACCCAGGTATAAGTCTTGCCCAGGTCAGTGTTGATGTCAGCCCAGGCGTCGATGACGCTGCGGATCTCCGTCAGCTGCATAAGGGGCAGGGTGAGGTCTGACCGGGGGTGGAAACACATCACCTTGCAGGTGCCGCGCGCTGGGGCTGTCTGGAACAGGGGGTCCTCGCTGGCCTCTGGAACACAGGAAACATGGACGACTGGAAACCAGTGACAGAACTCAGAACTCAGAAATGTTTTATTGTAGGCCTTCTGACCCATTACAATGTTGAGCACACAAACACACCCCCTCCCACACCTCCACACCCCCTCCGACATCTCCCCCCCCCCTCCCCCCCCCCCCCCCCACACACACACTTGCCCGCGCGCAGACTCAATTTTGTAACACCAGGCATGCAAACACATGAATCGAAAATTCAAAAAGGTAAATGGCTTCCATCGTGAGCAAGTCCGCTTAAACATGGAGACCAGTGACAGGTGCACAGTAAGACATGTTCATGAATGCAAAGTCACACTTTTCCTCTGTTCTTCCTTCTCTCGAGGTGGCAGAATGGTTATTCACACGCTTATCTGCCAATTCAGTGTGGTTATTAAGACGTTTATCTGCCAATACAGTGTGGTTATTGAGACGTTTATCTGCCAATACAGTGTGGTTATTAAGACGTTTATCTGCCAATACAGTGTGGTTATTAACATGCTTATCTGCCAATAAAGTGTGGTTATTAAGACGCTTATCTGCCAATACAGTGTGGTTATTAAGACGCTTATCTGCCAATTCAGTGTGGTTATTAAGACGCTTATCTTCCAATTCAGTGTGGTTATTAAGACGCTTATCTGCCAATACAGTGTGGTTATTAAGACATTTATCTTCCAATAAAGTGTGGCTATTAAGACGCTTATCTTCCAATTCAGTGTGGTTATTGAGACGTTTATCTTCAAATACAGTGTGATTATTAAGATGCTTATCTGCCAATAAAGTGTGGTTATTAAGATGTTTATCTGCCAATAAAGTGTGGTTATTAAGACACACACGTGGTTATTAAGATACTTATCTGCCAGTAAAGTGTGGTTATTAAGACGCTTGTCTGCCAGTTCTGTATGGTTATTAAGACGCTTATCTGCCAATGCAGAATGGTTATTAAGACGCTTATCTGCCAATAAAGTGTGGTTATTAAGACGCTTATCTGCCAATGCAGAATGGTTATTAAGACACTTGTCTGCCAATTCAGTGTGGTTATTAAGACGTTTATCTGACAATGCAGAATGGTTACTAAGACACTTATCTGCCAATAAAGTGTGGTTATTAAGACGCTTATCTGCCAATGCAGAATGGTTATTAAGACGCTTATCTGCCAATTCAGTGTGGTTATTAAGACGCTTATCTGCCAATTCAGTATGGTTATTAAGACGCTTATCTGCCAATTCAGTGTGGTTATTAAGACACTTATCTGCCAATTCAGTGTGGTTATTAAGACACTTATCTGCCAATTCAGTGTGGGTATTAAGACACTTATCTGCCAATTCAGTGTGGTTATTAAGATGCTTATCTGACAATTCAGTGTGATTATTAAGATGCTTATCTGACAATAAAGTGTGGTTATTAAGACGCTTATCTGCCAATTCAGTGTGGTTATTAAGATGCTTATCTGCCAATTCAGTGTGGTTATTAAGACACTTATCTGCCAATTCAGAATGGTTATTAAGACGCTTATCTGCCAATTCAGTGTGGTTATTAAGACACTTATCTGCCAATTCAGAGTGGTTATTAAGACGCTTATCTGCCAATTCAGTGTGGTTATTAAGATTCTTATCTGCCAATTCAGTGTGGTTATTAAGACACTTATCTGCCAATTCAGTGTGGTTATTAAGATTCTTATCTGCCAATTCAGTGTGGTTATTAAGACTCTTATCTGCCAATTCAGTGTGGTTATTAAGATGCTTATCTGCCAATACAGTGTCCGTGAGGGTGTGGGTTCAAATCCTGCTCTCGCCCTTTCTCCCAAGTTTGACTGGAAAATCAAACTGAGCGTCCAGTCATTTGGATGAGGCAATAAATTGAGGTCCTGTGTGCAGCATACACTTGTCACACTGAAAAAGAACCCATGGCAACAAAAGTGTTGTCCTCTGGCAAAATTATGTAAAAGAAATGCTCTGTGATAGGTACACAAATATATATATATGCATGTACTGAAGGCCTGACAAGCGTGTGGGGTTATGCCATATGTGGATTTTTCTTTATGTGTACATGGATTTATCTGAACGCAGTGATGCCACCTTGAGAAACTGAAACTGAAACTGAAAGCTGAAACTCTTCTTCTTCCCCCACCACAGACCACAGATTCCTCCATCCTCCAACCCAGTCTCTCTCTCACAGACACAGACAGTTTCAGTTTCAAGGTTTCATGCCGACTGATTCATTTATGACACACCACATCTATACCAACCCCTGGACACAGTGAATATGAAATCATTGCCCCAATTACCATAAAAAGCTATGGGTTAGTTAGTTGCTCAAGGAGGCGTTACTGCGTTCAGACAATTCCATATACACAGGTTAAGGAACCTTTGGTCTTTAACCTTATCTCATCAACTTGTATCAAAGTTGTAAGAAGGCAAACAAGCACAGTAAATGAAATCACGTCTTATCTTTCATTGAGCACAACAAACACAATAAATAACAACTAAATGACATTCATAAGTACTGACTTATTCTCTTACCTGGCTTTGGTGTGTCCTCGAGAAGAGCTTGAAAATCATTCGTGAAAACAAACGTTCCTTCATATTCAGGATTCACCTGTTAAAAAAAAAAAAAAAAAAAAAAAAAAAAAAGTGCTGTATTATTTGTGTACCCAAAACGGTACTGTAATCAAATTATTAGGTACAAAATTTAATAGACTGAAAAAAAATCTGATGCAAACTTAACCCTTTCACTGCCAGGAAAATAAGATTTAAGTGAAATCTATTTGCCAGGTTGTTGTTTTTTTCCACAAAAAACGGGTATAAATTTTCAAAAAATTATGTTCTCTTTGTCTTTGGAGAAAGAACAATAAAAGAATACATTTTCTGAAAGGTAAACGAATAAAGAATACAAAACACATGATGTTTTCCCATTTTATATATTATATGATCATTATTACCCTGCCATGTAGGCAGCCATGCTCTTGTTTTTTTTGGGGGGGCGTGCATGCTGGGTATGTTCTTGTTTCAGAACCCACTGAACACTGACATGGATTACAGGATCTTTAATGTGCATATTTATCTTCTGCTTGTGTACACACACGAAGTGGGTTCAGGCACATGCAGGTCTACAAATATGTTGACCTGGGAGATCGGAAAAATCTCCACCCTTTACCCACCAGGCACCGTTACCAAGATTCGAACCCAGGACCCTCACATTGATAGTCCAACGCTTTAACCACTTGGCTATTGCACCTGTCATCCACAGTCTACAACAGAGGCCTATGATCATCCAGTGAGCCCTTCAGGCTTGTGATGTGGCATCAAGTTTTTAATCCTGGGATTTCCTGTCAAGAGTTATAACTTACACACATGTGTACACAAACACACACGGAAGGAGAAAAAAAAATCACAATTCACCTCCCCATTGGAGCGGACTGAGCCGGGACAGAGAGGGTTTTTAGGGTCCCGCCTGGGAACAGTGGCCTCCTCTGCCTTCTCCACCTGACCCTGCCAGGGTCGCTTTGCCCGGTGAGGGGACACCAGGATCCAGTCATCCTTCAGTGGGTTGTACCGAATGTGGGGGTGCTCTGAACAACAGTGTAGTACACTAACAAAAGTAAAACTGGGTCACTGGAATATAATTCAAACCATTTTCACTGGAAAATAATTCAAACTCTTTTTTTTTTTTTTTGATGATGATGATATAATGATGAAAATGGTGGTCTCTTTTCACTTTATTGATTTGATTTCTACAACAAAAAAGTCTAATGCAGTAATCTTGAGAAATAGATACACTGTACTTTTCCTGATTGTGAGTTATTGCAGCATCAATGACATTAAAAACGGAAGATAATAACAACAAAAAGAAAAAAACAAAGAAACAGAACAAAACAAAGTAGATACTAGTGACAACATAACACAGCATCACCTTCACCAATAATAATGCACATGCACAACACAGACACACACACACGTACACAGACACACACACACGGAGACATAGATACAGACACACACAGACACATAGAGTGATAAACACACAGACACACACACACACACACACACACTGTCATATAAGCCCCTTGAATAGTTTTAAATTCAACGAAACCCCAAACTTTCTTTTCATGACAGACAATGGTAATCAACAACAGCTGCCACAAACCTCAACATGCTTCCACTCCTACAAGAGCTACACAGCAAGACAAAAGACTCAACAAGCCCTTAAGAGTACTAAACATTAACTTCCAATCAGTAACAGGCAAGAAGGCTGAATCTGGATATCTGTTAGATAGCACCAAACCAGACATTGTTATTGGAACTGAGACCCACCTGTCCAAAGAAATTAAGAACACTGAATTCCTGCCAGGTAGACATGGGTACAAAGTGCATCGGAACGATAGGAATAGGGATGGAGGAGGTGTCATGATTCTTGTCAAAGACTGCTACAATAGCACCCGAGTGAAAGAGCTGGAGACAAATTGTGAAGTAGTGTGGGCGAAACTAAGACTGAAAGGTCGACGCAATCTGTATATCTGTGCATATTACAGACCCGACGTCTCCCACAAGGCCAGTCTACAGGAGTTTGAAACTTCAGTTCAGAGAACTTCCAGCATTCCCAACGCGATGCTTCTGATCGGAGGGGATCTCAACTTCCCAGGATGGGACTGGATGACAACGACCCTAAAGCCCCATACCAAATATGTTGACCTGCACAACCAACTCCTCAGAATCACGGAAGAGGGCGTTAGGCGATTGCTGATCAAACTAGACCCAGCAAAAGCGAGTGGACCTGACAACATCAGTGCCAGGCTCTTGAAAGAGCTGTCCCCTGAGATTGCCCCCATCCTCACCACCATCTACAGATCCTCCCTGGACACTGGTTGCGTCCCCGCAGATTGGAAAAAAGCCCTGATGACGCCTATCTACAAAAAAGGCGAACACTATGACCCGGCAAATTACCGCCCAGTCTCGCTGACCTGCATTGCCTGCAAAGTGCTGGAGCACATCATAGTACATGCCACCGTGAAGCACCTGGAACAGAGTAAAATCCTGTGTCCCCAGCAACATGGCTTCAGACAGCAGAGGTCCTGCAAAACACAGCTCATTGAGTTAGTGGAGGAGCTCACCTCAAGCATGGCATCAGGGCGAAGAACAGACGTCCTTGTGCTAGACTTTGCGAAGGCATTTGACAAGGTAAATCACTCACTACTGCTGCACAAACTGTATAACTACGGTGTAAGAGGCAAAATCAACAAATGGATCTCTGACTTCCTTGCCAACAGATGCCAAGCAGTTGTAGTTGAGGGGGCCCAGTCAAACTTAATTGACGTCAAATCAGTCGTTCCACAGGGATCGGTCCTTGGACAATGTCTCTTCCTGGTTTTCATCAACGACCTCCCCGAGAACCTGACCTCAAAGACAAGAATGTTCGCAGACGACACTGCCATTTACCGCACAATATCATCTACGGAAAATCATGCCCACCTGCAAGAGGATCTTGAACGTCTCCAAATCTGGGAACGGAAATGGGAGATGGCCTTCAACCCGAGCAAATGTGCTACGCTCAGAATCAAATCACCAAATGCACGGACACGAGCTATCAATAGTACAATCAGCGCCGTACCTGGGAGTTACCTTGAAGACAGATCTAGAGTGGGAGGAACACATCAACAACATTACAAAGAAAGCAAGCAAAGTCCTTGGATTCTTGAGACGAAATCTGAAAGTTGCCTCCAAAGAGCTGAGAGAAAAAGCTTATCTAACCTTCGTAAGACCATTGTTAGAATACTCCAGCTCAGTTTGGGACCCACACAAGACAGGATGCATAAAGAAATTAGAGAAGATCCAAAGAAGAGCAGCTCAATTCGTCCTCAGCCGCTACCACCGGCGTGCAAGTGTAATGGACATGCTTGAAAAGCTCAAGTGGCCACCTCTCCAGAAACGACGTCAAGCAGCAAGGGTCACAATGTTGTACAAAATACACAACAACCTGGTGCAAGTCAACAAAAGTGTCCTCCACAAACCAGTTATGAGAGACAGAAGATCACATGACCAACAATTCCAACGGCTTGTGAATCATAAACAGCAGTATCGGCTCTTTTCTTTCTTCCCACGTGCCATTCGTGAGTGGGATGAACTCCCAGCAGACATTGTTGAGGCAGACTCCCCCAGCAGCTTCAAAAGCAGAGTCACCTCTCACCTCAAGGTCGCCACTCTTGACAGTCTCGCTGCTGCGAAACTCCAAGAGTAGGCAAAACCATAAATTACAGCAATTGTCGGGTATGAATGTGAGAGTGAATGTTTAGCTAAGCAGTGGGTAGGGGGAGTGCTAGAAGGAGGGCGCTGCGGCGGGGGGTGCCAGGGGCCATCAATAGGATGCCTGCCTGTCACTTCTCGTCCCCTCTGATCCAGTTAGTGGGCAGGAGGGAGAGTGCGAATGTGATTGGAGTAAATGTTTTTTTTGTTTTGTTTTGTTTTTTTCAACCTGCAAGATGTCTTCCAAACAGGTGTAAAATCAATCCACATAGAACTTTTTTTTTTCAAGCAGCTGGTCTCCGGAAACCCCCCAATATGTGGCAAAATAATCAACGTGTTGATTGTGGCTACACAACAGAAGAAGAGAAGAAACATCAGCACTGACACACAAGAAAACGAAAAACTGCACACACACACACACACACACACACACACACACATTCTTCTTCTTCTTCGTTTGTGGGCTGCAACTCACTCGTATGTACACGAATGGGCTTTTACGTGTGTGACCGTTTTTACCCCGCCATGTCCGCAACCATACTCCGTTTTCGGGGGTGCACACACACACACAAATCGACGTGACCTTTCACCTCAGCAGCTGGGATAGTCACCAACCTATGAGTTGCGCCTGTCATTATGTCATCATCCACTGACGCAATCAGACAAGGACAAGGACAACAACAATTATACAGAGCATTAATCAAAAGCATAGTAACCAGTTGGTTCAAAGGTCCCCGACATGACAGCAGCCTGACAGAGATTATCAACACTGAGTCTCCACACTCCGTGATGTTCGTCACGCCTCCAAGTACACGTGAACTTGCCCTGAGGTCCACAACTTCCGGAAAGGTGCCCACCACAGCGCATGCTCAGATTGAACTGCTTCCTCGGTTTCAAGATGGCGGACCCCCAACAAACGAAATGACCAGAAACTACGCATTGCATATTATGGTTGGATAACGTTTTTGAGTGCAGTGTATATCTGTTTTGACACGAACAAAAGATGCAAATGAAAAGCGTTGATGTTTCTTGACTGACATTATTATCTGTCATCGTGTCCGTTCTGTCACTTAGCCACAGCGAGACAGTGCATGAAATCAGCTTCCTCGCAGCTCTCATTGTTACACTTGTCCGTGCAGCAGAGCGTAAGGTAAATTATATAGAATACCATGAGCAAAAACAATAGTTGATTGGCGTATTTACTTCCTCATTCTCCCCAGACTCTGCTTCTTTGGCATCAGTTATTATCTGCACTCTTAAGCTGCTGAAAAAGCCTACCAGGATTCCCATCTGTTATGCTACAGTACCAAACTACTAGCAAAGTTGTGCCACCTCAGAAGAAATTAAGGTTGACTAGTAAAGCCGGAGACATACTTATAATACAGTGTGAAAAAAGATAACACAGCTTCTTTCGTATCTGCCCGCCTTCATCAATTCTATTTTACAATTTTTACTAAATCTGTGGTACGCAGATTACAGTTATGTTTCTTTTTACATGTATGTATTTTAAGTGAAAATTGCTGTCATCTCAGCCGTTTAATCATGTGTGTCTGTGCGTGGATGTTATTGTGTGTTGGAGTGTAACAGTTGTAGTATTGATAGTATGCTACTTTGTGAGTTTTATGCATTGTGTTTTTTTTAATAATATTAATGATTTTGTTTTATGTTTCTACTACTTTTTATATGCTTTCTTGTTTCACTTTAGGTACTGGATTGTAAAGCGCTTGGAGCTTGTTGGGGGATGTGGGGGGTGTGGGATGTGGGGAGGTGGGGGTGTGGGGAGGGTGGGGTGTGTGAGGAGGGTGTGGGGTATGGGGAGGGTGGGGTGTGTGAGGAGGGTGTGGGGTATGGGGAGGGTGTGGTGTGTGGGGAGGGTGGGGTGTGTGGGGAGGGTGTGGTGTGTGGGATGTGGGGAGGGTGTGGGGTGTGGGGAGGGTGTGGTGTGTGGCATTTAGCTAATTAGTTAGATACAATTAAAAGAATTTATGTTTATAAATAATTTGTGCAAGCAGCAACAATATTTGTCACTGCAATTTTAAAATCTGGCACCAGGAAAGTGTTAAAGTATGCATCCTGCAGAGCAAGTTCTTTTGGCCTTTTTTTTCTAAACTCTTTGCTGCGCTGGCCCACACCTCTTGAAAATGTCAGAATAGTCAACATGATGACTCTGGACGTCAAACGGATGATGATGATGATGATCTGGAGAATGTATGTGAGCCCAGTCTTAGATCCCCACTCCAGTATTAGCTTTGGCTATTGAAGTCCAGAGATATGCTGTGAGATGGGTGTACCAAAGACTAAAAACAAACAAGGTGATATAAGATATAAGATATATGTGGAGTGATGGCCTAGAGGTAACGCGTCCGCCTAGGAAGCGAGAGAATCTGAGCGCGCTGGTTCGAATCACGGCTCAGCCGCCGATATTTTCTCCCCCTCCACTAGACCTTGAGTGGTGGTCTGGATGCTAGTCTTTCGGATGAGACGATAAAAATGGGTGGCGCTGTAGTGTAGCGACGCGCTCTCCCTGGGGAGAGCAGCCCGAATTTCACACAGAGAAATCTGTTGTGATAAAAAGAAATACAAATACAAATACAAATACAAATCCTCTGACGCAGGTTGAAAGGCAGTTACAGCAGACCCAGTGCATGCAGGCCCATGTTTCAGCTGCTGCAGAATTTTGCCAGAAAACATTCTCATTGACATGAGTGCTTTTTCGATGAGCCAAGTGCATGCTGCACATGGTACATCGGTTTATTGTCTCATCCGAATGACTTGATGCTCAGTTTGATATTCCAGTCCAACTTGGGAGAAAGGGCGAGAGCAGGATTTGAACCCAGATCCTCATGGACTTTGTATTAGCAGATCAGCATCTTAACCATTCAGCCACCTTCCTCCTTCCACCTTCCACTCTCAGTCTCACTGTATTCAGTACAGAAAACATTACATCTTTTCTTCCTCCCCCATCCATTATTCACAACTAAGCATGCAATGTTCTTCCTTCAATGAATAAGACTTAAAGCAAGAAGACTGGATTCTTGCTAGTGCTGGTTTTGATTCCTAATCTAGAACTGAACATTTTATTTATTTATTTATTTTATTTTGTTATTATTATTATTTTATTTTATTTTTGTTTTATTTGTTTATTTATTTAAATTATTATCTTTTTAATTAAAAAAAAAAAAAAATTATTTATTTTTTTCTCGAGGCCTGACTAAGCGCGTTGGGTTACGCTGCTGGTCAGGTATCTGCTTGGCAGATGTAGTGTAGCGTATGTGGATTTGACCAAATGCAGTGACCCCTCCTTGAGCTACTGATACTGATACTGATACAGAACTGAACAGTAGAGCAAATAATCTGTATTCATGTCTACATTGTACATTCCTGTGTGTCTTATGTCTATATGAAACTATGCTTGCTTGAAAATATCCTGTCAGCCGGCTGAGTTTTGTGTGTGTGTGTTTGTCTTTGCTGCAGATGTTGGCAGGATAGTGGGGAAAATGTACAACAGACAACGAAGCCGTCTGTCAAACCTGAGAGAGGTGAGCAGTCATTCTTGCTGGAAAAATGAACTGACAGTTGTGCAGCACCATGGTTACATCAAACTGCTTCTTGAATATAGACCTTGGGTCTTCTTTCTCCTCTTTCATTTTGAAAATTATTTCCTTTTTTGTGAACTGATTACTCTGACCTTGTTCTTGCTTACTTTTCAGCTCTCTGCTGTGCATTTTGTGCACTGGCTTAATTGTTGTACAAGAATTGTTGAGCAGAAGAGTGTAGTTATCTGGAACCAGATTGTTTTAAGCTGGAAGGAGAAAGCGAGTAAATTGATAGTTTTGTTTTCTAGTGTAGAGTGAAAATTAAAGTATGATGGTTATGTTAAGATTTTTTGATTTGGTATACATTCTGGTCATGATTTGTTTATTTTGCATTGTATATGATACTGATAATTAGAATTTTGTGAAATGAGGAATAAAAGCTTTCTGAAAGCAATTTATGTGTTTGTTAACTGGCATATAACTTATATATTATGTCATTTGTATTTCAATGAATGTCCTTTACTTTAAGTTTGATTTCTTTTGTCTTCAGTCATACAAGTGTAAAAATAGACCCAAACAAAATTTATTAATGGAAAGAGGTGTTATTCAATCATATCTGTACCTGTGATTTTCATTTTTCTTATATGGTTTGATTTCTGTTAGTGATAAGCTGCATCATGAGAAAAGGGGCTTCCAGTTCATTGTATAATCTGCTTATTAAGCATAATTTTTTACAGACTGCCATCATCATTTTCCCTTTCTTTTTAAAAACAGCAGTTAGTCCATGTTAGTCACTAAGATAACCAGTAACTAGATGACAAAAGCTTTTACTTTAGAACATGAACTGGGAATGCTTTCTCTTCTGGATGTTTTCTCTGTTTTTTATTTTCTTTATTCACGAATCAGTGACTCCATTTTGCTGTTGCTGACTGTGATTGCCATTACCAGCACTGCTCTTTGTGGAAAGACAATCTGAATTGTGTTGATATACATGTATGTTCTAATCTCTTTTTTGGATACCTGACATGTATGAATGTACGATTCCAATGCAGAAAATTTGCAAGTTTAGAGAACATGATTTGTGTCACTTTGTTTTGGACAGTTTTGCATAATTTTCAGATATTTTTTTTCTTTTTCTTTTTGACCTTTGTGAACAGTTTACTTTGTTTCCATCACAACTATTATGATGTATGCATATACCCTCACAGACATGTGTCTAGCACATGTATGTATATTTGATTTCACTTTTGCCAGCTGTATAAACTAACACCCAAAAAACAGCACATTCACTGAATGCTGTGTTGTTGTTTACGTCACTGTGTTGACAGATACTGGAATACTTCAACCAAAAAGTGTGTAGCAAATTTCTCCTTTTAACAGTTTTGATTGTCTTTTGTCTTGACATTTCTGGCATGTATAGATATTTTAAAGTAGTTTATGATTTTCTCTCTTTTACCTTCACATTTATAGCATGCATGTTCACATACTTAAAGTAGTTAATCCGCCCTTGCCTCGGTATTCCTGGGGACTTGTTGACTCGTTTGCATGATGTTCGTGTAGATGATTTGACATGTTGATATGTGTTTTGTTTTCCTCCAATGGCAGACATAAAGCAGACAACTGACAATTAGGGGAGAGCTTACGCACGTTGATTGACAGAAGACGTCAAGTGGCGTCTTCGAGGGTAATGACAGTAACGCAGTGTTTCATTTTGGCTCCCTAGCTTTGGTTCCTCCTGTAGCGCGCTTTCCCTCTGTTTGGGTCATCTGGTATTGTGCTGGTAATATCCTGTGGAATAGAACTAACCACAATGATTGTAACATAAATAAATGATAGTAATTAGGTAACATTATATTTTGTTTTTGAGGATTAACACTTTGTACCTTGAGTGCGAATTTTTCCGTAACACCTAGTTGCTTCCCTTGGACCAGTTACAGATATTTCCACACTTCAGTGGGCATGTTCAGTTTCAATTTCTCAAATAGTTGTATTCTCATTTGCGACTTTTAATCTGTTGGCTTCAGCCTGTAAGTAGTTTGAACATTGCCAGGGTTTTTTCAAGAGACTGAACATGTTTTTGATGACTTTTTTGTGCATTTTGTGCATATGGTGACAACAGTGCACTC
Source organism: Babylonia areolata (assembly GCF_041734735.1). Lineage (NCBI taxonomy): Eukaryota > Metazoa > Mollusca > Gastropoda > Neogastropoda > Buccinidae > Babylonia > Babylonia areolata. The sequence continues at coordinate 25,741,726 of NC_134897.1, read as the reverse complement.
AGTTGTTGTAGGGCTGGTCCACGTGAACTGCAAATGTTGCAACTGCACTGATGGGGTACAGAGTGTTGATATGTGTCATAATGAGAGTAAGCAAACCTGAGTTAACAGTTTTTGTGTTTAACCTATGGTCATGTAGCAGTGTGTTAAAAAACATCAAAGGTAAACATTCTGTGTGATGTAGGGAAATTTACAGCTTGCAGTTTCCATAAATGTTGTTGGATATGTGTTTCTGATTTGGTTACTGCTTTTAGATAACTCCTGTTGAATTCTAGCATCTGTAAATTTTGTGCATTGAATACTTAAGTTTATCAAACATGACTAAGAATGAGTTTGTTTTTTGAACTGAAGATGTTATATTTTGCTGAAGTTTAGCAATGTATAGCAATAGTGACATAAATATCATTTGAAACACAAATATAGATTTATGTGTGTGATGGGAGATAACATAGAATACACCATGTGTTACTTAAGGCCAATCAGTCATCACTTAACACTTCATTATAACCTCATTAACTCCAGGTTGTGTGGTCACTGATTGTTTCAGAGTAACATTAACTGAGATATATTAAAGAGGTTTACATGTTGTGCATATATGAAAAAAAACAACAACTAGATATGTTTGATATGTGTATGAGTGATTGATATGTACCAGTAATGTAGATTAACCTGTGTCTGTGCATTGTAAGTATATAGGCTGAAAACTGAACCCAGTGTGACCCATGTGTGTGATGATTCATGTAGACTGATTGAGTCAAAGCTGCACTGTGTTTGAAGTGATTCTTGTACAGTTGCTTATCAAACAAAATAACAAGTGACAAATTATTTCCCCCATTCTGTGATGCATGTCAGTGCTTTTGCAAACCGCGGAGCATGATGGATGCCACCATACTCACCATGAATTATAACCCTTCATACAGACTGCTGTTAACTGCTGACCTCACTGTTCATTTGTTTGTTCCAGACAGTGATGTATTATAGTCTTTTATTCCCACAATGTAAAGCTCAGATATGAGATGTTTTTTGTTTTTTTTTACCTTCGGTTTCCCTTGTAATCTGAAACTGTACTGCTCTCAGCATGAAGTGATCTCACCCTTAGTGTGAAAGACGCTACTCGGATTGAATAGTGGATGGTTTGCTCTCATAACTATAACACATTTGAATGTAAGCTTTTTGTTGTGGTATGTTCATGGGAACTGTGAAAGACAAGCGTGTGAAATTAGACCAAAGGGGGTTTGTGTGCATATACCTGGTTCATAGATAGAGTAGAAAATATAAAAAGATTGTACCATAATTGGTAATGGGTGAGTATGGTAAATGTGTGAATGGTAAGTATACAGTGTGTGTTTGGGAGAGGGCATGGTTTTAATGTTGTGTTGAGATGTTTTGATTTGTAGTTATAGATTTGCTGTGCATGATGGTACTAGAGGTGATGGGTGCGGAGAAAGAGGAGGTGGGGCCAGAGTGTGGTTAATACTGTGTTGTGATTGGTGAACCGTGGCGATGATTCTGTTTGTTTGGGTGTGTGTCTGTGTGTCTGTGTCTGCGTCTGTGTCTGTGTGTTATGTATAAATGATGTAAGAGAGCAACATTTGTCTTTGTTAAGTTGCTTAATTTTTTTTTTTTAGTAACTGGACGGTTTAGATAACCATTTTGTCTATCTTGATCTGTCTGTCTGTGGCTCTCTCTGTTTCTTCTCTGTCGGCTGGTCTCTATGTCTGTCCCTGTCTGTCTGTCTGTCTATGTCTGTCTGTCTGTCTGTCTGCCTGTCTGTCTATCTCTTTCTCTCCACCCCTCCCTCCTTGCAAATTCAGACCCATGAAAGCAGAAAATGTGGAAACATATATTGGTGTTATAATTTTGGTGAAAATATTACTTAAGTAAGAAAAAAGTTATGTTTTGCATGAAGGCTTTCTTTTATGTGTCACATAGAACATTATGTGTACTGTAAACCATGTAGAATATATATTTTTGGATGGAATGCTTTATTAGGACCAGCTGCCGCGGCAAAGTGGTTAGACTGGAAAATCGAACTGAGCATCTAGTCTTCTGGACGAGACAATAAACAGATGTTCTCTGTGTAACATGCATTTGGCGCGCTGAAAAAGAACCCATGGCAACGAGAGTGTTACCCTGGCAAAATTCTGAAGAAGAAATCCACTCTGATAGGTACATAAAGACATATGCATGCGCTCAAGGTGTGGCTAGGGGCATTGGGTTATGCTGCTGGTCAAGAATCTGCCTAGCAGAAGTGGTGTGGCGTATATGGACTTGACCGAACGCAGTGACACCTCCATGAGAAATTGAAACTGAAAACCATAATTGATGTTCTTTTTTTCCATCTGTCATACACAATGTGTTTCATAAAGCAGATGGAACAGTTTTCTGGACTGGGTGCTATATAGATATCTATTATTAATAATTATGAATCATACTTTTATTTTTTCTCATTTGTCATGTGGAACATATTTTGCAAAGTGCCCAGTAGAACTATATCAGTTGTCTGGACAGAGTGCTATGTATCAGTATTTTAAAAAAATTATTTATTTTCATTAACTGTGGTTCATATTCTTCTTCATTTTTCTTCCCATCAGAATGCGAGTCCTCCTGTGGTATCGGAACCTGTTGTTTTCCGCCCGACACACACCACTGACCAGACGATGCGGCGCTTCAACCAGCCACAGCCCAACAACGCCGACCTCCAGCTCCACAGCTTTGCAGGTAATGGTGATCACCTTTCATCTCCCTGCCTGCCGGTCTGCCAGTGTTCCCTTCCCAGCAGACATGCCCACACAGTCTGGCAGGCAGGCAGAATCTTCTCTGCTGCTGTGTCTGCCAGGCTGGGCAGTTCAGTTCAGTTCCAGTTCAGTTCAGTTCAGTTACTCAAAGAGGCATCGCTGCGTTTGGACAAGTTCATATACGCTGCACCACATCAATTTTGTTAATTTTTTATTATTATTATTATTATCATTTTAAAAATTTATTTATTTATTTTTATTATTATCATTATTATTTTATTTTTATTATTATTATTTTTTAAAATTTATTTATTTATTTATTTTATTTTATTTTTTAGATATTTATTTATTTATTTATTTAATTTATTTTTTAAAATTATTTATTTTATTTATTTATTTTTTTTTCTCAAGGCCTGACAAAGCGCGTTGGGTTACGCTGCTGGTCAGGCATCTGCTTGGCAGATGTGGTGTAGCGTATATGGATTTGTCCGAACGCAGTGACGCCTCCTTGAGCTACTGAAACTGAAACTGAAACTGCACCACATCAGCTATGCAGATGCCTGACCAGCAGCATAACCCAAATCGCTTAGTCAGGCCTTGAAGGGAAATGAAAAGAATTGGAGTAAAATAGCAGTAATAATGTGTTCATTTTGTGTTGCTGTGAAAATGTCTTGATCAAGTTGGTTTGTTGTATAATCTTCCTTTTCTTTTCTTTTTTTTCCTTTTTGAGGATATGTACATCCTGAATGAGTTGCTTTTTTTTATGTAATCTGTGCTGAAGGAATTGATTTATGATATTATTTACTGTTTCTATTCATTATATGATTTTTTTTTGTGTTTTTTGCCTGTCTGTTGAATATTTATGAGTATATCAAAATGAATGCATATTGATGTTACAAGCTGACCCATTTGAAGGATTGAAAAAAATACAAAACAACATGCTGTGAAGTAGTCTGTATTAAAAAAACAAACAACAAAACCCAAAAACCATGATGTAAAGAAGTTTTACGTTAAAGCATGATATAAATAAATCTGAATTGAAGCATTCAGAGCTGAACATCAGGAGTTCAAGAATTGATTTGTGATGTGCCAGTTGTAGAAGACATGTAGAGATTGTCTTTAAACGTGTCAGATATATATTCTGTTTGTTCATCTTTATTTTGGTATGGTAATGTGTCTTTTACTGATGTTCTGGTAGTATTTCATTGGTAATTCACATGTTTCATTTTATAATCTTCTCTTTGTTAATGTTCCTGTGATCATTTGTCCTTTGGTGATTTCTGTTCGGCGGTGTTTCTTTGGTAATGTAAATGTTTTCTGTTGTAATGTTCTCTTTGGTAACATTCCCTTTGGCGATATGCACCATTGTCATTTCCGTCTGATGATATTGTCCTGTGTGATGTTACCCTTACAGGTTAAAAACAACAACAACAATAAACTCTTGTTTGGTGATATTCCCTTGTCCTTTGATTCCTGTGGTAAAGGTTCCTTTTGTACACAGTCTTGGGAGTCTGGAAAAGTCTTGGAAGAAACGAGTGAATCATTTCCTGGTCTGGAAAAGTCTTGATAAAAAAAGTCTTGGCCTTCAGTGTCTGGAAAAGTCTTCGTTGTTAATAGAACTCTGGACTAGTGGCATTCAACAAAGAGCTAAATGCATTTTTCACCATGATTTTCACCACTGATTTTCACCAGTCTCTATCATCAGCTTTGTCACAGACAAAATTTTGATTCAGGTTGGCATTGTGTTTGGTGTGGAAAATTTTCTACCTGGTCTGGAACAGGTCTGGGGAAAAAGTATGGACATTTGTTTGGTCACCTCTATTGGAATCCTGTGTATACTCCTCTGTTAATTTTGAGCTTGTTTCTCTGGTAATGCTGTCTCTGTCTGGTCACATTTTGTGTTGTTACCCTGTGGGAAACTTTCTGTTTTATTTTTGTAATTCTTAACATTTTGTTTGTGGTGATTCTCATCTCAGAAGAGGGAGGTGTTTGTTGTCAGGTGCCATTGTGGCTGTGTGGGCAGGGTTGTATTGGATTTTTATTTTTTTTATTTTTATTTTTTATACTGTGGTTCAGAGTTCTGGGACACTTTGAATTGATGTCTCTCTGTCTCTTGTCTGTCTGTCTGTCTGTCTCTCTCTCTTTCTCCCTCTTTCTTTCTTTGTCTCCCCTTCTTTCTCTCTGTTTGTATCTCTTTTCTTCTTCTCTGAATTTCCTTTTTTCCTTCTTTTTTCTTTTCTTTTTTTGAGGGTGGGAGAGGGATGGGGGGGAGGGTTCTTTCTTTCTTTTCTCTCTCTCTCTCTTTTTTTTCTTCATTTTTGAGGCCTGGAAGCAAAAGGGAGTGTGCATACTTGCTTACCTGTTACACTCTGTAATGATTGATATTTCTTGTACTGTCTTCTCTCTCTCAGTTCTTCTCTTTCAAATGCACATCACACTCACTGTTGACTTGTGTCTCAGACTGACCTGATTGTGTGTGTGTGTGTGTGTGTGCTCGCGCACACACACACCGTCTTTCAATGGTAATTATGTATAGTTGATGCCTGATTTTTCATCATCATCATTGTCAGTATTGTTGTCATTATTATATTTGTTTTTTAAATCATCTACAGAAATTATCTATAGTTCTGCAAAAAATTTCGATAGTTCTGCCAAAAAAAAATTATGTCAGATATCTTTATTAAGGAGGGTTAAACAGAAGCCTGCAGATCTTTTTTTCCACGCTACTTATTTATCATGTATCATGAGGACCAATTCTGATTACTGTACAACTCCTTTTGTACCAAAGGTGTACTGTGTAAAGAGTGAGAAACATGAAGAATAATAAAGGTTCTTTAAAGAACAGTTAAGCTACAAAACCTCTTGGCACTATAGTATGAAAAACATTCATGAAAACACCCTCATCATCAATGTATGTTATTTGACAAATTATTGCTGTTAATTTTCGCATGGGTAGCTCGCAATGAAGCATTTGGTGAGTAGTAAGATTGTGAGTGTTGCCTTTCTGTTTTGTGAGAAGTCATTGAATAACCCCCCCACACACACCCTCGCCCCCTCCAAAAAAAAGACCCCAAATAATCTTCACCTCTTAACAACAGCATCAAAATGCCAGTGGGCTTGGATGTTGATGTGCTGTGTGTAGGTTGAGATTTGTGTGTTGTTGATCACCCACCCACACAAAAATTGATGTAGCACTAAAGCCATGAGTTTTGTCCACTGACTTTGATGAAGTTTTGTTAATGAGAGGGTGTGATGCTGTTTTCGCTTAGACTACTGTAGTCGTGAATTCACAAACTTGGATCTTGTTCCATTTCATTAATATCTATAATTATTTATGTATATATATGTATTTTTATTACCCACCTGTTACCCCCTTCCCTCTCTTTCCATGCCTCTGTAATCTGTTTCCTCCCCCCTCTCCCACTTTCCCCTCTCTCTCCTCTCTCTCCTCTCTCCTTTATGTTCTCATCTTCTTTAAAAAAAAAAAAAAGTGTAATGTCTGTGTTAGGTTTTGTCTCTCTGCTGCTGAGACTCAAAGGGCTCAAAGAATTTAATGTTAGACCTCCGGCCTGTAAACATTAGAGGGGCACATGCACACACATGATCGCAAAAAGAAAAAAAGACAATGAGTAAATAAATGAAATAATACCAGAAGTTTAAACACAAATTAAATTTTGGTGAAATGAAAATAAGGGTTATTTGTCCACACTTAAAATCCTGCTTCAAGTTCTTCCCTTCTCTTGAACACATAGAATATGTACATCGCAACATATCTCTGCTGCTGAGTGTGTGTGTGTGTGTGTGAGAGAGAGAGAGAGAGAGAGAGAGAGAGAGAGACTCGGACTTTGGATGATTAAAGGCACCTTGCTATGGAAGTTTTTGGGGGTGAAACTGAACATGCTGCAAAGATAAACAGTGACTGTTGGTGAACAGTGCATTGAATGTCAGTACGCATACAAACAAAAATACAGATACATGCATGCATAGCAGAGCAATTTATTACACACACACACACACACACACACACACACACACACACACAACTGCCCATATGTTCTGTACATGTGTACTCAAATGACAGCATAAATAAATGAAAACTTAACAGCTAGATTATAAATCTATTCCTCAGTCATTTTTGGAAAGTGCAAAAAGAGAGGGAGTCTCCAATGCACATTAACATTATGCTGTGAGTGAAGGCCACCCTACTTCTGGTGTTAATTCTGTGGGAGGAATAAAATCTGTCTTGCTGCTGCAAGAAATTTAACTCAGTGCTTTATGAATCACCAAAAATAAAGAAATCATTACCAGTGTCCATGATAGAGAATTTTGAATTTGAATGTGTATACATGTATGGGAGTATGAATTATGTATGTCTGTGTATGTATACATGTAAGTGTGTTTGTGTATGAATGTGTATGAGTGTGTGTATGTGTGTTTGTGTGTGTGTGTGTGTGTGTGTGTGTGTGTGTGTGTGTGTGTGTGTGTGTGTTTGCATAAAAATAAAGTTTGTGCAGCACACTACAATACAGTATGTCTGTGTGTTTTTATATATCTGCCTGCTTGGCTGTCTGTCTGTCTGTCTGTATGTATGTATGTATGTATGCATGTGTGCATGTGTGTGTCTATGCATTATGAATGCATGTATGTATGCAAGTTTAAGGATGGTTAGATTTAAAAAGATACACAAAATTCCCCAGCTTTTTGTACATTCTATATTTATAAGAACACTGTCAGTGTACCTAGCTGTAGCATAGAGACCTATGCAGAGAACACAGTGTAAATGTTGTGAAAAAGTCAATGGACGTGTGTTTGTGTTTATTTTTTTGCAGGCACCTTGCATCGGGTCACATTTGACTTCCTTGATAATCAGTCAAACTCAAATCAAAGTAACTGGTTCCTTGACATTTTCTGAATAGTCTTCATCATTCTGACTGATATTTGTTTGAAAATGGAGCTATTTGTAGTCGCTAGTACCATTGCTGCTGCTGTTTTGGAACCTCTTTTTTTCTTTCTTTTTTTTCACATATCTCTCTCAATAAATAGAGTTTTATAGAGCACATGGCCATATGTGAATCTTTCTAATACTTGTTTATGTGAACAATAGGGCAAGTGCTTTTTGCTTCAGTGTGGCTGAATTTAAAGCAATTTGTTCTTGATCAATGTTAGCAAAATTTCCAATACTAAGTATTCCGACTTTTTTTATTATTATTTTTTTTTTTACATGCCTGAATGAAATTAATATTAACAAAGAATTGTGCAGCACTTGAGCATAGAGTACACTTTGTGCAGCACTTGAGCATAGAGTACACTTTGTGCAGCACTTGAGCATAGAGTACACTTTTCAATGCATTTTAGTTTACTTTTACAAACTGTAGTGCCAGTGCTTTTATGCTTTGGTGTGTCTGAATTGAAAGCAGTTTGTTCTTGATCATTGCTTGCAAAATTTCCAGTGCTAAGCCTGTGCGTCTTTTTTCCTTCCAGATTTCTAATTTATTAGTGTTCTAGATCAGTGTTTGCAGATTTTCTAGCACAAAGCATGTATGTGTCTTTTCCTCATGCACTTTTGATATGTTAGTGTTTTAGAATCGGTGTCAGCAAAATTTCCAGTGCTAGGTATATGTTTTTCCTGGAAAATGTTAGATTTTTTTTGGGGGGGGGGATTCTGATTCTGGTGGTATTTCACCTCACTGCTTCAGTGTTGTAGAAGTTTTTGAAATACGATACAGATCTGAGAAAAAAGCACAAATAATCACTCTGTTAACTTTGAAATGTTATGGTGATTTGTGTTGTGGTGTTTGTGTGTGTTTGCATGCATGTGTGTGTGCACATAAATGTGTGTGTGTGCGCATGTGTGAGTGCATGCTTGTCTGTGTGTGTGTGTGTGTGTGAGTGCGCGTGTGTGCATGCACACAAACAGTTTCAAATTGGATGAATAATGATTTATTGTATTGTACTGCACTGTATTGTATATTGTATTTCACTTTTGTAAAACAACTTCCAGTTGCAAGAATTCCACACACAGGATGGGTCCATCATCTGAAGAGTCACACTGTGTGCCTGTGTGTACTTAGTTCACAGGCGTCACTGAAGCTCTGCTGGTGTGCCAGTCATCATTTGTCTGCTTATTTACAGTACTGGTTCTTCTGCTTTGTGTATAACTAAAGTTTCACTAATCCTGCTTGCTTGTTTGGTTTTTCTTAGTGCTGAGCTGAGTATAAACTGCCATTTTCGTCTGTGTCTGATTAAGAAATGGAAAAAATGAAAAGTAAAGGAGAAATCCATGTTATTTGTTGCGTTTATAAAACCTTTTTCTTTTGGGGGGATCAGGCGGGTCCCAGTCTTCTAATGGTATAAACATGAGGCACACTGCCTGCTGTGAATGTGAGGAACAGTGTGTGTTGTGGTCAAAGTCAGCCTCAACATGGTGTGAATGTTATTGTGATATGGAAGATGCTTTAACCCCTTGCCTGCCGAACATTGTTCAAGTATCAGCGTGGCATCAGTTTGAACTACAGCTCCGATGGGCACAATAGCTGAGTGGTTGAAGCGCTTTCTATCTGAAGGTCCTGGGTTTGAATCTGGATTACGGCGCCTGGTGGGTAAAGAATGGAGATTTTTCCCATCTCCCAGGTCAGCATATGTGCAGACCGGCTTGTGCTTGAACCCCCTTCATGGGTATTCGCAAACAGAAGATCAAATAGGCACATTGAAAATCCTGTAATCCACTTCAGCGTTTGGTGGGTCATGGAAACAGGAACATACCCAGCATGCACACCCCCCGAAACAGAGTATGGCTGCCTCCATGGCAGGGTAAAAACAGTCATACATGTAAAAGCCCACTCGTGTACATACGGGTGAACATGGGAGTTGCAGCCCACGAATGAAGAAGAAGAGAACTACAGCTTCTACCATTGGAGTTCTTTCCAATGGTGTAGTTGATTTTTTTTCTGATCAAAGTCCACATAAAGAAAGGTGACAGATGTCCTCACCTGTAGTCTCAGTATTATCTCAGAGAGGTGATGTCCCTTCACTGACGAGCATATTTTGATTGTTGTGGATACTTATATAGCACCTATCCTCAGTCAGAGACCAAGCTCTAAGCACTTTACATACACGGGGACATTTGCACCACAGGCTGCCTACCTGGGTAGAGCTGACTGACAGCTGCCACTGGGCGCTCATCATTTGTTTCCTCTGTCATTCACTCAGATTTCAGACGCACACAGACAGACATGTAACATTTTACGTGTATGACCGTTTTCTTTTATTTATTTACCCCGCCATGTAGGCAGCCATACTCCGTTTTCGGGGGTGTGCATGCTGGGTATATTCTTGTTTCCATAACCCACCGGATGCTGACATGGATTACAGGATCTTTAACGTGCGTATTTGATCTTCTGCGTGCGCATACACACGATTGGGGTTCAGGCACTAGCAGGTCTGCACATATGTTGACCTGGGAAATCGGAAAAATCTCCACCCTTTACCCACCAGGTGCACCGAGATTCGAACCCAGGACCCTCAGATTGAAAGTCCAGCGCTTTAACCATTCGGCTATTGCACCCGTCATATTTGTCAGCAGCAAGTCAAGGGGTTGATAATGAAAGCATTGTGGTGGAAGTTGAGTGAGTGAAGAAGTGTTGAACCTTGGACTGTGTCACATCACGCTGTTCTTTGATTCATGACATCACTGAGTGTTGGTTATGTTTTTTATACTGAGAAACAGATGGGTGTGTGTGTGAGAAAGTGCCTGTTGTGTGCGTCTGTGTGGTGTGGTGTGGTGTGTGTGTGTGTGTGTGTGTGTTCGTGTGTCATGTACATGTGCTTGTGTGCACGTGTTTACTGGTGCATTATTATGTGTGTTGTGTGTGTGTGTGTGTGTGTGTGTGTGTGTGTGGGCGCATATGAGTTTGTGTATGAGTGAGTGTATTAGTGTGTGTATGTGTGTGTGTGTGTGTGTGTGTGTGTGTGGTGTATCTTTCCTGATTCAGTTATTTGTCATCCTCCATTTTACCGAAAGAGGCAAAAGGATCAAACTACTGTTTCATGTTGTGTTTGCACATTTCGTTGATGCATGTTTGGACAAGTTTGCAATTCTCTCTCTCTCTCTCTCTCCCTCCCTCTCCCCCCCTCTCTCTCTCTCATTCCACACACATATGAAGACTGCCTGTGTTTAATGGTCAGGTTTTAAATGACTTGTGCAATGTATTTTCAACGACTTTTGCACATCTGCTTTCTGTTGAATTACTGATAGAGAGGCAAGTTGCTTCTGTTTATGCCTATGAATTTAGAAAAGTATTCATGATGCTTTTCATATACCGAAGCATGCATTTTTAAAAGTGCTGCCTCACCCACATACAAGCCAAAATATGCACATATGACTCAAAAAGACCGACCAGGAAGTTAAAGGTGACATACTGACTGCAGTCAATCCATACATGTTTGGTCAAAGAAGATGCTGGATCTACCTTATTTCTTTGATGCTAGATAATCATACATGTATTTTTTTTTTTTAGTCAGCTCTTTAAAAAAGAGTGTGAATTATTGATTCATCCCAGCTTGATTAATTTCTTAGTGCTTGTTATATATATATATATATATATATATATATATATATATATATATATATATATATATATATATATATATGCTTATGCATTCTTGTGCATGTTGATGTGCTTGTACGTGTGTTTTAGAGTTTGTGTGTGTGTGTGTTTGTGTGTGTGTGTGTGTGTGTGTGTGTGTGTGTGTGTGTGTGTGTGTGAGAGAGAGAGAGAGAGAGAGAGAGAGAGAGAGAGAGAGAGAGAGTACTTATTTCTACACTAGCATTCTCAAAAAGGAAACAGAACCAGAAAAACACACGAACACACACACACACACACATACACACAGATATATATATATAATATCTTTTTCCTGTAAAATGTTCTTCACTACAGAAAAGCTGCCCATCCACTGCCGTAGTGGACCAGGCAAGAAGACGGCGGTTATGGCCCCTGCTGCCGGTTTGCATGACCCTGCGTCTGGCCTTGACCCTTCAGCAGGGGACGGGGAGGAGGGAGCGCAGAGTCGTGAGTCGCGAAGCGCTCAGAAGAACCCCAAAGCGACAGCGTATTTGCCAGGTGACATGGAAACCTGTGTGGTGGGACGATAGTTGCTTGTTGTGTTGCGTTTTGTTGAACATTGTTTTTTGGTTGTTTTTTTGTGTGTTGTATTTTTTGTATTGTGTGTGTGAGTGTCATGTGTGTGTGTGTGTGTGTGTGTGTGTGTGTTTTAAAATAACAATAGACAGCTATGGTTCTAGATATAGCATAATGTTGTGTTGTACAGGATACAGGGTGATATAGCATTGTGTTGTGTTGTACAGGAGACAGGTTGATATAGCATTGTGTTGTGCTGTGTTGTATCAGGAGACAGGGTGATATAGCATTGTGTTGTGCTGTGTTGTATCAGGAGACAGGGTGATATAGCATTGTGTTGTGCTGTGTTGTATCAGGAGACAGGGTGATATAGCATTGTGCTGTGCTGTGTTGTATCAGGAGACAGGGTGATATAGCATTGTGTTGTGTTGTACAGGAGACAGGGTGATATAGCATTGTGTTGTGCTGTACAGGAGACAGGGTGATATAGCATTGTGTTGTGTTGTACAGGAGACAGGGTGATATAGCATTGTGTTGTGCTGTACAGGAGACAGGGTGATATAGCATTGTGTTGTGCTGTACAGGAGACAGGGGAATATAGCATTGTGTTGTGCTGTACAGGAGACAGGGTGATATAGCATTGTGTTGTGTTGTGATGTGCAGGAGACAGGGTGATAGAGCATTGTGTTGTGTTGTACAGGAGACAGGGTGATATAGTATTGTGTTGTATCAGGAGACAGGGTGATATATCATTGTGTTGTGTTGTACAGGAGGCAGGGTGATATAGCATTGTGTTGTATTGTATCAGGAGACAGGGTGATATAGCATTGTGCTGTGTTGTGTTGTACAGGAGACAGGGTGATATAGCATTGTGTTGTGTTGTACAGGAGACGGTGATATAGCATTGTGTTGTGTTGTATAGGAGACAGGGTGATATAGCATTGTGTTGTGATGTGCAGGAGACAGGGTGATATAGCATTGTGTTGTGACATGCAGGAGACAGGGTGATATAGCATTGTGCTGTGATGTGCAGGAGACAGGGTGATATAGCATTGTGTTGTGATGTGCAGGAGACAGGGTGATATAGCATTGTGTTGTGATGTGCAGGAGACAGGGTGATATTTGCGGAGAGTCCCACAGCTCCAGGCATCCCCGTGGTGTACAGAACTCCAGAGGAACGGGCTGCCAACCCTGACAGGCTCAACCTGGACAGGTACCGCTCAGTGTTTTGTGTGTCACCTTTGTTTGTTAACCTGGACAGGTACCACTCAGTGTTTTGTGTGTCACCTTTGTTTGTTAACCTGGACAGGTACCACTCAGTGTTTTGTGTGTCACCTTTGTTTGTTAACCTGGACAGGTACCACTCAGTGTTTTGTGTGTCACCTTTGTTTGTTAACCTGGACAGGTACCGCTCAGTGTTTTGTGTGTGACCTTTGTTAACCTGGACAGGTACCGCTCAGTGTTTTGTGTGTGACCTTTGTTAACCTGGACAGGTACCACTCAGTGTTTTGTGTGTGACCTTTGTTAACCTGGACAGGTACCACTCAGTGTTTTGTGTGTGACCTTTGTTTGTTAACCTGGACAGGTACCACTCAGTGTTTTGTGTGTGACCTTTGTTTGTTAACCTGGACAGGTACCACTCAGTGTTTTGTGTGTGACCTTTGTTTGTTAACCTGGACAGGTACCGCTCAGTGTTTTGTGTGTGACCTTTGTTTGTTAACCTGGACAGGTACCGCTCAGTGTTTTGTGTGTGACCTTTGTTAACCTGGACAGGTACCACTCAGTGTTTTGTGTGTGACCTTTGTTTGTTGTGTTCTTTTTAGTTTATTCTAACCTGCTTTTTTCAGCCTTCACCCAGTCCCCACAAACAATTTGAACAGTATCTAGAACTGTTGAAAATCGTCGTTGTGAGTAGTTTCGGCCCATCCACCCCTTCGTCTTTTTTCAGTTCTTCTTTCAGGACTCCATACTCACAGTGTGCAGCTTTTCCTTGTGGGTTTGGATGTGATGAGCCTCTCACCGTGAAACACGTGCTCCTTGACTGTTGGGATCTGCATGACGTTAGACACAGACATTACACGGCGGTTTCTTTGAAGACCTTGTTTCGTGATGTCCCTCCATGGGCGCTGATGGACTTCTTAAAAGAAGTGAACATTTTTAACCAGATTTGAAGGTTTTAAACTGTGGAAGTTTTTTTTTAAACTTTGGAGTGGAAAGTTTGAAGTGGTGACTCGTTTTAATTGTTTGGTTTTTTTTACCCTTGTAGTAGTTATTAACGTGGCGATAGGCTTGAGATGGCCTTAGTGGTCGGCGAGGCTCTAAGCACCATAATTTCATTTCATTTTGTGGGTTTGGAATAAAGCTGTCAACCGATTCTCCTGATCGTTTGTTTTCTCTGGTTAAATCTTGCTCTCTCTCAACTATAGTCTTATTCTTTCTGGCACCAAAGCGTTGATGAATTTCGTTTTTATTTCTTTGTAAGTGGCTTTTGATTCACCGATTTGTACCACATTCAGTAAATCATCCACTTGATCCCACATGGCACAGAGAAAAACAGATACTTGTTCCTGTCTGTCCTTTTGGGAAAGCTGAGTTGCTTGGGAGTAACCATCAAAACATTGAGACCATACCTTCCAGTTTGAAGCTGTCCCATCGAATGGTTTTGGCAGCATGTGATTGGCACTTGCCAGCCATTCTTCTGGGTTCTTGTTCCCGCTGCGACCATGTACTATTTCATAGTCTTGAGTGTCAGCATGAGAATGCTTGAAGCAACTTTTAAGACGACGTGCGGAATCTCTATCAGCCTTCAACCGGGTTTGCTATGCCAAACAGTAAGGTGGTAAGAACAAGGCTACCTATTGGAGTAATGTCCTCCTCATGGCTGCCTATTTGGTGGGGTAAAAACAGTCATACTTGTAAAAGTCCACTCATGTACATACAAGTAAACGTGGGGGTTACAGCCCATGAACGTAGAAGAAGAAGGAGGAGTAATGACCCTTGGAATATCTGCATCTTAGTCGATGCAGTCGTAACTAGGTATACAGACACTGCACTTGTCTACGGCACTTAGTCGATACAGTGGTAACTAGGTGTACAAACACTACTCTTGTCTACGGCGCTTAGTCGATACAGTGGTAACTAGGTGTACAAACACTAGTCTTGTCTATGGCCCTTAGTTGATACAGAGGTAACTAGGTGTACAGACACTACGCTTGTCTACAGCCCTTAGTCAATACATTGGTAACTAGGTGTACAGACACTACACTTGTCTACGGCACTTAGTCGATACAGAGGTAACTAGGTGTACAGACACTACACTTGTCTACAGCCCTTAGTCAATACATTGGTAACTAGGTGTACAGACACTACACTTGTCTACAGCACTTAGTCGATACAGTGGTAACTAGGTGTACAGACACTACTCTTGTCCCCGGACAGACGGAAGCTGACGGTGTGTCCGATCCTGGAGGGGGAGGACCAGCTGCGGCTGCTGAACTACCAGCACAACACCATCACCCGCATCCAGCACCTCACCTCCCTGCGCCGCCTCATCTTCCTCGACCTCTACGACAACCAGATAGAGCAGGTGGATGGGCTGTCCTTCCTCCGCTCCCTCCGCGTCCTTATGCTGGGCAAGAACAGGTCGGTTTCTGTGATGGTGATGACGGTTATGATGACTGTTGTTGTTGTTGTTAGTATTGTCGTCATGCTGGGCAAGAACAGGTCGGTTTCTGTGATGGTGATGACGATGATCATGACTGTTGTTGTTGTTGTTGTTAGTATTGTTGTCATGCTGGACAAGAACAGGTCGGTTTCTGTGATGGTGATGACGATGATCATGACTGTTGTTGTTGTTGTTAGTATTGTTGTCATGCTGGACAAGAACAGGTCGGTTTCTGTGATGGTGATGACGATGATCATGACTGTTGTTGTTGTTGTTAGTATTGTTGTCATGCTGGACAAGAACAGGTCGGTTTTTGTGATGGTGATGACGATGTTGATGACTGTTGTTGTTGTTGCTGTTATTATTGTCGTCATGCTGGACAAGAACAGGTTGGTTTCTGTGATGGTGATGATGATGATGATGACTGTTGTTGTTGTTGTTGTTGTTGTTATTATTGTCCACATGCTGGACAAGAACAGGTTGGTTTCTGTGATGGTGATGACGATGATGATGACTGTTGTTGTTGTTGTTGTTGTTGTTGTTGTTATTATTATTGTCCTCATGCTGGACAAGAACAGGTTGGTTTCTCTGATGGTGATGACGATGATCATGACTGTTGTTGCTGTTGTTGTTGTTAGTATTGTCCTCATGCTTGGCAAGAACAGGTCGGTTTCTGTGATGGTGATGATGACGAGTGTTATCACTGTTGTTGTTGTTGTTAGTATTGTCCTCATGCTGGACAAGAACAGTTTGGTTTCTGTGATGGTGATGACGATGATCATGACTGTTGTTTTTGTTGCTGTTGTTGGTATTGTTGTCAAGCTTGGCAAGAACAGGTCGGTTTCTGTGATGGTGATGATGATGAGTGTTATCACTGTTGTTGTTGTTGTTGTTAGTATTGTCCTCATGCTGGACAAGAACAGGTCAGTTTCTGTGATGGTGATGATGATGATGATGAGTGTTATCACTGTTGTTGTTGTTTTGTTGCTGTTAGTATTGTCCTCATGCTGGACAAGAACAGGTTGGTTTCTGTGATGCTGATGATGGTGATGACTGTTGTTGTTGTTGTTAGTATTGTCCTCATGCTGGACAAGAACAGGTCGGTTTCTGTGATGGTGATGATGATGTTGATGACTGTTGTTGTTGTTCTTGTTCTTATTATTGTCCACATGCTGGACAAGAACAGGTTGGTTTCTGTGATGGTGATGGTGATGATGACGAGTGTTATCACTGTTGTTGTTGTTGTTAGTATTGTCCTCATGCTGGACAAGAACAGTTCGGTTTCTGTGATAGTGATGACAATGTTGATGACTGTTGTTGTTAGTACTGTCCACATACTGGACAAGAACAGGTTGGTTTCTGTGATAGTGATAATGATGATAACGAGTGTTATCACTGTTGTTTTTGTTGCTGTTGTTGGTATTGTTGTCAAGCTGGGGAAGAACAGGTCGGTTTCTGTGATGGTGATGACAATGTTGATGACTGTTGTTGTTGTTGTTGTTGTTGTTAGTATTGTCTTCATGCTGGGCAAGAACAGGTCAGTTTCTGTGATGGTGATGACGATGATGATGAGTGTTATCACTGTTGTTGTTGTTGTTTTGTTGTTGCTGTTAGTATTGTTCTTCAGAAAACAGCGTATGACTGCCGACATGGCAGGGGGTTAAAACAGTCATACATGTAAAAGCGCACTCGTATTTATGAGTGAACATGAGAGTCTCAGCCCACTAACGAAAAAAAAAGTTATTATTATTATGATTATTATTATTATACAGTCAGTTTCTGTAATGATGATAATAATTATAGTTATGATTATGATAATGAAGTCAGTATGTATGGATGATATCAGTGACAGGTGCCACGGCTGAATGGTTGGAGCTTGGATTAAATCTGTTTCTGCAAGGATGATGATCATTATGGCTAGGACTATAATGATAAAGTCAAGTTTGTATGGATGATATTCACGACGGGGCCAGGTGGCAGAGTGGTTGCAGTGATGGATTCTCCCCCAAGTTTCTTGAGTTCGATCCCAGGTTTCGGCACACCTGGTGAATTAAGTGTGGATATTTTGCTTCTTCTTCTTCTTCTTCTGCGTTCACTCGTATGTACACAAGTGGGCTTTTACGTGTATGACCGTTTTTACCCCGCCATGTAGGCAGCCATACTCTGTTTTCAGGGGTGTGCATGCTGGGTATGTTCTTGTTTCCATAACCCACCGAACGCTGACATGGATTACAGGATCTTTAACGTGCGTATTTGATCTTCTGCTTGCATATACACATGAAGGGGGTTCAGGCACTAGCAGGTCTGCACATATGTTGACCTGGGAGATCATAAAAATCTCCACCCTTTACCCACCAGGCGTTGTCACCGTGATTCGAACTCGGGACCCTCAGATTGACAGTCCAATGTTTTAACCACTCGGCTGTTGTGCCCGTCGGATATTTTGCTGATCTCCCAGGTCAGCATGTGCAGACCTGTTAGTGCCTCAACCCCTTTCATTTGTATATGCATGCAGAAGATAAAACACTCACATTAAAGATTTTGTATTCAATGTCAGTGTTTGGTGGGTTATGGAAACAAGAACATATCCAGCCAAAACCAAAGTATGGCTGCCTACATGGTGGGGTAAAAATAGTCATACACGTAGAAGTCCACTCTTGCATACAAGTGAATGTGGTAGCTGCATCTCACAAAAGCAGAAGAACTATAGTGATAATAATAATAATTTTTGTAATGATGATAATGATAATACTAATAAATAATTCAAAAGTTCTCTAGTGTGTGTGTGTGCATGTGTGTGTGTGTGTGTGCGTGTGTGTGTGTGTGTGTGTGTGTGTGTGTGTGTTTTTGTGTGTGTGTGCTTGCTTGCTTTCTTGTACGTGTGTGCTTCACTTCACATTTTTCCAGCAGTGTTGCTTCATAAAGGTTTATTGATGTATGTGTGTTCCACTGTCCAGGATCAAGAAGATAGAGAACCTGGATGCTTTGGTGAAGCTGGATGTCCTTGACCTGCATGGCAATCAGGTCAGTCAAGGTCACACAATGGATATGGGTCAGGGGTCATATGACCATGCTGTCACATTTCTTTTCCTAGGAATGATAACAAAAAAAAAATTTGCACTGAATTTTGTCTTGAATCAGATCAGAGCCATTGACACTTGTGCATAGCTCTCATCTAGAAGAATTGAAAGATGGAACTTATCTTGATTATGATATTTATTGTTTATGACTGATTCAAATTGGCAGTGTAGAAAACCTGAAGCACCTTTCCACGTCAGTCAGGAACCTCGGTGTTGTCCTTGACAATACACTGTCCATGCAAAAATTTATCAGTCAGACATGTCAGTCCTGCTACTGTCAGCTGCGACGCATCAGTGCCGTCCGGAAGTATCTATCCACTGACGCAACATCTAGACTTGTCCTTTCTCTCATTCTCTCTCGCCTTGACTACTGTAACTCTTTATTGTCTGGTCTGCCTGCTTCATCCATTCAGCCCCTTCAGCGCATACAAAACTCTGCTGCCCAACTTGTCCTCAGAAAGAAAAGATCTGAGCACATCACTCCTCTTTTGCAACATCTCCACTGGCTCCCTGTCTCACACCGAATAAAGTACAAGATCAGCAGTCTATGTTATAGATGCATTCACAAAACTGCCCCTTCCTATCTCTGCGGCTGCCTTCACCTCTACACTCCATCTCGCTCACTACGATCGGCCTCGGATCCACTCTGTTTACGCATACCCAGATTCAAACACTCGACTATTGGCCGCCGTTCTTTCTCTGTTTCTGGACCTTGCGATTGGAATGAACTTCCTTTTTCGCTTCGTCAAGTCTCCACACTCAGCTCTTTCAAGTCTGGCCTTAAAACCCACCTCTTCCCAAAATAGCCTCCCTTGCCTGCCCTTCCTTGTCTTTAGTTTCTACAGTATTAGAGTTATGCATGCGTGTGAATGACTGGTGCGAAAGCGCTTTGATTTGTCTCTGCACAAGATCCAGCGCTATATAAATACCATTATTATTATTATTATTAGTTGCTGGTGCTGCTGCTGTTATTATCATAACTGTAATGGTGATGATTATAAGCTGTATGATTTTTGGCGATTCAGATCAGCAGCATAGAGAACGTTAAGCACCTGACAGATGATGCTGTTGTTATAATTGTAGTGATTATGACTTGTATTGTTTATGATTGATTTAGATCACCTGATAGTTCTTGTTGCTGCTGCTGCTGTTGTTGTTATAATTATGATTATAATGATTATGACTTGTATTGTTTATGATTAATTTTGATAACCTGATAGTTCTTGTTGCAGCTGTTGTTGTTGTTGTTATGATTGTAACGGTGATGAGTATAACCTGTATGGCTTATGATGATTCAGAGAAGCAGCATAGAGAACCTGAAGCACTACACAGGCGAAGTAACCTACTGAGGGAGGTTATCAGCCGTAGCTACTTTCGTTTTCTCCGCATAGGCGGGTAGTAGTTTGCACAGGACAGGAATGTCAGACCCCTGCTGGAGTCTGCACTAGTGGGTCATGGTAAGTATGTTACTTAAAGGTAATTTTAGAAAGAAAATTTCCTATTTGGGATCAACAGTGTTTTGACAGCCTGGAGCACCAGACAGTTGTTGTTATTGTTGCTATTATAATCCTAACGGTGATGGTTATAACAGGGAAGATATACAATGATTCATCACCAGCTGCAAGGAGAACCCGAAGCACCTGATGCAGTTGCTACTGCTGCTGCTGCTGCTGCTGTTGTTATTGTAATGGTGATGATTACACCAGATATGAGTTACAGTGACTCAGATCAGCTGCACAGAGAACCAGAAGCACCTGACAGTGGTTGATGTTGCTGTTGTTGTTATTATAATTGTATTGGTGATGATTATAGCAGTTATGGTTTATGATGTTTCACCACCAGCAGCATAGAGAACTTGAAGCATCTGACAGTCTGTAGCTGTTGCTGCTGTTGTTATAATTGCAGTGGTGAGGATTATAACTTGCATGATTTATGGTGATTCAGACCAGCAGCTTAGAGAACCTGAAGCACCTAACAGTCTGTAGCTGTTGCTGCTGCTGCTGCTGCTGTTATGACCGTAATGATGATGATTATATCAGGTATGATTTAAGATGACTCACATCAGCAGCTTATTGAGCCTGAAGCACCTGACAGTTATTGTTGTTGCTGTTGTTGTTATTATCATAATTGCAGTGGTGATGATTATAAATGCTGCTGCTGTTGCTGTTGTCATAATTATAACAGTGATGATTATAACCTTTATGATTTACAGTGAATCAGATCAGCCAGGATAGAAGACCTGAAACACCTGACAGTTCTTGTTGTTGCTGTTTTTGTTGTAATTGATACGGAGATGATTACGCAAGGTCTGGTTTACGGTGATTCAGATCAGCAGCATCGAGAACCTCAAGCACCTGACAGAGCTGCGAGTGCTGAACTTGGCCGGGAACCACATCACCACCGTGGACAACCTGACCGGCATCGATGCTCTGGCCGAACTCAACCTGCGGCGAAACAAAATCCGCACCGTGGTACGTGGTGTTTATGACACAGGGTGCCTGTCTCTTCCTTTCCTTTCGTTGGTGATTGGTGAGTTGGGTTTATGATGTGATATGGATACTTGTATAGTGTGTGTTATTGGTCAGAGACCGAGCACTAAGCGCTTTACAAACACAGAGTTATTTGAACAACAGGCTACCTGACTGGGTACATTTGACTGACAGCTGCCACTGGGAGCTCATAATGTTTATTTCCTGTGTCATTCAGTCAGGTTTCAGTCACACATTCACAGACACTCACACAGACATGTCGCATTTTACATGCATGACCCCATTTTGTTTATTTACCCTGCCATATAGGCAGCCATACTCTGTTTTCAGGGGTGTGCATGCTGAGTATGTTCTTATTTTCATAACCCACCAAATGTTGACATGGATTACAGGATCTGCAACGTGCGTTTTTGATCTTATGCTTGGGGAAGGGGATTCAGGAACTAGCAGGTCTACACATATTTTGACCTGGGAGATGGGAAAAATCTCCACCTTCAAACCTTCAGGTGTGAGGGGGTCAAACTGAGGAAGCTCAGGCAGGGATCCAGTGCTAGGTTAAGCATCTGCCTTTTATATGGATATATATGTGTACATGTGTGTGTGTACATACATACAGACAGACAGAGACAGACAGAGAGACAGACACACACACACACACACACACACACACAGACAGACATACACACACACACACACACACACACACACACACACATATATATATATATCTTTTTGTTTTGTAGCGCAGATGTTTCAGGAATATGGATCAGTCCAAGGAAAGTGTGTGTGCTTTCTTGTATGTTTTGTGTGTGACTGACATGTTATTTTTAAGTGCTTTGAGAAGTTTGAAAGTGCTACATATTGTAATTTTTATTGTTATGATTATGATGATGATGATAAATATTATGATTATTGTTATGTTTTGTAAAAAAAAAACAAAAACA
>NC_134897.1:25642174-25717174 GCF_041734735.1 Babylonia areolata | reverse complement strand
TTTCAGTTAATGTTTGACACAAACCAAGGGTAGGCGATCAAGGCCTGACCAGAGGCCTGGGTTTCTGTGTGGGTCAGGCATCTGCTCTGGTTTTCTGTGTGGGTCAGGCGTCTGCTCTGGGTTTCTGTGGGGGTCAGGCGTCTGCTCTGGGTTTCTGTGTGGGTCAGGCATCTGCTCTGGGTTTCTGTGGGGGTCAGGCGTCTGCTCTGGGTTTCTGTGTGGGTCAGGCATCTGCTCTGGGTTTCTGTGGGGGTCAGGCGTCTGCTCTGGGTTTCTGTGTGGGTCAGGCGTCTGCTCTGGGTTTCTGTGTGGGTCAGGCATCTGCTCTGGGTTTCTGTGGGGGTCAGGCGTCTGCTCTTGGTTTCTGTGGGGGTCAGGCGTCTGCTCTGGGTTTCTGTGGGGGTCAGGCATCTGCTCTGGGTTTCTGTGGGGGTCAGGCGTCTGCTCTGGGTTTATGTGTGGGTCAGGCGTCTGCTCTGGGTTTCTGTGGGGGTCAGGCATCTGCTCTGGGTTTCTGTGGGGGTCAGGCGTCTGCTCTTGGTTTCTGTGGGGGTCAGGCGTCTGCTCTGGGTTTCTGTGGGGGTCAGGCGTCTGCTCTGGGTTTATGTGTGGGTCAGGCGTCTGCTCTGGATTTATGTGTGGGTCAGGCATCTGCTCTCAGTTTATGTGTGGGTCAGGTATCTGCTCTGGGTTTATGTGTGGGTCAGGCATCTGCTCTGGGTTTATGTGTGGGTCAGGCGTCTGCTCTGGGTTTATGTGTGGGTCAGGCGTCTGCTCTGGGTTTATGTGTGGGTCAGGTGTCTGCTCTGGGTTTCTGTGTGGGTCAGGCGTCTGCTCTGGGTTTATGTGTGGGTCAGGTGTCTGCTCTGGGTTTATGTGTGGGTCAGGCGTCTGCTCTGGGTTTATGTGTGGGTCAGGCATCTGCTCTCATTTTTTATTTGTGGGTCAGGCATCTGCTCTCAGTTTATGTGTGGGTCAGGCATCTGCTCTCAGTTTATGTGTGGGTCAGGCATCTGCGCTGGATTTATGTGTGGGTCAGGCATCTGCTCTCAGTTTATGTGCGGGTCAGGCGTCTGCTCTGGATTTATGTGTGGGTCAGGCGTCTGCTCTGGGTTTATGTGTGGGTCAGGCGTCTGCTCTGGGTTTCTGTGGGGGTCAGGCGTCTGCTCTGGGTTTATGTGTGGGTCAGGCGTCTGCTCTGGGTTTATGTGTGGGTCAGGCATCTGCTCTCAGTTTATGTGTGGGTCAGGCATCTGCTCTGGATTTATGTGTGGGTCAGGCGTCTGCTCTCAGTTTATGTGTGGGTCAGGCATCTGCTCCCAGTTTATGTGTGGGTCAGGCATCTGCTCTGGATTTATGTGTGGGTCAGGCGTGTGCTCTCAGTTTATGTGTGGGTCAGGCATCTGCTTTCAGTTTATGTGTGGGTCAGGCATCTGCTCTGGATTTATGTGTGGGTCAGGCATCTGCTCCCAGTTTATGTGTGGGTCAGGCATCTGCTCTCAGTTTATGTGTGGGTCAGGCATCTGCTCTGGATTTATGTGTGGGTCAGGCATCTGCTCTCAGTTTATGTGTCGGTCAGGCATCTGCTCTGGATTTATGTGTGGGTCAGGCATCTGCTCTCAGTTTATGTGTCGGTCAGGCGTCTGCTCTCAGTTTATGTGTGGGTCAGGCATCTGCTCTGGGTTTATGTGTGGGTCAGGCGTCTGCTCTGGATTTATGTGTGGGTCAGGCATCTGCTCTCAGTTTATGTGTGGGTCAGGCATCTGCTCTGGGTTTGTTTTTTTCCTCTTCAAAGCAGATGTGGTGCAGCATATATGGATTAGTGTGCACACTGTGACACCACCCTGAAACTGAAACTGAAGCTGTGGTGATATCGGAGTTGTGAAGATGTGGCATTTTAGACTCTACCGGCGCAGAACGGCAGAGAAAAAGAAGCACATGATGTATGTTGTGACTTACGTTGGTGTTGTTTTGTGTGTGTGTGTGGTCACAGAGTTTTATATCAATTAGAATTTTTGTGGGTTTTTTTCTGTAGCTTTTACAAGATGCACACACACACACACACGCGCACGCACGCACACGCACACACACACACACACACACACACACGTCACCCACTCTCTTGCCCACATGTGTGCATGTGTGTATTTATTATATTTATAACTGAAATGTTATTCATTTTGTACTTTGTACTTCACATGCTTTATTTGAACTCCATGAGATCTTAAAGATAAGAAATACTGCCACAGACTTGACTAGAATGACAGTTTGATAGAATACTTGATATTTGTCATAAAAAATGTGTATGTGCATAATTTGCTAAATGCTTACCTTTGTACATAGTGCTGTAGTGGGTGCAGTTTTGTGAAACACCTCTGGCAAAAAGAATGGAGCATGCAGACTGACAACAAAATGATTCCAGATCCGTCCAGACCTCAAAGAATTCCTTCCTTCCGTTCTAGGGAGAAAAAGAGGAAACCGTCCTCTGCAGGCTGCGTACAGGTCTTTTCTTATCCAACACATTCTTCTCTCTTGAAAGGTGAAGGAGCTACTTGGTGTGAGCTGTGCACCCAGCTTTTCAGTGTAAAACATGTTTTGGTGTCATGTAGCGTATTGTATCATGTCAGACTGATGCAAACCAGGCCTAAAGCAGAGCAAACCGATAGGCTTAGTTTGCTTCATTTTTGACATGGTAAATACATATCACCACACATGGAGTATCTTCTTTGTTCGTGGGTTGCAGCTCCCATGTTTACTCGTATGTACACAAGTGGGCTTTTATGTGTATGACCGTTTTTACCCCACTACATAGGCAGCCATACTTCGTTTTGGAGGGTAAGTAGGGAGTATAATTCAAACTCCTCTTGCTGATCAGCTGCTGGGACCTGCATGATATCAGACACATACATTTTATAGTCAGCTCCATGAGGAACTTGTTTCCAGGTGAAAGTCTGGCTGGGTACTGTACTGTCCCTGAAAGGAATAGATTTTAAAAAAATTGATTTTAATGTTATACAGACTGTATGAGATGTGGGTGAATTGAGCCGGTCAGCATTATTTTGGTTTCTCCTTGACTGACAGTTATCCAGCCCTGAAATGGTAATGATGATAATACTAATGATACTAAAACTGCTGCTATTGCTACTAATTATGATAATAATGATTGTTATTATTATAAAGAAGTGCTCTTCTATAGTGCTGTTTGAATCACACCTGTCATCGCCAGTAGTTTCTCCCCCTCCACGAGACCTTGAGTGGTGGTCGGCATGCCTGTCATTTGGATCAGATGATAAATTGAGGTCCCGTGTGCAGCATGCACTTAGTGCACGTAAAAGAACCCATGGCAACAAAAGGGTTGTCCCTGGCAAAATTCTGTACAAAAAATCCACTTCGATTGGAAAACAAATAAAATTGCAGCCAGAATAAAATACGTAAAAATGGATGGCGCTGTCAGTGTAGTGACGCGCTCTCTCTGTGGAGAGCAGCCCCAAATTTCACACAGAGAAATCTGTCGTGACAGATTACTGCAACTCTCTTTTGGCCGGCCTTCCCAAATACCTGTTAGACAGACTCCAATGAATTCAGAATAACGCTGCCAGACTCATTTGCAGAGCTTCTAAATTTGACCATGTCTCTCCTCTTCTTCAGTCTCTCCACTGGTTGCCTGTTTCTGATCGAATAGACTATAAGCTATCCACTCTGACCTTTTCTGCAGTCAACGGATCTGGCCCAAAGTATCTTTCTCAACTCATCCATATCTATACCCCGTCTCGCCAGCTCCGTTCTTCCTCTGATACTCGACTTCTCAGGATACCTCACGTCAGAAGTAAGACCTATGGACACAGATCGTTTTCTTTTCAATCGCCAAAGACGTGGAACAAGCTCCCTGATAACCTCCGTCATTCTCATTCCCTCGCATCTTTTAAATCTCGTCTCAAAACTCACCTTTTCCCTCAGCAATAAGTTCAATTGTGGCAGGTCCACAACTACATGCATGTATATGAATGTGTATTGTGTGTGCGTGTGTTTATGTAAGTTTGTGCCTGCCTATGTGTGCGTATGTGTTAGGGTAGCTGTTAGATACACATGTATGTTAAAATGTATGTATGCAGTGTGTGTGTGTGCGTGCGTGCGTGTGTGTGTGCGCGTGCGTGTGTGCGTGCGTGTGTGTGTGTGTGTGTGTGGTCACATTTTGGTGTGTGTATGTAACATAGATATAATGTTTTATGTTATCAAAAGCGTTTTTGTAAAGCACCTAGAGCAGATTTCTGGATAGTGTGCTATATAAGTATCCATTATTATTATTATTATTAAAAAGAGTAATACAAATACATATAAAACTACATGATGTGACGGTGTGTTTGCAGTTTTGAGGACGTTCAGTGCCTGGGTGACTCGAGCAGCCTGTCAGAGATCTGTCTGGATGGGAACCCCCTGGCCCAGGACCCAGCCTACAAACAGGTGGTGCTGAGAAACATGCAGCAACTCAAACAGCTGGACATGCGTCGCGTCACCGTACGTGTTATCGTG
Source organism: Babylonia areolata (assembly GCF_041734735.1). Classification (NCBI taxonomy): domain Eukaryota; kingdom Metazoa; phylum Mollusca; class Gastropoda; order Neogastropoda; family Buccinidae; genus Babylonia; species Babylonia areolata. The sequence goes on along the minus strand of NC_134897.1, from coordinate 25,712,644 downwards.
TGTTAGTGTGTGTGTTAGTGTGTGTGTGTGTGTGTGTGTGTGTGTGTGTGTGCTGTGCAACATGCAGCAACTGAAGCAGCTGGACATCATCACCATACGTATTATCGTGTGTTAGTGTGTGTGTTAAGTGTGTGTTAGTGTTAGTGTGTGTGTTAGTGTAAGTGTGTTAGTGTGTGTGTGTGTGTGTGTGTGTGTGTGTGTGCTGAGAAACATGCAGCAACTCAAACAGCTGGACATGCGTAGCGTCACCGTACGTATCATCGTGTGTTAGTGTGTGTGTGTGTGTGTGTGTGTGTGTGTGCTGAGAAACATGCAGCAATTGAAACAGCTGGACATGCGTCACGTCACCGTACGTATTATCGTGTGTTAGTGTGTGTGTTAGTGTGTTAGTGTGTGTGTTAAGCGTGTGTGTGTGTTAGTGTGCGTGTTAGTGTGTGTGTTAGTGTGTTAGTGTGTGTGTGTGTGTGCTGCGCAACATGCAGCAGCACAAACAGCTGGACATGCATTGCATCACCATACGTATTATCGTGTGTTAGTGTGTGTGTTAGTGTGTTTGTGTGGTGGTGTGTGTGTATGTGTGTGTGTGTGTGTGTGTGTGTGTGTGTGTGTGTGTGTGCTGAGTAATATGCAGCAACTCAAACAGCTGGACATGCATCATGTCACTGTATGTATCATCATGTGTGTGTGTGTGTGTGTGTGTGTGTGTGTGTGTGTGTGTGTGTGTGTGTGTGTGTGTGTGCTGAGTAATATGCAGCAACTCAAACAGCTGGACATGCATCATGTCACTGTATGTATCAGTGTGTGTGTGTGTGTGTGTGTGTATGTGTGTGTGTATGTGTGTGTGTGTGTGTGTGTGTGTGTATGTGTGCTGCACAACATGCAGCAAGACATGCATTGCGTCACATAATAATAATGATAGTAATGATGATAATAATACTAGTAATATAATGATGATGATAATATTAATGATGATAATAATGTACTTCTACAATTACTACCACTACTAACTACTACTGCTACTACTGCTACTACTAATAGTAGCAACAACCACAGTAATAATACTGATATACAGTACTTACATGGCACGAATTCCCAGTATTTTGGGAGTGCTACCCATGAAGCAATACATGTATGATGGTGCAGAACCAATGGTACAGCATTTGAAGACACACCAGACGAAAACAACACTGATTCAGTGATTCAGATTACATATATGAATTGTCTCATAAGAAAAGCAAAGAATTTTCCATACACAACATACACACGCGTGCGCGCGCAAACACACACACACACACACACACACACACGCACACATACACACACACACGCACACACACACACACAGGTATTTGAAGAGTTTACTTTCTTTCACTTTCATTTATTCTTTCTTTTGTTTTTCTTCATTATGCTTTGTTGATCTATTTGTTTTATTTATTCATGTGTTTGATTATTCATTTACTTTTTTCTGTGTTCTTTCTTCTTGTCATAGACATCTGCCCGTTACGTTTATTTAAAGTCCAAGAAGGTAAAAGATGACTTTTGGTTTGGTGTTGTTGTTGATGAAAGCATAATTGTGCACAGAATCTTTTTGTGACAGTGTTTCTCAGGGATGAATCATGACATTGTGGGTGTATACCTTTTATAATTTTGCTATCGTCTGATGCATATATTGGTTCGAAAGCTTCGTCTTTGCCAAAGGGGGTTGAATTCTTTCCTTCTGTGGTTGTGTGTGTGTGTGTGTGTGTGGTGTGTGTGTTTTGTACGTGTTTCTTTTTCTTGAGATCTGGGTTGCATGCTATGTGGTTAAGAGTGCTGGTATATAAGTTGTGAGAGGTTTCACCTTAAGAAATATTTTTTTCTGAAAAGTATTGTCACGAAACAGATTTTTCTGAAATTGCTGATCAGGATCCAGTAATGAAGTTTTTTTCTTTTTTAATTGAATATTTCTGAACAAATTATGATGAAGGGAAAAAAAAGTCACTGATTTAAACCTGAAAACACTGTAACAAACATTGCACTTTGCAAGGGTGCTGATTTGGTTTTATTAATCCAGTTTGGGCTTTGCCGAATAGGTTAGAAGTTAAAATGAAATTGTGCCTTTTTTATCATGAACCATAGCTGCTCAGCAAACCCCTGTTGTTTGATGCTGATAATGATTAACTCTCTCAGGACGAATAGTTTTCTCCCTTGATTTTTCCCTGCAGATGACCGATTTGTTAGGGTTAGGAAAAAAAATCACAAAAAATACAAAATACAAAGTAACTGAATGAAACTCACTGTACTTGACTCACTGACCCCTCTCCTCACGTAGTGTGTATGCCCACCCACCTCTCTCTATTCACTGCTCTCAGAAGCTGAGTCACTGTCAGTACCTTCTGGCTGGTAGCTTTCTTCACTGCAGATACTTTATTCAACATCTTCATCATGCTCATCGATGTCGAAACCTTCAGTTTGAAGCATTTTAATCACTTCAGCAGCAGTGAAAAGCCGCTGTTGTGATCTAGTCTGCTCCAAAAAGTTCCGCTTGTATCGCCTGCGACGCTATTTTCAATACATATGCAGTTTAGCCTGTCCCTTGGGGTACCAAGGTCAATGGCTTGCCAGCGAGTGTATAGTTATGGAACCTCACGAAGAAATTTTCCATTCGACCCTTGACACGTTTGCAATGCCTGGTGTAGCTGCAATTTTCATGCTACCCCATGAGGAAAACGTGGAAAAAATTTTAATTGTCAAAACCACAATAGCGTCCCGTCGTCTGGAACACTCTCTTACGTCAGGAATGCTGTAGTGTTCCATCATCTCCGGAGTGAGTTAAGGCAGCATCTGGCTGACAGCAGGGTATGATAGTCTTCTTCTCCATTAACTCTGTGAAGAGTCATTGGGGCACTGCACTGAAGAACTGTTCACCAGATTCCTCCAGGTTTGTGGGTTGTGTGTCAAAGCCTGGGTCTCTGCAAATGGTTTTCCTGTCCGATCTGCCATGTCGTCAGTCCAACATTTTGTCCTGTCTCCCCCTCTGTCTCCCTCCCTCAACAGTTGCACAGCACACTTGTTAGCACACACGTCAAGGTCACATGAAGTGTGAGCATGAGACATAATGTTTATGACTGCAGGCAGGTACCACAGATAATGTCTTGTACACACACACACGCACACGCACACACACACACACACACACACAGATTATGCAGGTGAAATATGTTATTCTTTCCTCACGTTACTGTCATGTTCTTTTCTGACAGCACAGCTTGTTGGCTGTGTTGTGCATTTCCCATTGACTGTGTGGATGTTTTTACCGCAAAGTCTTTGGCACAGGTTGGGGCCATAACTGGAATTTATTTATTTTTTTTTTTTTTGGGGGTGGGGTGGGGGGGGACACAAGTTGGGGTCATAACTGGATTTCTTTGGCACACATGGGGTCATAGCTAGAATTTCTTTGGCACAAGATGGGGTCATAACTGGAATTTCTGTGGTATGAATTTCTTTGGCACAAGTTGGGGGTCATAACTGGAATTTCTTTGGCACAAGTTAGGGTCATAACTGGAATTTCTTTGGCACAAGTTGGGGTCACAATTGGAGTTTCTTTTGCACATGTTGGGGTCATAGCTGAAATTTCTGTGGCACATGTTGGGGTCATAACTGGAATTTCTTTAGCACAAGTTGGGATCATAGCTGGAATTTTTTTGGCACAAGTTGGGGTCATAGCTAGCACAAGTTGGGATCATAGCTGGAATTTTTTTGGCACAAGTTGGGGTCATAGCTGGAATTTCTTCAGCACAAGATGGGGTCTAGCTGGAATTTCTCTGGTACAAGATAGGGTTACGACTGTAATTTCTCTGGCATAAGATAGGGTCATAGCTGGAGTTGGATTGGAGTTAATGGCTTGGCTGTGTTTGCCTATAGACAAATTTTGTGAAATCTCTCACAACTTGAAAGAAGTTTTGATTGGGATGAAAATGTTTTCAAAGCACAGCTGAGTTTAGATTTGTTGTTTCCACAGTGCAAACATTTTTTTTCCTTTCTGAAAAATTGTTGACTTTTTGAGTGGAAGATGGGAGTATGTTGATAATAGGCTTGGTTTATGATTGTCTCCTGTGTGCGTGTGTGTGTGTGTGTGTGTGTGTGTGTGAGATGTGTATATGGTGTGAGTATTTGGTGTATGTATGTGTTCTTTCTTAGGTTTAACATCTTTACATTATAAATAATATTAAACAAGGAAAGTGTGTTTAAGTCATAGATGCATGGAAACCAGTTTGTGTGTTTTTGTATGTTAGTATGCATGTGTGTGTGTGCAAGCAATTTTATGTGTGCACATGTGTGTGTGTGTGCTTGTGTAAGCAGTTTGTGTGTGTGTGTGTGTGTGTGTGCACGTGCACGCACACCAGTCAATGAAAACTTTGAAACATTTGCTGTGGTATCACTTGAGATATTCCAGATCTGTGGCACCTACCTTTTCACAAGCTTTGGAGCTTTTGGTTCTTTATGTGCGTGAGTGTGATTGTTTTTTTGTGTTTTTTTAAAAAATAATCTTTTATCTGTCCTGTAATCAATGGTCACTATGGTGATGTGCAGGAGGAAGAACGCCGACTGGCGCTGGTCATGGCACGGAAAGAGGAGGAAAAGCGACGAGAGCTGAACAAGGTCGCCATTCTCAAGGTATTGCTGCACTTCAGTTGATTTGGACTGATTGCTTGCGCAAAGTGCGTGCTGCACATTGGACCTCAGTCTATCGTTTCATCGGAAAAAAACCCTGAAAACAGAGTATGACTGCCTACTTGACAGGGGTAAAAACAATCATACACATAAAAGCCCACTCGTGCATATGAGTGAATGTGGGAGTCGCCGTCCACGAAAGAAGAAGATCTGAAAACTAGCACCCATACTACCACTCAACAAGTCTAGTGGAGGAGGTGGGGGGCGGTGTAAACATCCATATCTCTCTTTCTATATATATATATATATATATAGAGAGAGAGAGAGAGAGAGAGAGAGAGGGAGAGTGAGAGAGATATATACATACATAGACATATGTACATAGACAGATAGATAGATATACAAATAAGTAGATAGATATGTACTTGGCTTCTAATATTATTATTATTATAACGATTATAGACATCATTATCATCAGTCAAGTGACTGAATGTGTGTGTGAAAATCAGGAGCGGCGTCGCCTGGCCATCAACAACGCCAAGCGGCAGTGGGAGACAATGCAGGGCTCACTGATGTCTCGCACGGGGAAGATGGTTCGAGCCCCAGAGCTGTACTCAGGGGCCCGCATGGGGTCGCTGTCACCCGCTGCGCCCGGGGGGGACCCTTTCTCTGCTCCCTTCCCACATGACGACGACACCGAGCTTGTCTCCGTCACCAGGTAAACGCTGGTATGGGGGTAGGGATAGAGGTTGGGGTGGGTGTGGGTTGGAAGTGTGTGAGAGTGATGTAGAAATCCTCAATGAATAGTTCAGAGATTGTTATCGTTTTGTTTCCTTGTGTGAGAGATTTAAAAATCATGAATGAATAGTTCTGAGATTGTGGTATCAGAATGATTTTTGTTGTTTTTTGTGAGAGTGACGTAGAAATCATGAATGAATAGTTCTGATGTTGTCTTATCAAAATCATTTTACTATCTTACAGGAGAGTGATATAGAAACGACAAGACTTGATGTAAAACATTCCTGTTGTCCTCTCAAATTCATCGTATTTGCAACATTTTCAAATGAAATACTGTTTAACTCATTCAACCCCAGGGAGTTTACAGCCCTGGCACATTCCCCTGCCATGTTGACAGTAGAAAAATGAAGCAAAAAAAAAAACAACAACAAAAAAACCGACCCTTTTTCCCCCTCAAAATTGACACATGAGGCTGCAACCAGAAATGCTGTAGAAGTTAATTCCTTTCACATGCGGCTTATGCATATATAAGAACATGTACACTGTTTTTAATGCTATGAACTTTGTCACCAGGGCTGAATGAGTTAATCTGCCTGAGGGCTGAATGAGTTCAAACAAGACAGGCACAATAGCCGAGTGGTTAACTCACTCTGGACAAATAGTTTTCTCCCTGGCCTTTCCCTACAGACGACCCATTTGTTAGGTTTAGGAAAAAATCACGAAATATACAAAACATAAAGTAACTGAATGAAACTCATTGTACATGATCCACTGATCCCTCTCCTCACATTGTGTGAACGCCCACCCCCCTCTCCCTCTTCACATCCTTCAGAAGCTGAGTCACTGTCAGTACCTTCTTGCTGGTAGCTTTCTTCACTGCAGATACCTTATTCAACGTCTTCATCATCCTCATTGATGTCAAAACTTTCAGTTTGAAGCATTTCAATCACTTCAGCAGCAGTAAAAAGCTGCTGTTGTGATCAAATTTGCTCCAAAAATTTCCACTTATATCGTCTGCGACACTATTTTCGATACGTATGCAGATTAGCTTTTCATGTGAGGTGCTGAGATCAGTGGCTTGCCAGCGAGTGTATTGTTACAGAATCTCATGAAGAAACTTTCCATTCGACCCTTGACACGTTCACAATGCACTGTGAAGCTGTGGTTGTTATTCTACCGCATGAGGAAAACATGGAAAAAAATTTGATTGTTGAAATCGCTATAGCGTTCCGTCATTTGGAGCCGCGCCTTACGTCAGGAACGCTAAAGTGTTCCATTGTCTGGAGTGAGTTAAAGCATTGGACTTTCAATCTGAGGTGCCAGGGTTCAAATCTTGGTAACGGCACCTGGTGGGTAAAGGATGGAGATTTTTCTGATCTCCCAGGTCAACAGATGTGCAGACCTGCTAGTGCCTGAAACCCCTTCATGTGTATACGCATGCAGAAGATGAAATACGTATGTTATCAGTATCAGTATCAGTAGCTCAAGGAGGCGTCACTGCGTTCGGACAAATCCATATACGCTACACCACATCTGCCAAGCAGATGCCTGACCAGCAGCGTAACCCAACGCGCTTAGTCAGGCCTTGAGAAAAAAAAAAAAAAAAGATATGAATACTTATATAGCAGCTATGTTAAAGATCCTGTAATCCATGTCAGCATTTGGTGGATTATGGAAGCAAGAACATACTCAGCAGGCACACCACTGAAAACGGTGTATGGCTGCCTACTTGGCATGGTAAATAGACAAAACACTCATACACGTAAAATATTGCATGTCTGTCTGAGTGTGTATGTGTGTGTGGCTGAAATCTGATCAAATGACACAGGAAACAAACGAGTGCCCAATGGCAGCCATCATGGGCTCTGTCCAGGTAGGCAGCTTGTTGTGCAAATGACCCCGAGTTTGTAATGCACTTAGAGCTTGGTCTCCGACTGAGGATAGCTGCTATATAAGTATTCATATCATTCATTCATTCAAAAAAAAAAAAGAGTGCTGATTGTGGGTGTCCACCCCCAGCAGTGACCGGCGGGCCAGTCGACCGGGCAGCGCCCACAGCAACCTGACAGACATGTCTCAAGACAGCGTGCGTGACCCTGACCCCTCCCGCCTCGCTCACCGTCGCTCAGAGTCCAAGTCAGCCACCAAAGAGACCATCCTGTTTGGGTGGGTTGTCCCTGGCTTTGTGTGCGTGTGTGTGTGTGTTGTGGAAAGTGTGTGTGTGTGTGTGTGTTGTGGAAAGTGTGTGTGTGGTGTGTTGTGGAAAGTGTGTGTGTGTGGTGTGTTGTGGAAAGTGTGTGTCGTCCTTTAGGGGCTGTCAGGTTGTTGTTGGGTTTTTTTCTTTTTTTTTATGTGAGAATTCTTAAGATGTATGGTTAAAATTACAAAGATGTATAGTGAGAATTTAAGGTGTATGGTAGGAATTTAAGATGTTGAGGACATATGGTGAGAATTAAGGCGTATTAAAGACATATGGTTAGAATTAATGATTTATGGTGAGAATCAGTGTGTATCAAAGACATGGTTAGAATAAAAGATGTATTAAAGAAACATGGTGAAAATTAAAGATATATGGTGAGAACTAACGCAATTTCATGAGAATTACAGTAGGAAAGTGGTGTGTGTGTGTGTTTGTGTGAATCCAGTATGAATTGTGTGACATCTCTGTCTCACCTTGAACTGCACATTTCACTCACCTTTGATACACAATAGGGAAAGTATACAACAGATACACTACACTGATCTGTCTGAGAAAACGATGCAGAAGATGAAAGCCTGATCCATCCCTGCCACTCACACAGCGAATGACTTTAATATCGGACTCGGGCCAACAGCCTCAACCATGACAATGGTATGGTAGTCTGATGCAACACCACGGTCAGGCGCCTGTGGCCAAGCAAAATTAACAGCTGTGGACTTAGTTCATTAACAGTCTGTCCAACCCAACACTTTCCTGTGGCAGTTTTGCTGATGAAATCAGTGTGGAAAGCACTGAATTACACAAGTGAATTCAAACTTTTGATTCTGAGAAAAGGAAACTTCCTTCGAAACTCTCTGAGTAAAGGAAGCTTTCTTCCGAGAAAAGGAAACTTTCTTGTGAGTAAAGGGAACTTTCTTCTGCATGGCTGAATCAGTTTTAAGCTTTGGACTCGTGATCCAGTGTTCACCAGGGTTGGAGGCTCTCTTTCAGATTGGTGTTGTGTCCTTGGGAAAGACGTTTTACTGGTTTTCCTCACTCCACCCAGGTGTGAACAGGTACCTGACTGTGGTCAGGAAAGGGTGAAAAGCGGTGGAAGGAGAGGACTGGGCCCCACCTTCCCCATGCCAGTTCATTTTCAGTTTCAGTTTCTTAAGGAGTAGTCACTGCGTTCGGACAGATCCATTTACAATTCTCTATATCTGCTTGGCCTAGCATAACTGAACGCACTTAGTCAGGCATTGAGTGCATGCTTGTATATATTTGTGTACCTATCTGCCACAGAATTTTGCCAGAGGACAAGGATTCTTTTTCAGTGCACAATCTGCGTGCTGCACAGGGGACCTCTGTTTATTGTCTCACCCAAATGAGTAGACCATCAGTTTGATTTTCCAGTCAGACTTGGGAGAAAGTGCGAGCCCTAGTGAAAATGAACTCACTTCCCCCGATGGTGGTGAAAGGCAGTGGGACCTTGAACCTTTGACCTTTTGACCTGTCCCCAGTGGTGACACGGTGGAGAACATGCATATGGTGGCAGAGCTGGAGGAAGACACGCTGAACATCTACGGCCCTCTGGCACTGGCTGCCTTTGACCGTGCCTGGGGCCTGCAGGCTGCCTCTGCTGTCACCACTATCGTCTTCAAGTTCGTCGACTTTGATGAGATCTGTAAACACATCCACAAAGTGCGCACCCGCTTCCCCAACACACAGGTGAGCGAGCTTTGGGTGGAGGGAGTGTGTGTGAGAGAGGGTAGTTAGAAGTGTAATGTGGTGCAAGGGTAGTCATGGTTCTATTGCTGGAGGGTTTTTTGTTGTTGTTGTTGTTTTTTCTGTCCCATCATCTGCATTATTTCATTGTCATCAGTCCCACACTGCTCATTCCGAGTCCTCCATTCACACATCCACACTTATACATCCTTCAGAGTCCCAGCATCAGCAGTCCACAGGGAACTATTGATGTTAGATCACCAGCAGGCCACACACCAGAGGAAACCCTGCACTGCTGCTTTGACACTTTGGTGTTCAGAAGTGCCTGTTCTGATTTAGCATACTTAGGACACCACCTACTAAGCTCCCGTCCCCTCTAGAGTGGAGATCGCAGGATGTTTGTAATAACAGTGCTAAGGAGTGATGCCCCTGTTACATACATACACACATGCATGTGGCATGATGCACCGTGACACGGCACAACACGGCAAAAAGTGACTCACTGCAAGTTGATGCGATATAGCACAATGCAACACAACATGACACAATGCAACACAACACAACACAAAGCAATGCAATACAAATCCCCACAGGGATTTTTCATGAGAAATAGCATACCAGCTTTCTGGAAATTCTGTGCTAGAAATTTCCTCTTTTTCCGTCGCTCTTCTTTGTTTCAGGCCTTTTCTTTCTCACTGTTTCTGTCTGCTCTTTCTCTCTACCTTGTTCTCTACCTTGCTGGTTCATTTTGCGCTTTTTTTTCTGCTTGTATCTTGTTGAGAGTGCCTTGAATATTTTTTTTGGTCTTTTTCTGGAATTGATGATTTGGCATGTTGTGTTCTTTTTTTTTTTCTTCCGCACCTGGAATGTGTGATATTTAAACAGCTATGAGGCATAGCTGGGCATGGGCTACACATGTCCCTCACCCCCCACCCCCCCTCACCCCCACCCCCACATTAATACTACCCCCCCTCCCTGCCCCCCCGTGGTGGGTTTCAGAACCTGATCTTTGGCAACACCAACGTGCACAGCCTGCAGCAGATCAGTGCCCTGTCTGTGGTTCGATCCCTGGAGCAGCTGACGATTGAGCTGGACGGGAACCCTGTGACCAAGTTCACCCTGTGGAGGCTGTTCACCCTGCACCGCCTGTCACACTTCAACCTCAAGAAGATCAACGGGGTGGAGGTGGGTGATGGAGGCGGGCGGGTGGGAGGATGAGGGTGTGGGTATGGGGCAAGAGAGGGTGTTGTTTGGTGGGGTGGTGATGAGGGAGGTTAGGGGGTGGGGGTGATGGGGTGAGTTTTTGGGAGGGTGGTGGTCGGGGAGGGGGGAGATAGCAGAGGAGGGTGGTGGTAGGTTATGGTGGGGGAAGTAGGGTGGGGGTGAGTGGGTGGGCTGGAGTGTCAAAAGCGACATAAGAATCATGAAGCTAAAATATTTGAGAGATTTCCTCTGTGTGTGTGTGTGTGTGTTCAATTTTGTGTCTTTTCATATAGTGTGATATTAGACATTAGAAAACCTGCAACAAGAACCAAGAAGAACTGTGTTTTTTTTTGTTTTGTTTTTTAATTTTTTTTTAACCATTAAAATAGAGACAAATTTAAAATCTATGATATGAACCTGGAAAATTGTACAGGCAATGTTTAGATTCCAGACTGTTTCGTATTGTTCTGAACAAATGGCATTGATTACAGCTCTACAAAAATGCGTGTCATTATTTTTTGGAAAAAAAACAAAAGTAAAATCTTAGTTTTTGATTGTTGGGTATATTTGCAATTGTTGTCTGTACAGTTGCTGTTTGATGTTTCTTAAACTCTTACTTCAGCCATTTTCCCACTCCTTGCTTGTAAGCGTTTTTTAAAGAATAAATGAGTTTGAGAGATTTATGTTAATTTGGTGAGGGTAAAAATGGAGGGGATAATTTAACCAATGCGAAAACATGTAGCTGTTGTCTTAACCATCAGTGACAACCACATTCCAACTTTTTTGCACTCAAATTATGTTGTGTTTTCTTGTTTTAATGGTGGCAGAATTATGAGGGATATATTTGTATTTGGCGAGGGGAAAACAAGAGAGGATAGTTTTCACTGATGTGAAAACATGTAGCTGTTATATTCACAGGCAGGCACAAACATTTTACAACTAGTTCTCTGAAGGTCTTGCCCCTGAAGGAGGAGATTGGTGTTCTTTTCTTTATTTGAATTTCACATGAACTGTAACAGACATGGCTCAACTGGTCCTTTTACACTGTTACACACACACACACACACACACACACACACACACACAACACACACACACACACACACACACACACACACACACACACACACACACACACACAAATACACACACTCGGTACAAAGATTTCATTTTTGACTGTTTTCAGTATTTTTAACTAGATTTAAATTTTGCCTGGACTGAACGAGCCCAGAATGAATAATATTGTTTTTTCTTGTTTTGATTAAAGTTTTGTCATTATTTTATGTTTTGTGTTCTCTTTGATTTAAAAAAAAACACAAAAAAAAACCCCGAGCTTACAAGTGTACATCTAGAAATGGCCATTTTCTAGTCGGCTGGGCTATATTATATAGTTTTGTTTTGTGTCACTCTTTCATCACAACAGATTGAATTTGGGCTGTTCTTCCTGTGGTGTGGAGAGCGCATCGCTACAGTGAGAGCACAACCCAGTTTTCTTCTTCTTGTTTTTTACTGCCAGCAAGTGTACTTTGTCCTCTTATCAAAGCAGTTTTTCTAACATAATTTTTCCAGGGACAGCCACTTTCATTTCTACGGTTTTTCTTTGACATGTGCTTTGTGCATGTTACTCAAGAGACCTTGGGTTTTTCGTCTCATCCGAATGAGATGATTTGATTTGTGTGCAGGTGTCGACGGCAGACATCATCAACGCTGAGCGACTGTTCGGCCCCGTCACTCAGGTGGTGATGTCACAGCTGACGCAGTTACGATTGCACACCACCGTCCCCGACATGGGCAGAAAGCATGGGGCGCCACAGGGGGAGGAGGGCAAGCCTCGGAAAGGGGACAGGGGAGACAAGGCCCACCAGGAGCAGCCAGGGAAAGCGGCCTTGACCTACCTGGCCCCGGACATGAGGGGGAGAAAACAGGTTTGTCGATCGGGGAAGGGTGCAGGGGAGGTGGGAGGGGTAGGGGGGTATGTGTGTTTGCGCGGTGCTGTACCTTTGCTGTTACCCAGCAGATAGGGTCTGGTTGTTTTTTGTTTTTTGTTGTTGTTTTTTTTGGTGCCCTTTGCTGTGCTGGTTCTGTGGGGGTGTGATTTTCACTTGCCATTAGTTTAGGTGTGTGCATGTGTAAATGTCTGTGTGTAACTGTATGTAAGCTTAATTTTATAAGTGTGAAACGGATCATGCGTGTCTCTTATCCCTATCAATAATTGAAAAACCGCAGTAACCAACAACCCAAACACCCACATGTATAATAACATTACATTTTTTTTGTCTTTTAACCGTGTTAACTTTTATTGAGTTCTTCAACTTTCTAGCAAAAAGCTTGGGTTAGCTGCTGAAGTGTTCATTTCATGTCTTTTGAGCACATTTGAATTACCCGATAGATCTACAAGAAAGTGGTCTGTCTACAATGAAAATGAGAGAAAGAGGGTTTTACAATAAATCTATGAGAGAGAGAGAGAGAGAGAGAGAGAGGTCTCAGAGCAAAAGGGTTTTACAATGGACCTACTAGAGAGAGAGGTCTTAGAGCAAAAGTGTTTTACAATGGACCTACTAGAGAAAGAGGTCTTAGTGCAAAAGGGTTTTACAATGGGCCTACTAGAAAGAGGTCTCAGAGCAAAAGGGTTTTACAATGGACCTACTAGAGAGAGAGGTCTTCGTGCAAAAGGGTTTTATAATGGACCTACTAGAGAGAGAGGTCTTAGTGCAAAAGGGTTTTACAATGGGCCTACTAGAAAGAGGTCTCAGAGCAAAAGGGTTTTACAATGGACCTACTAGAGAGAGAGGTCTTAGTGCAAAAGGGTTTTACAATGGGCCTACTAGAAAGAGGTCTCAGAGCAAAAGGGTTTTACAATGGACCTACTAGAGAGAGAGGTCTTAGTGCAAAAGGGTTTTACAATGGACATACTAGAGAGAGGTCTTAGAGCAAAAGGGTTTTACAATGGACCTACTAGAGAGAGGTCTTGGAACAAAAGAATTTTATGATGGACCTACTAGAGAGAGGTCTCAGAGCAAAAGGGTTTTGCAATGGACCTACTAGAGAGAGAGGTCTTGGAGCAAAAGGGTTTTACAAGGGACCTACTAGAGAGAGGCCTTTGAGCAAAAGGGTTTTACGATAGACATGAGAGAGAGAGATATTGGAGTGAGAGCAACAGAGGGGTCTACCATAGATAAAGCAAGACAGAGAGAGGATGGGTGTCTATGATAGATATGTAAGTGAGGGAGATTGGGGTCTGTGATCGATAAATGAATGATAGACAAATGAGAGGGTGGGAACTAGGACAGATATTGGAGAGAGAGAGAGGTGTAACATGACGATGACTGTGTGTGGCAGGAAGTGGCCAGCAAGCGTGAGTTCAGCAGGGCCTACCTGAGTGAGGTGACGAAGGAGGCGGTGTGCACGGACCGCAAGCACTCCCAGCTGGTGCGCGTGTGGCCGGCCATGTTCCTCAGCCTGGTGCAGACAGCCGTCACTCAGCTCATGGACACCAAGAACTTCGCCAAGAACTCCCTGGACACCATTGAGCGCAGCTGAGCCAAGAACTCACTGGACGCCATTGAACGCAGCTGAGCCAAGAACTCCCTGGACGCCATTGAGCGCAGCTGAGCCAAGAACTCCCTGAACGCCATTGAGTGCAGCTGAGCCAAAAACTCCCTGGACATCATTTGGGCACAGCTGAGCCAAAAACTCAATGGACACCATTGAGCGCAGCTGAGCCAACATGCAGCACAGCACATATGGGGCTTCGCTTCCTGGAGCCACAAATTGTTGTGTTTTTTTTTTGTTTTTTGTTGTTGTTTTTTTAAAGCGTCGGCTGATCAGTTTTTGTTGCGTGGGAAAATGACCTTTGAGTGGAGTCCTGCGTGACAACCTGTGGTCCCCGTGCGTGTGTGCTGTGATGTAGTGATGATCTTGTGATGAAGATGTCATGGCATACAGGGGGTGGATAGATGGGGGAAGGGATGGAGGGGAATGAAGAGAAGGAAGGGGGGGGGGGGGGGGGGGTGTCAAAAGGAATTCTTTCTCCCTGGTAAGGATTTGCTTATTGTGTCACCTTCTCTGTCTGGTGTAGTTTTTGTTGTTGTGTAGTTATGGTAAAAATATTTGGCTTTTTTAAAAACTCAACTGTCAAAAGTCTCATCAGTCACTGATGATGTGTCAAAATATGTTGCTATTTTTAAAACTCTCAATTGTCAAAAGTCTCGTCAGTCAATGACGATGTCTCACAGTGATCGATGTGATGCCCTGAGAGAGCAAGCTGTGATCACTTTATAAAAGAAATAAAGAAATTAAAGTTTCTACTGTCCCCCCCCCCCCCCCCTCTTTATCTTTCTCTTACAACAATGTTTTATTTTCTTTTGTTTTTTTATTTTCTTTCTTCAATTCTCTCCGCTTGGTGCTAATGCTAGATTTATTTGGGATTTTGCTTGTACCCAGTTGAAGCAGGAGCTACTTGCTTCTCTGGTGACCTCAACTCTCTTTCTGCCATGTGTGAAAAGCTTTGCCCAGGGCAGAACATTGTAGACTCTTTACACTTTCAGCCACATGAGTCGGTTCATGTCAAAACAACACAGTGGACTTGTTCAAACTTAGTCAAGGGGGGAAGGTTAGTCAGTTTTCTATTACGCTGGGAAGTTGGCCGCAGATGTCGCGCTTTGTTTCAATGTGAAAAACCGTCCATGAAAAAGGACCCCTTCATGTCAGCAAAAGGCACTTAAGTTGGTGAACTGTGTAGTTGATGGAAGAGTTGAGCGAGTGAGTTGGTTGATCAATATGTCTGCAGTCAGCAACAAGGGATGATGGCAAGGGTGAGGAGTGCCCACAGGATGAAATGGCCGTGGAGAGCGGGAGAGTTGTGCGTTCTTTGGACATTGTAACATGGGTCTTGTGTCTCTCTTCCTGTTCAGTCCCCCCCCCACCCCCCCCCCCCCCATGTCGGGTTACTTCCAGCATTCCCACAGATGTGATCAAACAGATGTCTATATTTTTTTCCAGACTTTTTCTTGTCTGGATTGGAAATTTTCCATACCAGACCAAATTAAAAAAAAATTGCCTGCTGCACTGCTGATGAAAGCAATTGGGAGTTAGTGCCGTATCAGTATCCAACTTTCACTTTCTGTTTGATTGTTTTTTCAATTCATTAAGTTGGTTTTAACTCTTCAAGGTTTTTTTTTTTTAATTAAGATTCCAAGACTCCTCCAGACTTCATGGCTCTCACATAGTTCTGTAGGAACTCAGCCTTTCCCTTCCCAGCACCTTTCTACTGTTCACTGCTGGTGTTGAACTACAGTAGAGAACAGTTTTTAGAACAGACTGTTGGAAAGTTTTATGATTGTTTTTTGTTTTGTTTTTTCATATAGTTTTTCCCCTGTGCGTTTAGCAGTCTGGAAACATCCATTTTCACTGCATGTATATTTAAGCTAATGCTACTTCATTTTTGTAAATCTTTCAGCCTTCCCCCGCCCCCTAAAAAAAAAATCCTTTCATCTGAATATATACTTTATATGTTGCCATTTTATTTTTGCAAAATTTCCAGCCTTTTTGTTTGTTCTCCCCCCACCCCTCGTTTCTCTAACCATGTGCCTTAAGGTGATGGCATCTTATTGGTGTCTTGTTATGACTTTGTTGTGCACAACAAAAGGCTTCTGATGGGCTGTCAGAACAAGATTCATAAGAACAGTACGGTTTGCTTCAAAGCAGGTGTTGGTTCAAAATGATGAAAGCATTTGTTTTTGTGAAAGTCATGTTCATCTGTACAGAAAGACCATTTCCTTAGCCATTTGAAGACTTCAACTGGCAGTTTCTCTAATTCTCTAAATGGCCATTTTGGAGATTTCTGGTCATGGCTCTGAACCAGCATAACACAAGAGAAAGAAAAACCCTGCATGGCAAGTTCCTGACAGGTCTCTTTTTCACAAAGGGGGTGGAATTGTGGCTATTATTAATGTTCCTCTATGTTTTAACTTCGTGACTGCAGAAAACAGTAGGCGTGTGAAGACAAGTCAGCTTTTTTTTGATTTTGTTGTCATTCTTCCTGGACTCTTTCCATCATTGTTCCAAGACATAACAAGATCAGAAACAGACCACCGACAGTGCATTAGATGAAAACCTCCACTTATGATGCATTCTTTATACAGTGGGCACCTCATGATAGGCAGATTGTATGCTTACTTTTTTTTCTCATTTTGCTAGCTGGGCTTTACAAGTGATGTTGGCAGCACTGACTTCACTATGGCTACGTTCACACTAAGACCCAGCCAGTTGCTGCCAGCCTGACTCAACCAGTCAGTGTTAGCTACGGCCCTCTCCAGACAGAAGGAACGAATATTATTTAGATTCACGTTACTGGTGTCATTGAAGAGAATCTGTCCCTTGACAGAGCTGTCTGTCACATCTATCTACACAAATCAGAAAGCTGGCTGGAGATGGCTGGTGGCCAGTGTGAACGCTTACCACTGGCATACATGGCAAGAAAATGCAAAATGATATGCACACAATTCTGGGCCAGTTGCTGTCAGCTGCTGGCAGTAACTGGTTGGGTTTAGTGTGAATGTAGCCATAGTGTTAAGAATTTTCCAAAGTACATGGAATTTGTGTAGATTTATGAGGTATCTTAACGCTAATCAAACTTAGCTCTGCTGGGGTCACTTCTGTGACCCATCCCTGGTGTGAGTCTTACTCTTCTTTGCTGAAAACTAAGTCCTTGCATTTGTTCACTGTGGATAAAAGGAGTTCACAGATGACTAATGGTATCTGTTGAAGAAAGTCAACAGAAAAATATGAACGTTGTTAAGCGTGGCCCACTTTTTGTGTACATAGCAGTATTTTTCGCTTGGTTTTCAGAATGGGTGCAGTGCAACTTTCAGTGACTGTGGGATGTTTTTCTGTGTGTTGACCTGGCCCATTTGTGATGTGCATTATGAACAAGATGATTGCTGTTGTGTCGCTGTTTGTCTGGTGATGAACCACGTCAGGTGCGGCATTGATGATCTATGTGTGTCTCCTTCAGATGTATTATTCAGGAGAATATGAAAAAGATGATTGTGCTTTCTTGGTACAGGGGAAGGGCATCAGAAGCTGTTAAAGTGTGTTCCAAATCACAAAAAAGCCTGCAAATATCCATTCTCAGATTTCATTGATGAGAACTCCAGCAGCAGATCTGTCTCTAAGGGCTGTTTGGTTAGACCAAATTTCTCTAGTTTATACCAGGTGTATGAACACAGTGCATGAGACGTGACTGTCCAGGTGCTTTTAACCATGTTATCAATCTTTTCTTTGGTAATTACTTTAAGAAAAAAATCAGTATGCAGAAAGAATGAGGGTGCTTGTTGCCCAGTTCTTAGAAAGAAATGGATTTGTGGTCAAGTACTGGTATCTCAAGTGCATTCACTCCAACAAAATAAAAGGCTTAGTATACAGCAAGCAAGAATTAAAATGGCTTAGTATTCTTAAAATGTGGCAAGCAACAATTAAAATTGCTCAGTATTCCTGAAATATGGAGTGTTACAAACATATCTGGACTGCTAATCTGAAGGGTGTGGCCATCTATACAGAGTGTTTCTGATGTAAACAAATCTTACACAAAAAGAGAGAAAGAAAGAAAACTACAGATGACTAACTCCTTTAAGATGTGTGCATTGGGAGTTTTAGTGAAAACTACAGCTTATTAACTAACTCTTTTTAAGCTGTGTGTGTTGGGAGTGTCAGCGAAAACTACAGATAGCTAGCTCTTTTTAAGCTGTGTGCATTGGGGGTTCTAGTGAAAACTACAGATAGCTAGCTCTTTTTATGCTGTGTGTGTTAGGGGTTATAGCAAAAACTACAGATAACTAACAAACTGTTTTTAAGCTGTGTGTGTTGGGGGTATCACCATGTGGGAGGACAATGTCCATGGTGCTTTTTGTCCTGCAGTGTTGTTTACAGGGGGGCGGGGTGGGGTGCAGGGCAGAGGCCTGCGGGGTTCTGATCTCAACTCAGTGACCGTGTGCGTGTGAACAACCCCTGTGGCGATGGGCTTAACCAAACACGGAGACTGTTACGAGTGTGTTTTGTAGTTACTGAAGACTGTTGTGAGTCTGTTTGTATTACTAAAGACTGTTGTTGTGAGTGTGTTTGTAGTTACTAAAAGACTGTTGTTGTGAGTGTGTTTTGTAGTTATTAAAGACTGTTTTTGTGAGTGTGTTTGTAGTTACTAAAGACTTGTTGTGAGTGTGTTTCTAGTTATTAAAGACTGTTGTTGTGAGTGTGTTTGTAGTTACTAAAGCTTGTCGTTGTGAGTGCGTTTGTAGTTACTAAAAGACTGTTGTTGTGTGTTTGTAGTTAGTAAAGCTTGTCGTTGTGAGTGTGTTTGTAGCTACTAAAAGTCTGTTGTTGTGAGTGTGTTTGTAGTTACTAAAGACTGTTGTTGTGAGTGTGTTTGTAGTTACTAAAGACTGTTGTTGTGAGTGTGTTTGTAGTTACTAAAGACTGTTATTGTGAGTGTGTTTGTAGTTACTGGGTAGCAAGGTACCCTGTGTTGTTTAGAGACGTTTCTCTTTTGTGTGTGTGCCGAGGTGTGGTCATGTTTTGTGTGACTGACTTTCTCTTCTCTCTGTGTCCAGATCTGACTTGTGCATTTGGTTTACGTATGGGTCAGGCATCTGCACTGTGGTGGGTTTTTTTTTTTGTTTTGTTTTTTTATGTATAAAAGCAGATGCGGTATAGCATATCTGGGTCAGTCCACATGCTTTGACGCCTCCTTGAAATGGAAACTGATCTCCTGTCGTTTATTGTCCGTAATGTTTGAGGACTTGAGTTTATTGCACAGGAGGCAGATACCTTGTGATATAACTTGAAAGAAATTTTCATGATGCTGTGATCTTATGTGTGTGAATGTCTTCAAAGTCATGACCTTTGATGATTATGAGGTTGATATGACAGTCTATGAAAAAAAGTTATATATATATATATATGTAAAATTATTTTGTATATTTACAGGGTTTTCTCCTCCTTTTTGTGGGGTTTATAAATTGTTAATAAATTGACAAACTAATTTTTTGATGGAGATATAGAAGCCATGCCAAAACCAAATTTAAAGTGTCTGCTCACAATCTTGCCAAGTTGATCAGTCCCATCTTACTTTGTATAGGTTTCATTTGTAGACTCTGGAAAAAAAAAAAAAGATTGACAATGAATATAAATTTGTATTTGTGTGGGTTTGATGTAGGCATGAGATATAGAGTTGACAACTTGCTTTTTGTTCTCTGAAACTTTAATAATTGTTATCAGTTGTGTTTGTCAAATTTGTTTTTGAGAGATGCAGTGCAAGTGCACAAAATGCTGTAGTTTGTACAGTCAGATAGTGTTGATTTATCAGTGCTGAATGTGGGTTGCCTTGCAAGTGATCACAGTTGTTTTTTTTTCAGCAGCACCATCTTTTACAACTTTTTGTGAACATTGGGGCATCTCTTGATGTGTTCTTTCTTTCTGTCGAAAATGTGAAAAGTTTCTGGCACTATATGATGTAACAAATGACAGCAAATGCCCCTGTTTCCATTATCATATCTGCACATTTTCTAAACCTTTCCTTGTCCAGTAACCAGTTTGTCGATGTTATTTTCAGATGATATTAGCAGAGTTCTGATATATGATGTGGACAGGTGATTTTGAATACCCTTGTTTTCATTATCATGTCTGCATATTTTTCTGGCCCTCTTTTTAGCAGTATTTGATTGTTTTGCGTTGTCAATCAGGTTTGGCAATGTTTAGATTTGGTCTTTAATCTCTTCAGTGCCCCAAGATGTGTATATATACACGTCCGCGAAAATACTCCTCTGTTTGCTCCAGGACGTACATCTATGTCTGCGTCATTCTAGGATTTTTCACAGTTCTATTTTAAAGTTGATGTGTCCCAATAGCCACCAGTCAGAAAGCTCAGTTGATATGTCTACTTTCATTATCTTTGAGGTGCAAAAGCCAGTAAGGCTCTGTCAGCAATAACTGGATGTTATTGCCAGTTCCCCTCTTAAAAATCATATAATGCTTTCAAAATGGGGGAGGATGCACAACCTGGCCCTAGTAGTTTGAAACAGAAGCATGTTGCAAAAACCCTTTGTGATTTGGTGATCCAAGATGTTGCAGAAGCTTTACACGTCATTGATGATGATGAAGTTAATGCTTGTGGCGCCAAATCTTGTCAGATGGTTTGTTTAACGAAAAGGTATGTGAGAGTGATGATTTGCAGAGAGGGTGGAGGGTGGGATAGGTGTTGTGCAAAAAGAGAGAGCAGAACAGGAGGCCAAGAATAGCTCTTGTGTATGAGCAAGAGTTGAAGACAAGCTGTCCACCTATTCAGGGCAGGGAGGGAGCCAGAGATTGATGAATTGGGTGGGACAATGTCATGTCTTGCATGAATCACTGGACCATTCGAGGCTTTGGAAAAACATATTTACATTGATCAAAGAAGGTGATCAGCTATCACCTGTGTGCGAAAATCTGAACAGTTCTCACCCCACCTGCCTCGCCCCGTGCATTGTGTGCCAACTGGGTCATTGTTAACCTGTTTGATGCTGTCTGAAAGTGAGCATGAAGTGGGTGGGTGCGGTTCAGGCAGGTGTGGCACATGAAAGAGGTGTGTGTGTGTGTGATTTCTATTTCTTAAAAAAAATTGATCTGAAAGAAACAGTGTGCTGACTGCATTTCTACTGCAGTTGCCAAGATATTGTCAGTGAATGATGGGCTGAAAATATGCAGAATTCCAGAACTTTGGATCCTAATTCATGACTATGCATACTTAAGGTATAGTGACATTATTTTTCATATATTTTCTAGGTTTATTTCAGCTGCTTTTACTGTCAGTCTATTACATGTATTAGTAACCAGTCTCTATAACATGTATTGCTAACCAGTCTATTAAACAAGCATCAACTGTCAGAAGTTGATAGTCTGTTTTTCATTTCAGAAAAGTGTAGGTTATGTATACTAGAATGGGTTTTTTTTTTTTTTTTTTTTTGATTATTAGCCTCCACAATCCAGTACCACCCGTCAGCTAGGAAGCTTAAGCCAAAATAATGCCTAGCTCTGAAGATAATCTTAATAATGTTGCTTGTTATTTAAAGGATTGCATTTGAATAGAGGCCGAGTGGTGAAACTGGTGGTACTTGTGGTCCAGTGATGAGGGTGTGAGGCCCTGTTGGGGTCTGGTGTTGTGTCCTTGGGAAAGGCACTGTACTCTGATTTTATCTCACTGCACCCAGGTGTGAACTGCTACCTGACTTCAGTCAGGGAAGGTTAGAACTGCGGAAGGAGAGGATTGGGCCTCGCCTTCCTATGCCGAGCCCTGGACACAGTGGGTATGAGTTCACTATCCCGATGGCTGTAAAAATCAAAAGGACTTTTAAACTTGAATCGTTCTAAAAGATGGGTCACAAATAAGACTTTATTGGCTGCACCATCAGTCCAGTTCTGGTGTTGAATGTTAACTAAACTGGAAGCTTTGTCTTGATGCTAATATCCTTCATCCCTAGCCCTTATTCTTCCTGTGGTGCTTGCAGATGAAACAAAATTTCATAGTGTATGCCTTTTGTTATATGTATATATAAATATATAAAAATCATATAGCAGATATATAGGTCACCATTTCTTTTTACATATATTTCAGTCATACTTTTCAGATGTACACCTTTCAGGCTTTACTTTGCACATTTCTGTTTCACAAAGCATTATACATTTCCTTTTTGTGGCTTGGTGTGTGTGCCTGCTGAAGGTGGATATAAGTGAGAGCGGGTGAGGGGTACATGTAAGGACAGTTTCCCTGCTATTGTTGATTCAGACCTGTCCACTGGCAGAATTGTTTTAGTTGTGGAAGATTTGTAAATATTTTCTTTTGAAAAAAAAAGTTTTAGTACATGGAACAGGTTCATTGAAAGAAGAAGAAGAAGAAAAAAAAAAGGGGGGGGGGGGGATGGGGGATTGGACTGTGTGTGCTTTAGATGAGTGAGGGAGGAGGAAAAGTGGTTTTTAGGGGAGGGGTGGGAACAGGGAGTAGATACATAACCTGCAATCAGAGTTCATTTTTGGCATGTGCATCTGTATACAAAGTGTCAAGTCTGAAAGCTTCTTGACCTCTGTGGCAATGATTGTTGTTTTTTTTGTGTGTGTGTTCTTTTTGAAGTTGCTACAGAATGGCATTATCTGTCCCTGTCTTCATGGTTGTACATAGGCATGGTTCAGTTCTTATGGTGCTTTTTTATTTCATGCTGACAGACTTTGTAATGCACAACACTGTTTGATAGCTCATTCTGTTATTTCACTTTCTTGTTGTTGACTGACCGATCTCTTTATGAAAAAGGTCCATTTATGTTTTGAAAATCTTGCTTTGGTGAGTAAAAGATTCAAATTATTCATGTTCAAGGCTTGTTTTATGCAGTTGCATATGTGCTCATGAGCTTTATTTGATGTGTGACTGAGGAAATCCATTTTTGGATTGATGGCATAAAAGATGTGTGTGTGTGTGTGTGTGTGTGTGTGTTGCCAGGAGCTGTTGGTCTAGGTTGTACGGTTTTGTTGGTTTTTTTATTTGCCACTTGCAGTTAAAAGTTATGTCTATTTAGGTATATGTGTACATTTTGGTGTATGTGCACATATATCACACATTGACATAAGCGTACAGTTGGGCCAACAGGAAAGCGAGAGCTGTATGATCAATGGTTATTTTCACTGCAATGGAAAGTCATTTCAACTTAGTCTTTTGTGAAGAACTATGATTTTGAAACTGGGAGATAAGATTGCTTTGGCTCTTAGTGCTGCAGCCTTGGAGGCTAGTTGGCCTTTGGGAATCATCCCACCACTGACTGTCCTCAGAGTGGGGATGTAACTTGGGCAAGACACTCTCCACCATAATCAAATTCTAGCCGAGAAAGTCAAGACAGCAGATGCCTCCTCCACTGTTCTGGTGGTCATAGTCAGACATGACTATCATACATACATGTTTGTGTGTGTGTGTGTTAAAGAAATGAAATGAAATTATGGTGCTTAGAGCCTCGCCGACCACTAAGGCCATCTCAAGGCTATCGCCGCGTCAATAACTACTACAAGGATAAAAAAAACAACCAATTAAAACGAGTCACCACTTCAAACTTTCCACTCCAAAGTTAAAAAAAAACTTCCATAGTTTAAAACCTTCAAATCTGGTTAAAAAGGTTCACTTCTTTTAAGAAGTCCATCAGCGCCCACGGAGGGACATCACGAAACAAAGTCTCAAAGAAACCGCCGTGTAATGTCTGCGTCTAACGTCATGCAGATCCCAACAATCAAGGAGCACGTGTTTCACGGTGAGAGGCTCGTCACAGGGAATGCATCGAGGGGCCTCTTCCCCCTTCAACAAGTAAGAATGAGTAAAAAAAGTGTGCCCTGCGCGCAGTCTGCAAAGCACAGACTCCTCCTTTCTGTTCTTCACCCCCGAAGGGAGGGTCTCTTTTAGGTCCGGACGGATCTGGAAGAGCTTGTTGTCCGTCTGGGTGTTCCACTCCTCTTGCCATAGATCCTTAACGTAGGTGTTCACCTTCTGCTTCATGTCTGTATATGGCACAAAGGATCTGGACAATTCTTTCTTTACAGCGTTCCTGGCCAGCAGGTCCGCCCTTTCGTTACCACGAATGCCAACATGTCCTGGAACCCAGGCCAACACAACCTCGTATCCTTTCTTCGTTGCAAGAGTAAAAGTTTCATAAAATTCCAGCAGTTTGGGATGAGTGGTATTCCTGCAGGCGATCGCCTCCAGGGCTGACAAGGAGTCGGAAAAGATCACGAATCTCTTCTGTTTCGAAGAGAGAACCATTTTTAACCCCAGAACCAGCGCGGTCAGTTCCGCGGTGTACACCGAGATGTCAGACAGGATGTGTTCCGTTGAGGGCCGGTCAGGAAAGGCGGGACAGAACGCAGATGCGGCGACTCCGTCCTCTGACTTGGAACCGTCAGTGAAGATGCTTTGAAAAGTGGGGAATTTGTAGCACAGTTCCGAAAAGTAGGTTCTTGTAGGCCAGAGAACTGGTGGTGTCCTTACGGTACGAGGTCAGATCGAATCGGACCTCAGGTGTTGTAAAGGTCCACGGAGGGCTGTCAGGGAACTTAGAGAAATCCGAGATGCCACCGACATCCAGATCGGCCTTTTCTAAGTGCGGCTGAATGCGGAGTCCGAGAGGAGGTATGCAGTTTGGGTTGTCTGTAAATTTCTTATGGAAAGGGTTGTTGAATACAGCGTCGTAAGCAGGGTTTGTAGGTTCAGAGAACAATTTCAGATAATAGTTCTGGGTCAGCTTCAGTCTGTGGTTGGAAAGAGGCGGTTCCCCCGCCTCTGCGTACAGGCTGTGCACAGGGGTGGTGCGGAAAGCACCTAAGCTGAGACGGAGCCCTTGGTGGTGTACAGGGTCCAACAGTTTCAGATAGGACGGTCTGGCCGAGCCATATACCACACTTCCATAATCCAGTTTGGACCGGACCAGGGCTCTGTAGAGGTGCAAGAGAGTTCTCTTATCGGCACCCCAGTTCGTGTGTGCCACAACTCGGATGATGTTAAGGGCTTTTTGGCAAGATATTTTCAGCTGTTTAATGTGGCTGAAGAAGTTCAGCTTCTGATCGAAGACGACCCCTAGAAATCTGGCTTCCTTGACCGCCGGGATGGTGGATGTTCCCAGACGGATTTCAGGGTCCGGATAGAACTGGCGAAAATTATGAAAGTGGATGCATTCAGTTTTGGAGGATGAAAACGTGAAGCCATTCTCCTCTGCCCAACACTGGATTTTGTTGACGCAGAGCTGAAGCCGTCGCTGGATGCTGGCGTACGTGCTGCCGGTTGCATATAAGGCAAAATCATCTACGAACAGCGAGCTGTCCGATCCTTTCTGAACGGATTGAACGATGTCATTAATTTTGATGCTGAACAGAGCCGGCGACAGGATGCTCCCTTGCGGGACACCCAGCTCCTGCTCGTGAATGTCGGACAGGGTGGTGCCGAGTCTCACCTGGAATTGTCTGTCTTGTAAAAAATTGTGGATGAACTGAGGCAGGTGTCCTCGGAAGCCGAGCTTGTGCAAGTCGTAAAGAATACCAAATTTCCACGTGGTATCGTAAGCTTTCTCCAAGTCGAAAAAATATGGCCACCACATGTTGTTTGTTGACGAAAGCTATTTCTGACAGTGGTTTCCAGACGACCAGATGGTCAACGGTAGAGCGATGCTTGCGGAAACCGCACTGTTCTTCGCCAGAAGGCCGTCGGTCTCTAGTTTCCACATCAGTCTACCGCTGACCATCTTCTCCATCAGTTTGCAGATGCAGCTGGTCAGTGCAATTGGGCGGTAGTTGGAGGGGTTCGAGGGGTCTTTTCCCGGTTTCGGCAGCGGGATTATGAGGGCTTTCCGCCAGGAGGGTGGAAAGAAGCCTGTGACCCAGATGTGGTTATAAACTTTAAGCAGGGTGTCCAGACAGGTTTGGGGAAGGTGCTTTAGGAGTTTGTAATGGACCTCGTCCATTCCTGGACAGGAATCCGTACAGGTCTGAAGGGCAGATTTAAGTTCGTTCATTGTGAAAGGAAGGTTGTAATTCTCTGTGTTGTCGGAAGAGAAGTTACATGGTGTTTTTTCTGACAGGTTTTTGGTTTTAAGAAAGCAAGCAGATTTGTTAGCAGATCTCGAGTTCTGTTCTATTGTGGAGGCAAGCAAATTGGCAACTGCTTTCTTCTCTGTGACCAGAGCGTCTGAGAGTTTAAGATGGTGAAAGGTCGGGCATACGTTTTTGCCCTTAATTCTTTTTAAAACCCTCCACACTTTCTTCTTGGGTGTGTTGGAGGTTAAGGAAGAGCAGAAATCTCTCCATGACTTCCTCTGGCTCTTTTTAAAAACATACCTGGCTTTCGCCCTCAGCTGTTGATGGGTTCGAACGCTATCGGTCTCCGGTCTCCGAAAGACGCGTCGCTGCGCTCTCTTCCGAGACTTGCGGGCCTCCCGACATTCCGCATTGAACCAGGGCGTTCTAGGGACCTGAGGCTTGGAGGTAGACGATGGGACTGCTGCTTTGGTGCAATCTAAAACGATCCGAGTCAGAGCGTCAGCAGGGTCCTTGCTTTTCAATACTGTTTCTTCCTGCAGCTCCGCTCTTATCTTGGTGGTAAAAAAAACTCCAGTCTGCTTTGTCGTAATACAGGCGGTCAGGCAGAGAGTCACCTTCTCCATCTGTGGGGCGGAGGACGACAGGAAAGTGGTCACTCCCGTGCAGATCGTCGTGCACTTTCCACTCGTAGTCCAGGACCAACGATGGATCGCAGACCGACAGATCTAAACACGAGAGCTTTCCAGAGGACAGATGCAGGTAAGTGGGAGACTTGTCGTTAAGACAGCACAAGTCCATGTCAGAAAGAAGGTTTTCTAAGAGGAGACCTCGGGCTGATGTCATCTCACTTCCCCAGAGCAGGGAGTGTCCATTGAAGTCGCCCAACAGTAAAAACGGACGTGGGAGCTGGTCGACCAGGTTCATGAGGTCCTGCCTCAGAACGCGGACGGAAGGAGGAAGGTAGAGAGAGCAGACAGTGATGGTTTTCTCAAGCGTGACTCTGACTGCCACCGCCTGTAAAGGGGTGCTTAAAAGAACTGTACTGTATAAAAGGGACTTGCGAATAAAAAGAGCGACACCTCCCGTCAATGCCTCTTGCTTCGGTTGAGCGGGTTTAAAAACGGAGTTAAAACCAGAGAGAGATAAAACCTTGCCATCTCTTTGCAGAGTCTCCTGCAGCGCCAGCACTGAGGGTTTCAAAGCCCGACAAAGCAGCTGGAGTTCCTGAAGATTGGCGTGGAACCCCCGGATGTTCCAGTGGATCACTGCCATTAAAAAAGGTTAAAATAATAAAGCAGCAGCCTATTCCATCGCTACCCCCTGCTCCTCTGCTTGCGGTGGCTCAAGGTCCGCCAGGATGGAGTATTTGTTTTTCGAAATAAATTTTTCGGATTCCGACCGAGTCGGAATATCCACCACCTCGGCCCGTCCCGATCCCGCCGAGGCCGCAACCCTCCCCTCCTTGAGCCTTGGAGGTACGGGGGGCTTCCGGCCACTTCCGCCAGCCCGAGGGCCAGGCAGACGAGAGGCGGGGCGAGGGGTGCCGGGGGGTGGGGTGGGGCGGGAGGAGGACAACGTGCCTCCGCCCGAGGTTTTCCGCTCCCGCCCAGCAGCCCCTGAGGACTGCCGCACAGGATGGGAAGGGGTGGACACGGCGTCTCCACCCAAGGCCAACGGTTCCGACGAGGCGGTTAAGTCGTCCGTCTGCGTTCCTGTGGACGTCGTCTGGACCGCGACGTCCACCGTCCAGGGTCTGACGACAGAGGCATACGACACCTTAGGCGACGCGGCCTCCACCTGTTTCCTTGCCTCAAAGAAGGAAATTTTCTTTTCTGTCTTGACTTTCTGGATTTGTTTCTCTTTTTTCCAGACGGGGCAGTCTTTCGATGAGGACGGGTGGCCACCTCCGCAGTTCGCGCACCGGGCTGGATTGACGCAATCGCTCTGGTGCGCTGCCTTCGAACAGGTGCCACACGCCTCTTCCTCCTTACATCGGTCCCTGACGTGTCCGAATTTCTGACATTTAAAGCATCTCAGGGGGGACGGCACATACAAGCTTACGCTGACCATCAGGTATCCGACCTGAATGTCCTTGGGGACATCCGGGCAGCAGAAGGTGAGGAAGAAAGTGTTGGTCGGGACTCTGTCCGACCCCTTCCTCACCGTCACCCTGTACACTTCGGTCACTCCCTGAGAGGACAGCTCGCTCTTGATCTCGGCCTCAGACACACCTTTCAACTCCGGGCATCTGATGACCCCCTTTGAGCAGTTGAGGCCTTTGTGAGGGGAAACCTTCACCGCCCTACCCACGAAAGTGGTCGCCTTGAGAAGGAGCTGTGTCTGCCTTTTGGATTCCGTCTGAACTAAAAATGCTCTGCTCCTCAGCCTCTTGATGGACTTCAGCGATCCTGTCAGACACTGAAAGCCCTTCTGGATAGCGAAGGGGCTGAGAGCCGACAACGGCTTGTCGTCATCAGCGCCCTCCATCACCAGCCACGATGGCCAAAATCCAGAGGTCTCAACGACCTCCGAATCGGAGTCCGAGTCATCCGTTCCCTGTCTTCTTCTTTTACCCGAGCCAGGGGGGTGTAGTTTTTTGGAAGTCATGTTGAAAAAAAAGTGATTTCATCCCTCCCTTACCCACCCACCATGGGGTCCAACTTAGGGGCCAGGGTCAAGGGAACACCAGCTTGACCCCTTCCAGGTTTCGGGAGGGATATACGACCAACAGTCCAGCTCCAACGTGTTCCCCCCCGATCATGCCCAGCTCCCGGGGACAGAGAACCGAGCACTACGGGGGTTACCTTCGTCAGCCACTAAACTGCCAGTCTTGACCCAGCCCCATGAAGGGGTAGCCGACTGACACACACAGGCCAATGTGTGCCGCCTGTCTTAGGAGAGGTCCGAGCCAAAGGGATGTGTTGAGAGCAGCGTGCTCTCTCAATCCCCAGGATCTCATTCCCCTCCATCACAGGTCGTGCCGCACGGCAAACACGGCGGGCCTAAAGAAGGCCGCAGAGAAAAAAAAGAATGTGGAAAAGAAGGCTTGATGGGGAGCTGAGGACAGAAAAGAGGCCGTAAAAAGAAGAATAGAGAACAGCGAAAGGGACAGTGGGTCACGTTTAGTTTGGGCCTCACTCACGACCTGTTCGGCATGGGAAGCCCTATCAGGGGCATCAGTACAAAACCACCACTTATTCAGCCCTGACAGCTACGATGGCTATGTAGGCTGTCAATTAAGACCTGGGATCAGAGCACCAAACCCCAAGAAGCACTGATGCCCCCGCCGACATAGCTCGCTCGATCACTGGCCACTAAGCCTCCCGACCACGACAAGGTAGTGACCCTCCCGGGAGTGGGTCAGGAGAACACCAGCCTGACCCCCTCCAGGTTTCGGGAGGGGGTGCGTGCGTGAGTGCATGTTGCAGGGATACGTTTTTGAGAGCGTGACATGGGTGGCTGGGTCATTTCCAATGTTCAGATGCAGGAGTGTATTCTGGCACGTTTATTTTATTTGCCAGTCTCATTAACTGAAACAAAAAAGGAAAAGAATAGAGTATATATACACTCTAAGTCCAACTTTACAAAAGAACAACAAAAAAAGTGGTTCCTCGCCATAGTAATTTTATTTACAATAAAGATATTCAACATCCATTCAACATTTATTTTTCGAACAGCTCCCTGAAAAAGTAATGATTACACATTCTCATGATCAAGATGGCAAAACTGCATTTTGAACGAAAACAAATCACCATGGGTAAAGGGACCTAACAAAAGCACACCGACAATGCCCAAGTCAAGGTGATGTTACGAAAAGAAGTGCAAACATGGAGAATTGACATAGACAAACATGTCCTCCCTCACTCCTCTGCTGAACATTGTTGGTGAGCTTTATCCCCATGTCGATGTGCTTTGTTCATGATCTTACAGGCAAAGGGAAACAACTAGTGGTCAATGGAAATAATATGTTTAAGGCACTTTGGTCCACTTTTGAATGCATGAGCGTATTCAAAATTTAGCTATTTCACATTGTTTATTCTAAAAGTAAAAACCTACAGCAGGTCTGACACCAAAACTCCATTGTTCAAAGAGTTACAAAAAGGAAATTTTCTATCTAAAATTATGTTTAAATAACATACTTACCGTGACCCAACTAGTGCAGACTCCGGCAGGGGTCTGACATTCCTGTCCTGTGCAAACTACTATCCTCCTATCCGGAGAAAACGAAAGTAACTACGGCCGATAACCTCCCCTTTGTCCCGCTGGCTAGCGCCCTCTTTTTCCAGCAGCCATCTTGACACCTGTTCCTGTGCACTTCATACGGCTAAGTTTTTTCTCATTTTCTATCGATTCTTTGGCGTTTCTGCTTTTTGTCCAATTATGTCTTCAAACAGGTCGCAAAATTATGTGGCTCGATTGGGAGATCAGGCTAAAATTAAGGCACGATCGCAATTGATTTGTGATCACTCTTCAGGCGCAATAATGTAACCACCTTCAGACCGTGCCCGCGTCAGTCTTCACCCTCAAAATGCCCAGGGCGTACAGGCGCCAGCCGCACACATTTCGCCCTCCACACAGGCCAACAGCCACCTCCAGACCGGCCCACCCCCAATGACTTACCCCGCCCTTCACCCGCCACTCGCGCAACAGCAGCCAGCAGGCAGCCTATCCAGGCACACCAGGCTGACCTTGATTATTTTGACTTGTTTAGATCAGTCACATGCCCTGGAAACCAATAACGGTCAAGCCAGAACAGTGTTCCAACCATAAAGGAATCAGCAAATGATTGGCAAAAACCAAATCAGTGATTCACTGAAGTAATTTTGCCCACATAGTTGCCACCATACTATTCTTCAGCAAAACTTATATTTTCATAGAGTATTTTGTGGCATTAAGATAGGGTGGGTCGATAAGATCAATCAAGCTGTCATTTTTTTCCAAATCAAATTATGGTGCTTACAGCCCTGTCCTTTTTTTAGTTACCCCAAATTTTGAAACTGCAAAATGGACTGCCTTTTTAATTTTTATTTTAAAATACTTTTTCCTTTTTTTCTTTACTGTCATTGCAATTCTGTTTCTTGATATTAATTATGCTCAAAGTGGACCAAAGGTAGGACAACAACATGGGGAAATACAGACCTAGTCTCTGTATGAAAACTGGACATCAACATTGGAGAATACAGACCTAGCCTCTGTATGAAAACTGGACATCAACATTGGGGAATAAAGACCTAGTCTCTGTATGAAAACTGGACATCAACATTGGGGAATAAAGACCTTGTCTCTGTATGAAAACTGGACATCAACATTGGAGAATAAAGACCTTGTATGAAAACTGGACATCAACATTGGGGAATAAAGACCTAGTCTGTATGAAAACTGGACATCAACATTGGGGAATAAAGACCTAGTCTGTATGAAAACTGGACATCAACACTGGAGAATAAAGACTTTGTCTGTATGAAAAGTGGACATCAACATTGGGGAATAAAGACCTTGTCTGTATGAAAACTGGACATCAACATTGGGGAATACAGACCTAGCCTCTGTATGAAAACTGGACATCAACATTGGGGAATAAAGACCTAGTCACAGTATGAAAACATAACTGGACATCAATGTGGTAGAACACAGGCCTAGTCACAGCATAAAAACTGGGCATCAATGATCAATATGGGGGAATACAGACCTAGTCTCTGTAAGAAAAGTGGACACCAACATGGGGGAAATCAACATGGCGGAATACAGAACTAGTCTCTGTATGAAAACTGCGGTCTAATGCACCAATCCAGCCTACGGACTCAAGGCCAGCCTTGATCGCAAGGCCAGCCTACGGTCGGCTAAATCGCAATGCACGAACCCAGACATGGGTTAGGCTTTTGACTAAAAGGTAGCCTAAACAGCTCCGATTTCGGCTGCCGATTTCGCTAGCCTACGCGAGAAGGCTTCAAGGCGAGCAACGTCGTCGTCAGAGAATTCGCCCAGGCCGCATTTTTCGCGACAGGAATAACCCGTTGGACTCTTTTTCCACCACTAAAATACGGAAGAAGTTTTGTTTTGAGCGGGCAGCCATTTTCGCTCTTGTGGATCAAGTTGAAGAGGACTTGCGCTACGACGTGCCACGTCAAGGATCCCTGACACCAACTCTACAAGTACTTTTGGCACTGTGTTTTTACGCATCAGGGTCTGAACAAGACATGATAGGCGCGCTGATAGGTGTCGATCAGTCCACTGTCAGCCGTACAGTCGACCGAGTGACCAACGCCCTGTTAAGACGAGTGACACCATCAAAATGCCAAGCCCTGCACAAGTCTGACAGACTAAACTAAAGTTCTATGCAATGAGACAATTCCCGGATGTGATTGGTTGTGTGGATGGCACACACGTACCAATCCAGCCACCAAGAGAACGCGAATTCGAGTTCGTAAACAGAAAACACTTGCACTCGATCAACGTGGACACCAACATGGGGGAATACAGACCAGCATATGACAGCAATGAATACCCATTCTTTATACAAAGTTTGGCTCCTATACCATTTTAGATTTACAGCTAAAACAAAAGAATATAAAAGACACCCCGATTTCATGGACTCTTTTTCTCTGCACACATGCCAAATTAAATTATGAACCTGGAACCTGAAATGAAAACCTAGATCTAGCAGTAGTACAGCCATATTCAAGTACATTTACCCATCACATAACTATGGCATTGACTATTCTGTCAATTTCTCACCAAAGAATTAAAAACAAAGCCAAGCACACAAAAAATATCAAATGTAGTAAAGTAAAAAACGTAAAAAAGAAAAAAAAAAGTACACTACCCAAAAAGTTCAACACTTCCTTGTCCTGAGCACTGAAATAAAACATGTCACAACGAAAAGCACCCAATTATGAAGTTCAGACAGAATGCAAAAGACAATTAGGCCTGAGACAGAGAAAATCCTTGGGTCTTACTGATGCTGGTCCAATAATGGATAAAAAGCTGGAGGGTATGGAAACAAACACACACACTTATCATTTCAATATTAAAATAAAATTGTGTTGCTTTTTGCCCATCATAGCCCATTTTCAAAATTCAAGAATTGTGACAAAAAATTTCACAGCATAAATAAGATAAAAGAACAATTTTATCGTCTCCAATCAGAGAAATTCGGTCAGATGCATTATCACAACATAAACAAGTGAACAGCATAAATGTAACTACTGATAATACTGTGAGCCCACTCATCTTGGGTTTACCATACCTGAAATGACAAGAAGGTACATCTCACTTCAGCTGAAATGGTGTATCAGCACACGTCATAAAAATGTCCAGCTATTACTCATTTGAGTGGTGTTTGATAGGATTTCAGTATGCCAGCTATTATTGCTTCAACGACGAGAATCAAATAAAATTATGATGCTTAGAGCCTCGTCAACCACCAAGGCCATCTCAAGGCTTTTCACTCAAAGAAATTAGAAATCTTCCACTAATGTTCCAGAGTTCAGGGATCAGTTCCTGCTCAAAGTCATTCACCAGGGCAAATGTGACAGTTCAGACCTTTGTGTTCACTGCGGAGGCAGCCACCCATCTTCTTCTAAAGATTGCCCCACCTGGAAAAGAGATCCTGAAGGTTAAGACTGAGAAGATTCCATTTTTGAAGCACGGAAGATCGTGGAGGCTACTTTGCCAAATGCAGGACCTTCATTCGCGGTGGTACGATCCAAGATGGATAA
The DNA here is from genome assembly GCF_041734735.1 of Babylonia areolata. Classification (NCBI taxonomy): domain Eukaryota; kingdom Metazoa; phylum Mollusca; class Gastropoda; order Neogastropoda; family Buccinidae; genus Babylonia; species Babylonia areolata. The sequence continues at coordinate 25,678,840 of NC_134897.1, read as the reverse complement.
TGTTGCGGTTCAAACATAGTCCACAGGGATGCAGACAGACGCACCAGTTAACACATTTCCTACCGCAAATGAGAGTTTCTAGTTTTCACAGCAAACCGCAAATGAGAGACTCTCGTTCGTGAACAGTGCTTTCATTTTTGCACTTCTCCCGTGAGAATAATCTGCCCTTGCTTGTTGCGAGGGGATTCCCCTTCAAGGGACATTAGTATGCACAAACGTCGGTAGAATGTTTTCGAGTGCGTTGAAAAATGTTGAAGCGACGATCTTTTGCCTCCAAAGTTTGCAAGTATGAACTTGTTCTTGATTCAGACAGTGAATCGGAAGAAGAACTGTCCGATGACAGTTCAGGCGAGTTTCAGCCCAGCGATTCATTGGAAAATGACAGTGAAGTGAGCGAAGAACATACTGAGCCGATCACTAATCCACAACCGTCAACATCGCGATCAACCGCGAGTGTCAGTGGAACAAGTTGGAGGGGGCGTGGTGCTTGAGGTCGACCAAGAACGACCAGAGGGGGTGCACGTCGGCGAGAAAAGGAGCAGACGAACCTTCTATGGACAGAAGGGACTGATGACCCACCTCATATGCCACAGTTCACAGGTTAGCCTAAGCTTGTGTATGAGTGAGTGTGTGCTTGTGTGAGTGTTGGTGTTAGAGGTGGGTGTGTCAGTTGAAAATGGTTTTACTGTACCCAGATTATCTACAATAATTCATTTTTTTACAGCAGATCTGTTCTGTCAGCAGTAAGATCAGATTGTGTTGGAGTTCAGATGTGTGAACAAATTATGAGAACATAAAGGTAAATTATATGTAAATTATATGTGTGTAAAAAAAAAAAAAAAAAAAAAAAGATTCCAGTCTCTTTTTTTTTCCAGAATAAAAAATTATGTTTATGTGTGTGTCTCAGGGAATCCTGGTATCATGGTAGATATCAGTCCTGATGCCTCTCCTTGGGAATACTTCAACTTGTTTGTTGATGATGACCTGCTGAAGGAGATGGTGGTGCAGACAAACCTCTATGCAACCCAGTACAAGGCAGCTCTTGGACAAGCCATCAAGCCCCACAATCTCTTGGCAGACTGGCAAGAAATCAGCAACCAGGACATGAAAATATTCCTGGGACTTATTTTTGATGGGGATTGTGGACAAACCGGACATCAAGTCAAACTGGAGCACAACCCCCCTTCTTGAAATGCCAATTTTTGGGAAAAGTATGAGTAGGAATCAATTTGAGGCAATCCTCATGGCTCTCCACCTGAATGACAACTCAAAAAACTTACCTCGTGAGGATCCTGCCCATGACAAGCTATACAAAATTAGACCACTGATCCAGAAACTACAGTCCACAACAAAATTTAGCCATTGACGAGTCAATGATGCCATGGCGCGGATGTGTTGGGTTTCGGCAGTTTATTCCCAGCAAACCCATAAGATATGGGATAAAAATGTACATGTGCTGCGAGAATCAGTCCTCCTATGTCTGCAGAATGGAAATCTATTCTGGGAGAAAGGGGGAGCAAAGAGAGAAGGACCATGGCCCCAATGTTGGCAAAAGACTGGCGGAGGATTTTCACAGGAAGGGCCACACCATTTATATTGAGTTTTTTTTCTTCTGTAGATTTGTTCACAGAACTGAGGCAGAAGGGGACAACCCTCACAGGAACAATATGCAAAGACAGGAGAGGTTTGCCAACACACCTGGCTGAAAAAAAAATGCTGAAGGGTGAAGCTGCTGAAATGGAGCATGACATCACACCAAATGAACAGGACCCAAGAGACACAAGTGCTGCCCTACATGTTGTTAGATACCATGACAAGAAGATGGTAACACTGCTTAGTACATGCAGCACAGGCTGTCTTATAGACAGTGGCAAGAAGACCAAGGCCACAAACCAGCCCATCATGATACCAGGAGTAGTACACATGCACAACAACAACATGAATGGTGCTGATCAGTTTGATCAACACATTCAGTACTACTTCAACAGGAAGACATGGAAATGGTGGAAGAGAGCCTGTTTCCATCTGCTTCATCTGGCAAAAGTACAGTCTTATCTTGTATACAAAATGAACAATCCAGGAAAAAAAAAACAAGTCAGCTGCAGTTCACAACTGGTCTGATCCAGGACATGCTGGCTGACACACCACCACCAAAAGCCTTCAAGTGCCGGCCTTCTGACCCTCCAGCAAGACTGAAGGAGAAGCACTTCCTGACCAAAGTGCCTGCAACAGCCACCAAGCAGTACCCAACAAGGGTGTGTGTTGTGTGTTCTGTCAGGAAAGATAGTGGGAAGGGATACAAGGTGAGGAAGGAGTCCAGGTACAAGTGTTGCGAGTGCAACAAGGGACTCTGCATGGGTGAGTGTTTTGAGTGCTATCACACCAATGTGGGCTACAAAAAAACCAGAGTGGATAAGGGAGGAGACCAGTAGTACAAGAAAGCTGTTGACAGTTGTGTATATATTTTTTCTTTCTTTTGGTGAACATTCTTCTTGCTGAGTGGATTTTTAATCAAGTCAGAGAAAACTGTGACTTTGACCTTGGCAGGAAAACAAGTTCAGTAAAAAAAAAACAGTGTATTTTGAGTGGTATTCTTTCTGTAAATGGTTTACACTTCTTGTGACACTTATATTCTTGGATTACCATGGATTTCAGCAACAAAAAACAGGTCAGTGGCTATGTTTGTATTGTGAGTCACCCTTTTTTTTTTTTTTTTTTTAGCTAACTAAAATAACAATAATGCAGTTTTTACTTTTGTGTCATGTTTTATGTTGTAACATATAGAACAAACACACTGCCACACACATGCAAAGTTTCAAAGCAAACAAACACATAGTTGTTGGGGTTTTTTGCCAATTTTTTTAAATTTTTTATTACGTAACCCAACTTTTCATGATTAAAACTGAAAATTACTTGGGCCGGGAGTGTTAATTTGTGCTAAATTACTTAGTATGAATAGTGTTAATTACTTGGTATGAATAGTGTTAAGGCAATCAGGTCGTCAGCCTCTGGTGGAGGCACTGTATCCACCCCTTCCCATCCTGCACAGCAGTCCTCAGGGGCTGCTGGGCAAAGGAGGAAATCTTGGATCCCATGCAAAAAACATCTGACACTGTGTCAGAGCACATGCACCACTAAGGTCATCTGAAGGCTATCACCACGTTAGCATCTACTTCATGTGAATCAAATCAAATCAAATTATGGTGCTTGGAGCCTTGCCCATCTTTATACCCATCGCAAGGCTATCGCCATGTGAAGGGTAAAAATACAATAAAAACTAATCACCATTAGCAACTGACAGTACACTGCTGGCACGACACATGGCGCTGCACTGTGCACAGCGGGACTCACACTGTCACAGACAGCACCCCTCTGCATATCTCCTCTTCCAGTTCGCCATGGTACAAAACATGTTCATGTGCTCTCAGTGTTTATGTTAGTAATGATGATTCAGAGTGCACTGACAACAAAATAAAGTCAAATCAAATCAGCCGACCACTAAACAAAGTGAAGTGATGCGGTGTTTCATTAGTCATTGTTCTTACTTAATGTTAGTGTTTCATCATGTGATTGTGCAAGTTGGATTATGTGTGGTGGTGATGTGCCCACCTGTGTGAAACCCCCAGCTGACATGAACTAGTCTGTCCAGCAGACTGCTGCCCTGCGGAGGGTTCTGCAGCCAGCATGGGTTGAGGGACGCAATCCATGCAAAGACTGTGTGAACGCATCTTAGAAACAATGGACCCCATACAAAAAAACATTTGACATTGTGTCAGAGCAAATGCCCCACTGGTGACATTTTCATCTTCCAACACTATGTGGGGACATATGCTCCCAAACAAATGTCCAGTAAGTGGACTGACATCGCAACCAATCGACAAAGTATGATAAACCTATACGTGTCGATTGCTGTGCCCATCCACCAGATCTCTTTCAGTCTACACTGGAAATTTTTATCAGCAACAAACCTAAAAAAAAAAAGTGCTCAAGATCCATTTATACTACACAACTAATAAAATCCTCGTTCAGGGCCACGCTCACATTGGCTGGGTCAACCAAGAATTCCACAGGCTGCAAAGCATCGTCCATGTGTTAGTGAAAAAATGCCCAGTACACACTGCCGGCCTCTGACACACAGTGCCACACTGGTGCAGACTAAGCGGGAATCACAGGCACTACCAACAGCTGACCAAGGCACCACGCTACTCCCTGTATCTTGCATTGTTACTTCAACAATCCTGATGCCGACTGTTCAGCATAACACCAGTGATGCCTCTAAGCTGTCCAGGTACATGTTCATGGTCTCTGTGGTGGAAAGCCTGGCTGGAAACTATCACCCGCCACAGAAAGTTGTGCGCAGGAGGCGTACAGCTGCCGAGATCAGGGCTGTCAGAGACAACCCCCAACCCCAAGTGGCACCACCAGCCCCTCAACCTGGTCCTACTCATCCCTGCAAGGACATGACCTGGTCAAGCTCCCAGCTGGAAGAAAAAACTGTGTGGCAGGACATGATACACGTGTTCGTTCCAGCTGGGAGTGCCGCGCTTGTGATGTGGGACTCTGTCCAGGCTGCTTTGCTGCATACATACCACAAGAGGCCCAGGAACTAACCACTGTCTGTTTCCTGCAGCAGAAACATTATTTTGTAGTTTTGTTTCAATTTTGTGATTTTGACTCTAATACAGATATGAAAATAACTATCAAACATTGTGGTTGACGTTTTGGAAACTCTGTGTGCAAACTTGGTCATTTTATTCTGTGGATTATCTCCAGCTGCATACAAGGTACAGTCTTTTTCTTATTTAAATCTAATGCCTCATTCTGTCTAGTTTCCAAAATTGTATAGGTTTACCTATCTAGTGTTACTAATAAGCATACAAATGCCCAAAAGCAAAGCATGGGTAGCGGAGGCAAACTTTCCTTAATTTTAAGCATGATTTCTGGAAGCACCTTTTATTATATCCAACACTTTGAGGATTAAAACCCTCAAACCTGATATGGTAGCTTATGTTATTATAACCAATCACTGCACAAGGTATGAAGCAGGATGTCAACTGGGCAATTTTTCAGACAGCCAGGAATTGTAGAACAGACATTGCTGACAGTACAAAGTCTTATCTCCCCGCATGCACCATAGCCAAAGTTATTTAGTATTACGAACAATCTACTTAAAAAAGTGAAAAGCACTCCTCTCCCTACAATATTTTCTGTGCAGAAACTCCCTCAAATTTTTTTTTTTTTTAACCTTTTCACTGATATCTTGCATTTGCGTGAAGCTTGACTCTGTTGTCTCTCCTCCTTCACCTTTCAAAGAACACAAGTACACTGGTCCTGTCTTGCATTGTTTCCAACCGGTTACTATGGAGTTTGTGAAGAAAGTGTGAGTGATTGCGCCCTAAAACCTGTATGCATGCGCGTCTGTGTGTGCGTGTGTGGAGCACATCTGCTTAGTACATATGTATGCAGTGTGTGTGTGTGTGTGTGTGTGTGTGTAGTTTTTTTAGCCACATTTCTGTCTGTGTACGTAACACTGATGTAAGTAATGTGTTATGTAATTACAATAAAGTGTTTTTGCAAAGCACCTTGACCAGATTTCTGGATAGTTTGCTATATGTATCCATTATTATTATCATCATTAAATTTATGCAAGTTGCAGTGTGTAACAACATTTTGTTCACTGTTCCAAATCACCAAATTTTCCAGAAACTAAAAGGGAACTTACATTGATACCTGAATCTGACCTGAGCAGGAGTCGAAGTGTTGTTCCTTTTGTTTAAGATTTGATACAAAATGAGCCCATTAATCATGCGGTAATGACCGGTGTAACTTCACATTCTTGAAGATGGAAGACTTGTGGCTGAATAAGGTGAAGCTGGCTACGAAATGCGAAGCAAATACACTGGCAGTGAGGAAACAACTGGACAACACAAAAGTGTAGATGAGTTAATGAAAAACGGATGGCTTGTTACTATGGGCAAAAGGAAGCTGCAAAGATTCATGAACTTGCAACTAGCCAAAGTCCGGAAGTCATTTCATCAACAGGATGCCCCTTTCCCAACCAGGAAACATTTAAGAGCGCAGTGTGCTGTGTTTGTGCTAAAATTAAAGGCACAGGCAGAAACTTTGCGCATCTCTTAAAGGGCCTTTAAAACATGCAGACAAAGAAACCAGTCAGGCATTAAAAGAAATCCATGTGACTGCATACACACCACAACAACAACAAAAAAAAAAAGTCAGGAAGAATTCTGGAAGAAGATCTGAACAGTATCAAAGACAAATACAAGAAAAACACTATGACCATTGTCTTGCTAAGCCTTCAAAGACTGTGATATTGGGATTAGTACATACATGGCAAATCAAGGCAGTCAAACAAACACATCACCTTGCAAAAAACAAAACAAAAAAACAACCCAAAACTTTGCAGAATGACATTAGGGAATTTTTTCCCCCGAGAAAGCTGTTGAAAATACCTTAAGACTTCAACAAAACAACAACTCCTGAAACATATGAGGGAACTGCACAATGTTTGTACAAAGTACAAAATCGCAGGTGTCACTGAGGTCCTTCCACAGGCACAAGCCAAAGGACCTTTCTTCATCACCAAACTGAGGTTCAGATAGTGTATGTGCGAGCTGTGTCTGAACCCAAAATTGAAGGCTGAGAGACTGAAGTCAATGTTTGTGAAAAAGGGTGAGGATGTGAGTGAGAGAAGTTTGCTGAAAGAAAGTCTGAGATTTTGAGGATGCACCAAGGCTGCTGTGTTGACAGGAAATGCCCTCAGTGTGGCACTCACAGAACTGAAAAGCAGCTGAAAGAATGTCTTGGAGTTGGAGGGAATGTGACTAAACAGATTGGTTGGTTGAAATGGGAACGTGTATGTGTGGGTGCATGAATGAATGTGGAAAAAGTAAAACAAAACATGGAACAGTGGATGAATGTGTGAATGAGCCGTTGCAGGAGCTGAGCCAGTTGTCAAGACACATCTTCAATGCTGAATAGCAGCACAAGCAAGTACAAGCGCTGAAGGCTAAATTGCCTAAGGGGTGGGTCATGTTGACTTGTGACTTCGCTGAAAATTTCCTCTATAGGTTTCTGGATAAGCCTTCGTGTGCTCACTGGGGATAAAGCAGGTCACAGTCTTTCCTGTAGTGGTATTCTGGAGATGTAGATGTGGAGAGTTGAGGCGGGACTCACTGATGTTTTTGAGCAATGACTTGCTTCATGATGCACACTTCACACAGTTATGTGTGCAGCAGTCTCTCCAGTTTCTGTCCAATTTCCTTAACTTGAAAAAGGGTGTAATGGTGACGAGTGTGCTGCACAATTTAGTTCAAAGTTACTGTTTTTCTTTTTGACTCAGACAGAAATACCTGGTTCCAAATTCTCAGTGGAGAAGGTTTTCTCTGGTTCTCACCACAGGTTGTGACTGACTGGTGTGGAGGTGCAGTGAAGAGGTCAGTCACAAAAGATTTTGCCAGTGGAAAGGCGACCATACCGAATGCTGAGGACACGCACCACCACAATCCCTCCTGGCCAAGAGGGACATGATCCCCTGCACAAAATTAGGCCTGTGAACACCCATCTCCAGAACAAGTTCAGTACCCTCTACATTCCCCAAGACATCAGTGTGGATGAGGCTATCTGTGCTTGGAGAGGTAAATCAAAATTCAGGGTGTACATGAAGGATAAGCCGACAAAATGGGGGATCAAGCTGAATGAACTGTGTGAATCTGAGTCTGGGTATGTGCACAAATTTGAAATATTTGCTGCCGAGCCTGATGTGAGCAATCGCCCAGTAGATGTGATGAGGCATTGTGAGTCACTTCTTGACAAAGGCAGGACTGTCTATGTTGACAATTATTATGCCTGTCTGGAGCTGGCTGAGGTGCTTGTGGCTCGTGAGACTCACTGTGTGGGGACTGTGTGACCCAACTGCAAGGGAATGCCTCCTCAGCTGAGGACCCAGCCATGACCACAACGGGGCCAAGTTCATGCACACAGGCAAGGTACGTTTGTTTTGATTATCATTTTTGCTTGAAATTCTAAATTCTATAAGTATCTATTTACTGTTTTGTAAAATATTTTCAGTAAATAAAAAGATTATGTAATGAATAAAAAATAAACACACACACACACATATATATATGAAATGATGTATGTATATATGTAATGTGTGTATGTGTGTCATTTTTTCTAGGCTGATAGAGACAGCAGAGGTAAGTAAGAGAATATACTACAACTGTACAAGCACTTTATTTTTCAATGTACAGTTTCAGGTGCAGTTGCTGTCCTTTGGTTGATGGACAGGAAACCTATCCATGTCATCACCACAAAAATGGATGACACCCTGATGATTAATGTCACCACATGGCGAGGGGAGTTCCGCAAGCCAGCAGCTATCCAGGGCTACATCTTCAACAATGGATGGAGTGAACAAGAGCAATCAGTTACTGTCCTACATGCCACTCAACTGGAAGACTATGAAGTGGTGGAAGAAGTTGTTCTTCCATCAGATCTCTTTATCCACACCCTCATTCAGGCTTCTATCATGTACAACATCTACCTGAAAAACAGGAACCAGGGTAGAATGTCCTTCACATGTGTAGCCTGTGATGTGTTTCTGTGTGTGTGGCTGTCAAGATCAGTCTTGAGTTTGTCAGTATATCTGTATGTCACTGTTTGTATGTGGTGTCATGTGTGTGTAGTGTGACTGTCCAGATCAATCTGTCAGTGTATGTATATGTCACTGTTTGTATACATGTGGAGTAATGTGTGTGTAGTGTGACTGTCAAGATCAACCACCTTGAGTTTGTCAGTGTATGTCACTGTTTGTATGTTGTGTAATGTGTGTGTTGTGTGACTGTCAAGATCAGTCTGTGAGTTTGTCAGTGTATACACTATGATATGTCTGTGTGTGTCAGTGTTTGTATGTGGTGTATTTTTGTGTGGTGGGGCATAATATTATGTGTGTACATTGAGTATCCTTTTCCTGGCTTTCACATGTAAATGTCAATAGTGTGTATTTTTATGTGTGTACACATGCATGCTTATTTGATGTGAATGTACACTCTGCTAATTTTTTCCTCTTACATGTTCTCAGTGTATGTTCCTTTCTGTGTGTGTGTGTGTGTGTGTGTGTGTGTGTTCTCTTCACAGAAAATAACCACCAGTTTATTACACTGAATTATATTTTTTATATTACTTTGTGTTTGTTTTACAGCTGCTGAAACTGATGCTGGTGAGGATCAGCTGCATCGCAATGCTGCAGCTATCCGTGAGGCTTATGCAGAAACTGACCCAGACATCTGTGAAGCAGACACTGGGGCTCAATCCCATCATCATCAGTGTCTCCTTTGCTGGGACTTGGCAGAAAAGGGACTTCACCTCCCTGTTTGGTGTGGGTGTGTGTCTAGACGTCGTGACCGGTCTTGTTGTGTACTACACAGTCACATCTAAGTACCGCCATGCCTGTAAACTGGCTGAAGCAAGGAACCTGCCTAATGAGGAGCTGGCTGCTTGGAAAGAGGCCCATGCACCTGACTGCTGCCATAACCACCAGCTTTCCAATCCAGCAAGGCTATAGAACAGGAGGCAGTAAAGATTCTGTGGGGCTGTTCAACTGAGTGGTTCAATTTAAGATATGTAGATATGCTCAGTGATGGAGATTCTGCTGCCTTTAGTGCTGTATGCCACCTCAATCCATACAATTCAATCCAAATTGAGAAGCTGGAATGTGTGAACCATGCACACAAGCGTAAGGGCACAGCACTCCGTAAACTCACCAAGGCAGAGAGACTGGGTGGAAAAGGAGTGGGTCAACTGACAGATTCAGAGAAGTGCGACCCACTTCAACTTTTACAGAGAGGCTTTTTTGAATAATATACCTCATACTGACAGAATGAAGAGTGCTGTGTGGTCCACTTTGTGGCACAGTATGTCAACAGATCAAGAGCCACATCACCGACAGTGCCCAAGTAGACCTGAAAGCTGGTGCTTCAGTGGAGGTTAAAAAATGAAAATTTCTGTGGCTGACAGTCAACTGCAAAAAGATGCCGAAGGCAGTGTTTTGTCAAGTGAGTCTGAGATAAAACTTGTTTTGGCTGTTCAAAACAACAGTTATCTTTGGTGAAACCCAACAAAACAAACAGTTTAATAAAAGGGTTCGACTACTACTTTGTGTGTCTGTGTGTGTGTGTTTGTGTGCGCGTGCATGCGAGTATTTGGTGATGCATGCAAGTTTCTGAAAGTTGGGCAAGTACAAATTCTGTCCGGGCAAGTGAATTTTCCAGTGACTTGCCCGACTGGGCAAGCGGGGAAAAAAGTTAATGTCAAGCCCTGCTGAATGAAACTAAAGTGTTTATCATTTGAATTTTTTCTTTGGCAGCCATTTTGGATGCATTTCCATAATGACTGGTGGTGAAAGTAAACAAAAACATGTTTTTTTGTTGTTTTTAAAAAAAATACTTTTTAAACAATTTACATGTCCCCCCACCAGCGGATCTCTATCTACAACCCTAAGCACCATCACTAGTCATGAACACAACAGAAAACGATCAGCACACACTTAACTATTCTTGACGTTCTCAAGGTGAGAGGTCCCTATCATGGTGAAACAGAACCATCACTGCACTGGCAGACCACATGACTGGGACACCAGCAGGTGGGCCCGTGTCTTGAGGTGCCGAATCAGGTCACCCTTCATGACGTAGGCCTTGCGGCAGACGTCACACCTGTAGCGCTTGATGCCCATGTGGAACTTGAGGTGCGTGTCCAGGTGGGCCCTCTGGTTGAAGGCCTTGCTGCAGATCTTGCACTTGAAGGGGCGGCGACCACCACAGATGGCCGTGTGCCGTGTGAACTTGTTCTTGTGCATGAAGATCTTGTTGCACAAGGGACACTGAAAGGTCTCCGACAGGTCCATGGGTGCCCCCCTGTCCTCAGGAGGGACCGGCAACAAAGCTCCTCCTCTACCACTGTCCATCACTGGCTCACTTACCTCTGAAGTAGTGGCCGCCAAGAAGTTCGGGATGTACGCTTGGGAGGATGACAGAGGCATGGTGACCGGGGGAGGGACAGAGGAGGGCTCGGTGTGTGATGATGGTCTGGCCTGGTAGCCCACTGCTGCTGCTGCTGCTGTTGCTGCTACTGCTGTGTTTGGGTCCACTTGATAGCCTGTCAATAAAAGTAGAAAATATCACTATCAGAGGTGTATGTTGTATCTTCATGGATATCACTTTTGGTTATGTATCAATGTGCTTGATTTTGTATGGAATATGTCAGTGTGTATGCACATGTATGTGTATGAGTGAATGTAAACTGTGTGTATGCTTCCTCCGCCTTGTGTGTGTGCCTGCACATGTGTGCAAACGGTAAATATTACCCTCTTAATCACAACTTTCAGAACACAAATAATTTATCTTTTTCTTCCTTGGAAAATTATTTTCTTTACCTTTGTAATCAAGCACTCATCCAACAACTATTACTATTTTTTCAATTTATTTTTCACCATCACTTGTTTTTTTAAATGCATTAACTTGATTAACCCATAGGATGCCTATATGATGAGATAACTTGTCAGCACAAGCATGTACGCTTCACTGCCACAATAACGAGTTAACTCGTCATCAAAAATCCAACTTTTCCCTGGTTTGCATTGAGTTCATCGACAAAAATACAGGAAGCTTCAGCTTCGGGAATCTGTATAGATTCTATTCATAGCTGGAAACCCCATCTACGTCATGAGGCAGTCCTTTATTTGACAGTTTTGATCAGGTTACTGCCACAGTGTTTGCCTGGCTCCTCTCCTTGCTTGCTCAACAAAATGTCAGACTGTGCTCAACTGTCAAGACATGCGATCGTGGTGCACTAAATCAACAAGATGCTTTCTTTAGCTGATGCTCTGAAAGAACTGAAGTGTAAATTCGAAGGAGAAGACAATGATGAACTTTTATTGGACGATTTGATAGAAAATTAAGGGAGCAATGAAGAGACTGGCCAAGATATGACCATCAGTGAGTGATGTCAGCTGTACAGCTGTAGCAGATGACAATGTGACCGTATTATTAGCAGAACACAGTGTGAGTGATTTTCTTAGCACTAAGCCAACGCGACCTGATGAGAACTGGATAAAGTGACCGTGTGAGAGGGGTGAAGAGGAGGGGGATGGAGACTGAGTAGCCACACATCCATGTTATCACTTAAAGAAGTCACAATGCACTGTGTGTCTTTTTTTTATTTTTTACTTTTTTATTTTTTATAAGGAAATGGACTCCCTGCCAGAGTCTGCACTACTGAGTCACAGTAGAGTATGTGCAGTTAAATGTCTTATATATATATATATATATATATATATATATGGTTGTTCTGGTTAATGTGTGTGTGTGTGCAGGTATTATCCATTTGTCCAGAAAATATGGTAGTTTAGTGCAAATTACCTGATTAATGTTTGTAATGAACAAGCTAAAAATGGAACAAAAAACAAAACCTTTCAGAAAATATATACTTTTATGGGTCTTTCTCCAGTGACCAAGAGCACATAATTTTTTGAAAATATATACCCGTTATTTTTGGGGGTTTTTTGTGAAAAAACCCCTGGCAAATAGATTTCACTTAAATCTTATTTCCCTGGCAGAGAAAGGGTTGAGCTCTTTGTTGTATGGAACTAGTCAAAGGTTTTATATTCTTATCAAATTCCAAGATCCTGTTGGGCAAAACATGTTTTGATTTTCCCCAACACCTTTCCAACAGGTGCTCTCATTTTCCAAATCTCCAGCACTCTTCTGCGAACCCTATACAGAATATAACTAAACCTAAAGGCACATTTATTTAAAACCTCCCCAGCATAAGGAATCACTAGCACCTACCTTGAACTGGCTGCTGAAACTGCATCATGGTGGACGGGTGGTGGTATTGCTGGTTCACATTGTGCCTTGGCCGGGCTGCAGCTCCTTCAAACGCTCCTCTGCCCCTCCATCCCCTGCCAGACACTGCCCCCCTCTGGCTGCTTGTCACCGTGTGAGGAGCTGGTCTGTGCTGAGGACCCCTCCCCTCCACTGCCGGGGTAATAAACGCTGCAGTGATCATGCAATCGTCGTCCAGCTCCTCTTTCAGGTCTCTGTCAGGGTCTGAAGAATACACCGCAGAACTGTCAGAAGCTGCTCTGAACCTGTGTGACTTTGCCTTGCCCTGCTTGGGGGACTTAGACTGAGAGGCTTTGCTGTGTGACCCGTCACGGACAGGAAAGTTCGTCAGCAGATGAAAGAAAGGGTCTGGCTTCTCAGCACTCTGTGTTCGGCGTTCCAGGGAACAGGTGAAAGCGCTGGTGTCTGTGTTGTCATGGGTCTGTGAGTGAGTGTCTGTGTTTTTATGAATCAGCTCACTGTCAGTGTGTGCGTGGGTTTGTTCACTGTCTGTCATTGGATGGGTTGGTTCACTGTCTGTGCTGGGTTGAGTCAGTTCACCATCTGTGTTGGACAGGGTTTGTTCGGTGTCTGTGCTGTGCTGAGTCTGCTCCATCACAGTGTGGGAGATGTCGATGACCAGCATATCTTGTTCCATGTCGTAGTCGGGGGGCTGACTGGGTTTGTGTGGCTGACTGTTGGAGTCTGAACTTTCCGACCCTTCCATGTGCACTTCACTGTGCTGACTTGAACTTGTTGCCGGTGTACTGACACATTTCCCTTTGTCATGATTAATGCTAACTTTTGCATGCTTTAAATCACTCCCAAATGGTTTATTTGTTTCATATTTACTGTGACCTGATATATTTTCATGCTTGTTACCTGGTTGCCGCCTTGGTTCTGAAGCAGCATCACCATGATCTGATGAGGCCATGTTCGCATCATCTTGACCATCGATTCGGTTACTGCTGCATTCTGTCCATTGTTCTGATCCCTCTCCAGATTCACAATGTGCCTCTGGCCCCTGTTCTCTCCCTTTGTTGGTTTCAGCTGAACCCTCCTCCATCAACTCTTCACCCAGCAGTACGGAATCCTCTTCACCAACTGCCTCATTCATTTCCTGTGTACTTTCTTCTCTTTCAGCTGTGGTCAGAGGATCAAGTTGAGGACTGTCATGTGATGGAAGCTGGCCGTCTTGGATTGCTGAGACAAGTCCTGCACATGAGTTCATTCTGTTCCCCCTGCTATCTCCACCAGATGCACAGCAGTCAGCCGCAGCTTGAGTCGTTTCATTCTGTGCAGGATCTGCGCGGCTGACCTTGGGCACAGGCATCACCACACCACGACTGTTGTCACCCTGCTCCCTTTTCTCACGGCACACCTTGTGTGGTTCCACACCTGTCTTCACACCTTTCTCTTGACCTGCCTGTTCCACCTTCACACCAGCTCTTTTACACACAGTTCTGTGCAGCTTGTGAGGGTGGTGTTTTCTATGGAAACCCTTCCCTGATTCACCAGGCTTGTTCTCAGTACAAGGTGAGCCTTCCACACTGCCACGCCTCTGGATACAGTCTGATGATTGCCAGGCTTTTGGGGAAGGAGGATCAGAATGAGCATCCCTCCTGTCACCAGTCCTGTCTTCAGAGGCTTTCTCCTTACCTCTGTGGCCAGGCTGTGAAGGGGGCTGGCCAGTGCAGTCACAACGCAGAGAGTCTGATGCAGCATACTGCCTGAGGAATGACCTCCTGGTGGGGCAGTCCCCTCCAACTTCATAGCGATGAACGTCCAGGATCACTGGTGTTTCTTCTTCCTGAAATCAAACCATGTATCGCTTTGTAGTTCTCAATATACTAACAATGAGCCTTAACCATTAACAAAACAGGCATCACGTACGACTTCATTACAATGCCTGTTAACCTTAACAACGCCTGACAATATCCTTCTCTTACTGTATGACTCAGTCATACACAAATTTTGTCCAATATGTATACTAAAGTTAACTTGCCATCTAATTATGCTTTCTGTCAAAATACGGTCTTTACTGAATAACTGTAGACAAAATAATGAGAAGTTCTTAATAAGTGATCTTCAATGTGTTCTCTTTATTCTTATTACACCACAGACAACAGCAAACATCCACATCTGTATTTGCTTCAGACAATGCAATATTACTTCCCACTAGTAGTAGAAATATACTGTATCATGTTAGTCAATCTCTGAGAAGCAGATTCATCTAAGTATGACAATGTTTGTGGAATAAATTGCCTCTAGTCTTAGCTGATTACAAAATATCTGAAAAGTTCATCAATAAAAGGAGATTCAGCATGTCTCTGCTAAAGTCAAGACTCCCGTCCCAGGTCAAAGACAGTAGAACTGAAAACAAAACTAACAGATCTCCCTGTCACAAACTGCGTCAAGTTCTGTTGAACACAACCATCTTACTATTGTTAGAATGTTACAGTAATTTTCAGAAAAGCTACGAACAGAAATGCAATCATCTGGTCATAAATCTAAAAATCAAAATCCATGCCACTTTCATTTATCCAGTTTACTCAATCTTTTGCCAGTTTTGGCAGCAAAGATTTCAACTGCTTTTAAACACAAAATTCTGAAATTCAGGAAAGAGCAGAATCAGCACCAGTACCAAAAAACAAACAAAAAAACCAAAAAAATCCAGCAGTTAACCCCAAAGCATCAGTGTGCCTGATGGTCTGTACCTGTGTGGTGCGACTGTCCAGGACCTGCCCACTGGCTGTAGCCACCCGCTGAACAGTGACTCTGCGACACACCACCAGCTTGACAAAGGCCTCAACAATGGTTCTCTCCAGCACCAGGTGGGAGGCAGCATTCAGCACAGTCAGGCCGTCTCTGCCGCTGTGGCTGCTGCCTGCATGGCACTGCTGTTGGGACAGGGCTTCCCTTGTACTTGCCATCTTTTGCTGACCAGTTACAATCTGTTGATCGGACAGAGTTACACCACCATCAATGTGAATCACTCAGTCACAGTTACCAAAAAACAATTACAAAAACAAAAAAAACCTGCAACGTAAATACATCCAATCAATTTCTTTTGTATAATACTACAGCAACAGCAATAAAGTGAATATCTACTTGATATGAAAAAAAAACACTACTCTGGTCCATTTCAGAAACAGACCCCCTTGAGAGTTCTGAGATTACATGCCTTATAGAATAATGGCACATCACATGATGTGCACTCTTGAAGTTAACTGGCTCTCTGAACTGTGAACAATGAATGAACATGATTGAGAGAGGCAGAATGTGCAAACGAGCAGGCTTCGTTTATATTGACTTTTGGCATCATATTTTAATTTTCTTATTGTCCATACGATGGCACTCCACTGATTTCAGTGTTTAGATGTAGCAATGTAGGCTATCTACTGAAGAAATGGAGGACAGCAAATTGAAATCCACGTTCTGTATCTAACTGCTGAGTGCCTGTGCGATGCACCTTACAGATAATCAACTTTGTAAAACAGTAAAAAATCAATTCAAATAATCAATGAGCTGACAGATATTGCACTGATGTGGAAGATGTACTGACTTTTTGTTGTCCTTTCAGAGGTAAAACACATAATGAATTCACAAATTCCATATAACCAAAATATTAAGTTTCACCCGGTGCTGTCTTGGGGTCCTGAGTTACATGTGTTCCACCACTTGCTGCCGCTGATTAAAAAATCAAATAAATAAAGAATAAAAAATGCTCAAACTATGACTTCAATACATGAATACTTAACACAAAAAGCTCAAATAATTTATTTTAATAAGTTGCATCCTGTTGACTGCGAGATACAATTAAAGTGGTATTATCAAATGCAAATCAGATATCATTCTTCATGTTCATCACTGATCACAAAACACACAAAACTGAAACTAGTGAAAGTTTGATGTGCATGCTCTAAGATGGCCACAGAACTCTCCAGGGGTCTATTCTCACCTATGATTATTAACTTACAGCTCGAACTAGTCTTCTGTCTACCCCCTAAAATGCAGTATGGCTGCCTACATGGCAGGGTAAAAACTGCCATACATGTAAAAGCCCACTCATGTTTATGTGAGTGAATGTGGAAGTTGCAGCCCACAGATGAAGAACTAGTCTTTTTTAGCTACCATGGGATGGGGTGAACTGAAACTGAAGTCATGTTGTGGTAGTGACATGGTCATGTGAATAGAAAATTAGAAATGGTCTGATTGCACTAAATAAATAACTATAGTAGATTTACATTTAACAAAAGGCAAACAATGAGGTGCCAAACTTGGCAACCCCCTCATTGATTTGATACAAAGAGAATCAGGATTCAGAAAAAAGGAAAATCTGTGCCTGTGCATTTGTGTCTCACTGGGGGATCTACCAGACGTACAGAAAAAATAATAATTAAAAAAGGGGTAGACAGTACTGTGTACATGAGTAGTACATTGTACGTGGGAGTTGCAGCCCACAGACGAAGAACTAGTGGGTTTTTTTTGTTTTTTTTAAGCTACCATGGGATGGGGTGAACTGAAACTTAAGTCATGTTGTGGTAGTGACATGGTCATGTGAATAGAAAATCAGAAATGGTCTGATTGCCCTAAATAAATAACCAGTTGATTTACATTTAACAAAAGCAAACAATGAGGGCCAAACTCAGCAACCCCCCCCCCCCCCCCCCCCCAAACTTGACTTAAGAAAAGAGAATCAGGATTCAGAAAAAGGGAAAATCTGTGCCTGTGCATGTCTCATTGGGGAATCTACCACAGACGTACAGAAAATATAATAATTAAAAATGGGGTAGACAGTACTGTGTACATGAGTAGTACATTGTACTAAGTTTGACTATGTCGTAGAGACTGGTGCTGTGGCCGAATGTTAAGCCTTAAGGGCACTGGATTCTCACCCGCATTTCATTAGTTCGACTGCTGGTACTTTTAGAGCACCTGGTGGGTGAAGGGTGTCAGGTCTGCAAGTGCCTGAACCCCTTTCACATGTTTTGGGATGCAAAAGATCACAGTTAAAGCGAGCATGTGGCAAGATCGAGGAGTGCATGCGCCATGAAACGAATGCCAGGCGGAAAGAATTTATGCTATACCTCGCGGCAAAGTTGCTCTGAAGGCTACCTAACCTTGACTAACGAGAACCTAGCTACTCTTGCCGCGAGGTGGAAAAGAAAAACGAACCTTCATTGGGTGTATCGCAAGAATCTTGCTTCAGCGAACTGTCAATGAATGAAGCATCAACAATCCTTTCTTTTTTTCAACCTCTTGTTCATTGTTGATACAACACTTTTGAGTTTGAACGTTACTTCCTCGTTAAAAGGAAGCAAAAATGACTTCAGTTATCAAAAATACGAACCCTGAAACTGCGTTGGAGAGACTGTTACTGGGACAGTTGAAGTGTCTGAAATTATTGTGAACAGTACTTTTGTTTTACCGTTCAGAAATGCTCACTCGAGCCAGTCGAAGTCTCACGGTGACACTAGCATTACCTTTTGACGTTTTGTGCTGACGTCCACTGTCTTTTCGCTTCTCAAACACGCTTAGTTGGAAACTATTCTTTCCCTACAAAAGACTGGCATTAAAAGACGACATGCAACCACTTTGTGACGGAGCAAAAGCACCCTGTCAAAATCAAGAACTGTTTTCGCTTTTCCATTGCGAGAGTACGCTGTGCAAGGGCTGCTGTCCCCATCCGGGAATCAAGAATCCACAACTTCCGGGCGGCGAATTGAATGGTTATACACACAGCACACGTTAACGTGTCCAAGTGGCGACTTTCATTGCGGTGCGCATGTACACACACACACACACACACACACACACACACACTCACTCTCTCTCTCTCTCTCTCTCTCTCTCATTTGACTGACAGGACAGGCAGCAAACACTTGTGGTGGAGGGAGTCACCTCGGCAGCCCGCGGAACACATTCCAGTCAGTCAACTCAGGCCACGGTGTTCCCCAGGGCCGCGGCTCCGGCGGTCCTCGGCCCTCAGTTGTCTCTACCTTCTCTACATCAATGACCTCCCAAATACCATCAAATCTATGGCCAGATTATTTGCAGACGACACCATGCGCAACAAAATAATCAAGAAGGAAGCTGACCAGCAAGCCGACTCCAAGACCGTCTGAAGACCTACTGAGTTTCCCTTTCCATCTGGGAGAAACGGCAGTGAGCCATGCAGTTCCACCCGCCCGCAAAGGAGCCCCACCTTGAGTGTCAGCAGAAAGAGGAAAAAGATCGTACCAAACTACAAACTCCGTGGCCATCAGCTTGAAAACGTCCGAACACCACAAAAATGATATCTTGGTGTGAACACTTCAGTCACGGCGGCATTCAAGACGACCTACGGCTGTGGATCCCACACCAGTTCTACAACCAACAAAGCCAACAAGACCTTAGGCTTTCTCCGGCGCAGCTTGAAGATAGGAAACAAGAAGACAAAAAGCCCTTGCGTACAAAGCCCTTGTTCGACCTATGTCCTTGAGTATGCTGCATCTCACAGTGTGCCACGGTGGGATCCCGGCCTCACTATATACAGCCAGTGACATCCAGGCCATCGAAAAGGTCCAGCGCCGAGCAGCAAGATGGGTCACAAACGGCCGACATCGACAGACGTCTTGTGTCAGCTCCATCCTTAGCTCCCTCAGCGGCTGGTACCCTCTACAAGTCAGACGGAAAAAATATCGCCTGGAGACGTTTTACAAGTTCCACCATGGTCTCATCTCCATCAACTCAGTCTACCTACCAACATCATTCGACAGCAGGCTGAGATCCAGGAAAAAAAAACAACACCTGCAACTACGACATACCTGCCTGCAGGACGCAGTACAGACATGAGATGTCTTTCTTCCCCCGTACCATCCCGGGATGGAATACACTGCTCCACTGAGGAGGTTGTCACAGCCGAGTGGCTGGACTGCTTCAAGTCATAGACACTAATATCTCATGAATTCTAGTGTCTATGTTCAAGTCTAGACTCGCCTCCTGCCTGTGATACAACAGAGTAGACTCACCCCCCCCCCTCCCCCCACTACTGACCCCCCAACACGACCTCTGTTTGGGTCCCCCCCCCCCACCTCCACCCCCACCAACCAGCAAGTCCACCCACCCCCACTTTTTCTCTCTCTCCACTGGTAAGTAGTGTTGTAGAAGGTTAGG
Source organism: Babylonia areolata (assembly GCF_041734735.1). Lineage (NCBI taxonomy): Eukaryota > Metazoa > Mollusca > Gastropoda > Neogastropoda > Buccinidae > Babylonia > Babylonia areolata. Next base: position 25,658,783 of record NC_134897.1, on the reverse strand, counting down.
GCTGTGCCGATCGGGTATATTCCCGGGGACCGCTACGGTAGCCGGATTGGCCTAGCTCACTGAGATGCGAACACACCAGTGGACTGCGCTCCATCTCCCATATCAGTTACCAGAATATCCCTCGGTAGCCCAGCTAAATTGCGCCCAACAGCAACCTCCCAAAACATAAATACCGCACACATGATCAGTCTGATAAGTGCTGTAGACAGGTGTATCAAAGTTTTTACATCCATCCTCCAAGGCTGTTTACTACTGATCTTTTGGAGATCTAAACTTTTTCTTACTTTTGTTAGTATGTAGTCAAAATGAACATTCCATGTCAGTTTTGATGGGAGGAATATTCCCACAAATTTGACACGTTGTTTATATTCTAAAGGTTCTCCAAGTAGTTTGAAATTTGGTAACTCCGCTGGGTTGCTTCCGGGGTTGAATAACATCGTACTGGTTTTATCAGTGGACAACGGTAATCCATTCTCTAACATGTATCGCCCAAGGCTGTTAACATCGGCCTGATATAATCTCCTAATGTAATCTTTCGTTCTTTGTGGCGTTGACTTCTTTAAGGTGACGTTCATCCACATGCAAATATCATCAGTATATATATTGGACTAGGGTCACATTTGTTGACACTGCTTTAGGTGTGCGTGCGTAGTTCATCCCCCTGTTCCTGTAAGCAGAGTTGAAAGTGTGCTGTGGGCTGAAATAGCGTACGTGCATGCGTGCGTATCTCCCCTTCTCTCTCTGTGTATGTATGATATATATATATATATATATATATATATATATATATAATTATATGAAATTACATGATGTGTGCGTACGTGTGTGTGTGCGCGGCGCACGTGTGTGACAGTGTGTGCGTGCATTCTGAGTCCCCCTGCTTCTACAAGCGGAGTTGAGAGTGGGCTGTGGGCCGAAAAGGCCGGACCTGGACAGAGGCTGGAACCAGAAAGCTGTGAAAGCTGTCGTCCACTTCTTGAACACATCAGTCTCCAAGGGTGTTGTTCTGACCGACACTGCATGTGTCTGCATCTCTCGGGTCTGGCCGTCTGATATCCCGGAATGAAATGTTGGTGCGTGGAGTGCAAAACCGCAGTGTTAATGATCGATCGTCTCAAACCTAAATGGATCTCCACAGTAGCAGCAGCAGTCATTATCCTCCCGACACCACCATCATCAATGTACAGAAACGCTAACCCCAGATGCTCTCCACTCTCCACAGGTGTTCCGAGTCGTTTCGATTTCTCCTCTTCTTTCTCCTCTGCCGTCCTTTTATGTGCAGTATTGGACCTGGGAAACAGCTGTTTGTGCTTTCATATTATTCGAGACTGCATATTTTCAGTGTTGCATGTCCGTTGTACATGTGTATGTGCGAGTGAAAATGTGTGTGAATGTGTGTGTGTGTTATTTACTTTTGTGTCTAAATCTATTTTACTTCTTTTCTTAGTTTTTATACCTCCCCCTTCAAGGCCTAACTAGGCGAGTTGGGCTATGCTGCTGATCAGGCATCTGCTTGGCAGACGTGGGTGGTGTAGCGCATATGGATTTGTCCAAACGCAGTGGCGGACACCTTCTTCGCTTCTCTGTTTCTTTCGACCACTGTGCTCCTGGTGAGTTCATGTCAACACAGCCTTCACACTGGCAAAGTGACGGACCACTTCCTGAAGGCATGTACATTTTCAACAAATCAGTGCTAATAAACGGGATGACGATGATCACGATATTGCATGAGACCGGCAGAACAATCTTGAGCGATGAAAAACAACTTGAAATCACCACCACCACCACCACTATCAAACACAACAACGACACTCAGGCATGCGCACGAGCGCGTGCGTACACACACACACACACACACACACACGCATGTACGCATGTACACACGCACGCACACCCGCAAGCACACATGTAAACACGCACCGTGGCTGGCGCGCGCGCACACACACACACACACACACACACACAACGACACACACACACACACACACACACACACACACACACACACACACCGTGGCACACATCCACACGCCGTACACACACACACACACACACACACACACACACCGCCCGCCCAGACCGGCGAACTCACTCTTGCCCGGAAACACTCAAAATTTGCACACACATAATTTTATTCATGAGCTTTACTTCCTGTGTTAATTAAAGAAACTGAAAGAAATAACAAATGAATGGTCTAAACACTAAAACAGCAGTGCATTTATCCAAAAGAGGGAAATCAATGGTATATATATATAATGTATTATACAATTGAATATGAAAACTGGTGAAACGAGGAATGATACTTAGTGTACTTAAATCCAGATGAACATAATTCATAAAGTGATTGCAATCAAACTTACACAGAGTGATACAACTACGACTCAACAAACTGCAGGAAATGAAAAGATTAATTTCTGTGAGAGACAATAATATACACACATGTTGGTCGGCAATACATACATGTGTAAATATTTTTCCCCGTATGTTTGGCCACATTACTGAAGTCTGGTGCGTAAAGCTGTTTGAAATGCGTAAAAAACAACAACAACAAAACATATACATTATAATCTCTCTCTCTCTCTCTCTCTATATATATATATATATATATATATTTAAAATGAATAAAACAAAGTTGAAAACAACGCAACACCTATTTTGTTAAACAAACAAACAACAACAACAACAAAAAACACAACAAAACAAAAACACCAAAAAAAAAAAAACAACCAAGAAAACCCCCAATAAACAAAAATTTAAAAAATATGAATTTTCACTGCTGCCCAGCAGCTTGGTCACAGACTACGCTCATAATAGTTGAAGTGATGTTATTTTTACGTCATCTTTCTGACCTTACATGACGTCTTCTACTACGTAATGTATTATGTTCTAAATATTCCTTCAAGTGTTTGTATACACACATCTCTCTCTGTCTCTCTCTCTGATCGTGTGTAACCCACCATAACGACAAACCGGACTGGTAACTCCACGAATTCAGGGTTCACAACGAAAACCCATGGATGTCGCTTCTTGTGTTCAGTCCAACAAAAACCGTCCCAAGGTTACTTTCTTCTTTCTTTCTTTATCCGTCCTCTTGTACCATCTAGGGCGTCGAGGGGAGAAAGAGCTGACGGGCCCTGGCAAGCTGGAAGGCCTCGTTGGGTGGAATGTTGTGGGTCTTCAGGGTTTCTTTCACACCGTCAATCCAGGTCTTCCTTGGTCTTCCTCTTGCCTTGTATCCTGATATCCTTTTGTTGTACGCTTTACTGGCCATCTGGTGAGGTGCCATACGTGTTAGATGTCCAAACCATCTGATCGTTTGCCTTTGGATATGGTGGAGGACAGGTGTTGTTCCCACCATTTCTCTGATCCTGGTGTTTCTGATCATGTCCCGTCTGGTCTTGTTGACGGCTCTCCTCAGACATCGCATCTCGCAAGTGGTTATTTTGCGTTCCAGACTTTTTGTCAGGGTCCATGTCTGGCACTGGTAGGTAAAGGTGGGGATGAAGATGGAGGTAATGAGTTTGGCTTTGGTCCCAAGGTTACATACCCAGAATACTTCTCTGTATATCATCTTCTAAAAAAAAAGTCTCTCTGTTTGTCCCTGTCTTGGGGCGCCGCACAGAATTGTTCCTGTGCCAGCTGCATTGCCTGGTTCTAACTTTTTGACAGTTACACGTGACTAAATGCCTACGTTGACCGAACTACGCCATTGGTCAAAGCCTGGGTTTCTGCAAAATGGTTTCGCCATCCATTCCGCAATGTTGTCAGTCCATTAGAAGGAGGAGTTCAAACAGGAAGAAGGTGGCAGAGTGGTTAAGACGCTTGTCTGCCAATGCAGAGTCAGTGAAGTTCTTGGTTCGAATCCCGCTCTCACCCTTCCTCCCAAGTTTGACTGGAAAATGAAACTGAGCGTCTAATCATTCGGATGAAACGATAAACCGATGTTCTGTGTGCAGCACGCACTTGGCGCATTAAAAAAACAACAAAACAAAACAAAAAACCAACAACAACATCAAAACAAAACAAACAAAAAACAAACAAACAAGCAAACAAAAACACCCCCCCAAAAAAAACAAAAAACAAAAACAAAAACAAAAAACAAACAAACAAATGAACCCACGGCAACGAGAGTGTTGTCCTCTGGCAAAATTTTCAAGACGAAACCCATTCGATAGGTGCCAAAATATATGTGCAGTCAAGGTCTGACAAAGCGCGTTGGGTTATGCTGCTGGTCAGGCATCTGCCTAGCAGATGTGGTGTAGCGTATATGGATTAGTTCGAACGCAATGACGCCTCATTGAGAAACTGAAACCGAAATACATCGCTCCCTTTATTCATACACGAAGACACACTCAAACAGACCAGGAACCGGTTTTCCTAATCACGAAACAAGTAAACATATAAAACTATATAAATACCATTATTATTATTACTATCATTAAACAAGCAACAAACAAACATATCCAACCAATTGACCTAACCAGAAAAAAAAGAAAAGAGAGAGAAAAAAAAGGGGGGGTGTGGGGGGGGGAGAGGGAGAAATCCACGTGAAAGGGTGTATCGGCAATGAGAAAATTTAATGCAAGGAAAAAAAAGGATTAAATAAAAGTGAGCTATAATGCGGGTTGCTAGAACTAACCACACACATCTTATAAAGTGTAGCAGACCTGTGCATATACACAATTTAAAAAAAAAATCATAACCGATGGCTAGAAACAGGACCACTCAACCCCTCCCGACCCCACTACAAACAAACGAAGAAATCAGAATAAATAACACATGAAAAAGAAAGAAAGAAAGAAACAACGCAACACAACCACAACACAACACAACACACACACACACACACACACACATCGAACAGGGAAGATATAAAATACACCGAAAGAGCCAAGACTGACAGTTTTGAAGATGATATTCACCTTTTAGACAATTGTGTAAAATACAATACTTACAAACACAGATTCCTAATCGACATATGTTGTCCAAATGCAAAGCCTATTGAAATTGATCCTTCTAACGGAACTACATCCAAGGCTGGCGAAATTTGTTCACGAATGTTTCTCTTCTTAATATGCTCATGTTTATGTTTCACTGTGTCTTATAAACTTTAAGGTTTTATGACAATAAAAAGTATTGTAATCTATTCTATTCTGTTCATACACACAAGAGCGTTGGATAAACGATCACAAATAAATATACTGAACTTCAATGTCACAGCTATCTGCTTTTTGCGCACATGGTAGGTTTAGGAATACGTTGCCAATACTCGCATTAGAAATGAAATGGCGCAGGAGTAGTGGTAGCAGCGCAGCAATAGCCCAGTAGAAGTCGTCGTAGTCGTAGTAGAAATGGAAACAGCAGCAGCAGGGGCAGCAGTAGTAGCAGCAGTAGAAACAGGGGCAACAGCAGCAGCAGGGGCAGCAGTAGCAGCAGCAGTAGAAACAGGGGCAACAAACAGCAGCAGTGGCAGTACAGAGCGGTTGAGCTGGGGCCACGTGGTAACACGGCCGACAAGGTAAGGAGAGTCGACGGGCTCGAGTCCTACGTACGGATCTGGATATTTTTCACTCCCGCCCCTCTCCCCCCCCCCCATATCTCTCCCCCCCAAACCCCCTCCACTGGACTAGCGCGTAAAAGAACCCACGGCAATGAAAGTATTGTTTCTGGCAAAATTCTGTAAACAAACCCACTTTGATACAACACACCTGCAACCAGTTAAAAAAAAAAAAAAAAAAAATGGCGATGACGCGCTTTTCCTGGGGAGAGCAATCGAAATTTACAATATGTAGTGACAAAAAATAAACACAACATAACACAACGCAACGCAACGAAACGCAACCCAATACAATACGATACAATGCTACAGTGAGCGGACCAGCTTTCATTGCCTGCGCCTGGCGGTCTATTTCATGTCTTCATCGATACCTTTTGTACTTCTTTTGACATGACAGGCTGAACGAACAGATGAACCTTGTCATCACAGACCCTGTGTGAATGTCCGGAGATGCTCCATTTTAACACACGCCTTATATTCAACAAGTCGAAGATAGAAAACCCCATTTAATTACAATACAATATGTATGAGAGTCATTTGTGTCCGACCATGACATTCAGAACAACAGAGGAGGCAAATGTCATCTGAACTAGAATTTAATTATAGTGCCCAGTTAAGTTACATCCACACTCTCTCAGCCGAAAGGGCTTTAGGACAATCGGTTGGGATGGTCCCCAAAGGCCACCTAGCCCCCAAGGCTACATCACTCAGAGCCAGTGCTGCTTCCTCGTCTGAGAATCATAGTCCTTCACAAAAGACTAATCTGTTAACGAATTCCTGTTGCAGTGGCAATATATGGTATCCCTAATGGAGGAAATTTCTGTGTGTCCACGTACACACGTCAATAATCATACAAACGCAACGATGGGAGCATACTTGCATAATCACACACATACACATTTTGTTTAGTCGATATGAACAGCGTAAAAATGAGGAAAAAAGATTATTTCTAAAATACATTTTTTTTCTTTTACGACAAACGCACACGAACTAGTACACGCACGCACGTACTCGCACACACACACACACACACACACACACACACACACACACACACACACACACACACACACACACTACAATCCCCACACAATCATCCACTTGAGCTTCATTCGAGCATCGTGTAAGCCGCATTCACCGTGTAAACAAATAGCACCAACATTTTTCGTTCCGGAATAGTTTGTTTGTGTACGGCCTATGATGATGCATTTATTGCTTATTACACCGGCCAGTAACTGAACGCAAGAGATTCCACGTTACTATCATCATCATCATCAACAACAACAACAACAACATCAACACCATCATCACCAGTCCCTCAACTTGGGATCGTCAGGGGAAAACCTGGGCTGAAGAATCAGACGACCTTCTCCGCCCTGTTCTGTTGCCAGCTGTCGAAAGACGGTGCAGGAAAGGTCATCTCCGTTCAGGCATTCCTCCCACGCTGCTCACAGTCCCCCCCCACACAGCCACACCCAGGTTCGTCTGTCTCAGTCCCAGCTCCGGCAGTCCACAGGGAACAATCGATGTTAGGTCGCTAGGAGGCCACACACCAGAGGAGACCCTGCACTGCTGCTGAGTCACTTCGGTGGTGTTCGGTAGTGCCTGTTCTGATTTAACGTACTTAGGACACCACCTACTAAGCCCCCTACTGACGACAATAATGGCTTAGTCGCGGAGCCAGACTGAGTGAGCGTCTCCCCCAGAGTGGAGACCGCCACCACTTTCCCCCAACGACAGTCCCCCACGAATCCGCTGACACTAAAGACCTTGACAAGACTCACCCGAAGTGCGGAAGTGGAGGGTATATGCGCTAACTCGCCCATTTCCTCTGCGGGAAAGTGATCTTACCAACCGCGCACCAATTTCGTCTCCCATCATACATTCTCCATGTCCATCACATTTGTACTGTGATGGCGCGGTTGGGGTTGGGGGTGATTGGGGATGGTCAGTAAGTACAATTTTTTTTTCTATGATGTGACGAGAATAATTATAGATTTTTCTCCACGAAAACAAGCCCACATACAAGTACGCACGCTCTCTATCTCGCCTGCACGCACGCACGCATAAACACACACACACACATACACACAGAGATGTTACTGACGTGAATATGTGGAGAGTGTCGCACCATTACGTAATACAAACAAGAAAGCATCGTATCATTTAACACAAACGCTGAGATAAGATGACAACTTGTTTATCGTAAAAAGAGAAAAGTGTCTAGCCTACTTCACAACTTTATACAGAATTACATACTTAAAAAAAGGTGTTTTGTGTAACTTTGACTACTTGAATGAAAAAAAAGCAGTTCACGTATTTTGAGAGATCCTCAACACACACACACACACACACACACACACACACACACACACACACACGCACAAACTCTCTCTCTCTCTGTGTTCACATCAGACTGGCCATTTAAAAACGAATCATTAATAATAATACCAACAACACAACTAATAACAACAGCAATACTACTAGTAATAATAACAACAAAAACAGTAAAATCATTCTTTGGCAAGAACACGTCAGCACCTACACAACTGTAAGAGATGCACACAGTCTTCGCGATAATTATTTACAAAACCATCAACAAAAAATATCAATCAATCAATCTGTTTGGCTTCAGTTTAGCATACAACCCGACTGAACAAAGTAGACCTAACTCGGTTGAAATCATGGACATGGGATAGGATCACCTACACTACTATTGGAACACAGTTTTTGAGAGAGAGAAAAAATCATTGTATAGGCCTACGTACACGTTCAGTGAAAATGCGAACGTCATTTCTAAATCGTCCGGCAGTAACCATGGTAAAAAGAAGAAAAAGAAGAAGAACAAGAAGAAGAAGAAGAGAGAGAGAGAGAGAGAGAGAGAGAGAGAGAGAGAGAGAGAGAGAGAGAGAGAGAGAGAGAGAGAGAGAGAGAGAGAGATTGAAATCACAAAATTACCGAGAAAATATCTATAAACAACGGATGTCATATTCTTTCACCTCCATCACGACTCTTGACTGAGACGGCCGTAAAATTGTTCATCTTGCAAACACATTAATGTGTGTGTGTGTGTGTGTGTGTGTGTGTGTGTGTGTGTGTGTGTGTGTGGTGTTGTGTGTGCGCGCGCGCGCGTGGCGGGGAGGGGTGGTGGTGGTGGTGGTAGGCAGCACCAGAGAGAGGTTATGGTGGTGGAAGTAGGGGGCGTGGAGATGTGGGGTGCAGGGAATCACCAAGAAATCACACGTGTCATTTCACTAATGTTTGTATTAAAAAAAAAAACAAAAACCCCCCAAAACCACACACACACCAACAAAAAACAACCCCCGCAAACAAACAAAAAACACCTGCGTGTCATTCTAAAACCCCGTTATTATACACGAACACGCAAAGTTAAGTCTCTTAATGTTTTTGACCTTTTTTCCGTCATGAACGCCATGTGGACTTGGTTGATGCATTCTGAACTTTTGCAAATCTTCATACACACCTTGTAATAGTAACTATCTTCCCTCCTACCAGTCTCACTCTACATCACATATTTTCCAAAACGCAACACGCATAGTCTCTGCATTTACAGTCCTATCTGTAGTGCCCGAATTCGAGTAATAATAGGCAATGCTTTTTGTCGATTTCAGGGAATGGTCAAATGACTGTCTGTTCCGCGAAATGGGCAACAAAATGCCGAGTATGTGAAAGAAAGAGCTGTCAAAACTTGCCTTTTTCACGCAATCAGCAGCTAATTCCGCGAAATCGGTAGCTGACAATCTACGAAACATCTCCATCAAGCTTCCTAGCTGGTATCATTTTCAAGCTTCCTGACTGGTCTCATCTCCAAGCTTCCTGTCTCATCTCCAAGCTTCCTGACTGGTCTCATCTCCAAGCTTTCTGACTGGTCTCATCTCCAAGTTTCCTAACTGAAGCCTCAACTCAGTCAAGCTTCCTAGCTGAAGTCTCATCTCCATCAAGCTTCCTAACTGAAGTCTCATCTCCATCAAGCTTCCTAACTGACGTCTGATCTCCAAGCTTCCTTATTGAAGTCTCATCTCCATCATGCTTCCTAATTGAAGTCTCATCTCCATCATGCTTCCTAATTGAAGTCTCATCTCCATCATGCTTCTTAATTGAAGTCTCATCTCCAAGCTTCCTAATTGAAGTCTAATCTCCAAACTTCCTTACTGAAGTCTGATCTCCATCAAGCTTCCTGACTGGTCTCATCTCCAAGTTTCCTAACTGAAGCCTCAACTCAGTCAGGCTTCCTAGCTGGTCTCATCTCCATCAAGCTTCCTAACTGAAGTCTAATCTCCAAGCTTTCTTATTGAAGTCTGATCTCCATCAAGCTTCCTAACTGGTCTCATCTCTAAGCTTCCTAACTGAAGTCTCAACTCAGTCAAGCTTCCTAGCTGAAGCCTGACAGGCCTGGAATCTTGAATCCTTTCAGTCTGGTTTCCCAGTCCTTCAGTCTCTGAGGGCGGGTGTGCTAGTCTCTGAATGAAGGAGTGAGCTTTGAACTCCTGTCACATGGTGGCGTTCAGTCCACAACTTTGGTGACGAACGTCACTTGAGAATCCGTACCAAAAAAAAAAAAAAGAAGTCACACTGGAAATGTACATTAATCAATCTCTTGTGTAAAAGAGAAGCAACAGAGATGGGTTTTTGACAAAACAACATTCACAGAGTCACCAACAGCGCACCGTGTGTGCGTTTTTGCAACGATAAGGGCCCGTTAAAAAAAAATGCAGAAGAAAAAGGAAAGAAAAGGAATGGACACACACACACACACACACACACACACACACACACACACACACACACACACACACATATATATATATATATATATATATATATATATATATATAATTGCCACATTTTCACTGTTCTTACTTCGGCGAAATACGCTTGGGGGTATTACCAGGGTGGCGAGAGAAAAAAATCGCAGACAAGAGAGAGAGAGAGAGAGAGAGAGAGAGAGAGAGAGAGAGAGAGAGAGAGACAGAGAGAAGAGAGACAGAGACAGAGACAGAGACCCTCGCCTACAGGGGGTGTACCATCAGGACACGCTTTCTGATCCCGCTCTGTGTCGTTGGCATACCTTCCCCTTTCAGGACCCTACTCTGCGGTGTCTTCCTTCTCATCATCCGACTGCAGCCATCAAAATAAGGACCTATTCTCCTTCCACTCTTCCTCCTCCTTCTCCTCCTGCTCAAGCTCTTCCTCTTTCTCCTCCTCCTCCTCTTTCCACTCCTCCTCCTCCACAAAGTATCAAACAAGGTCTCTTTCTTCTCACAGAGTTGTCAGTATCTCCTCCTCCTCTTTCTCCTCCTGCTCTCCTCCTCTTTCTCCTCTTCATACTCTTTCCACTCCACCTCCTCTTTCTCCTCCCCTCCTCCACAAAGTATCAAACAAGGTCTCTTTCTTCTCACAGAGTTGTCAATACGGAGGAATTCTGTCTAAATTCTTGTCACACGTGCCAGTGATTGTAGACATTTAGTTTGTAGACATTTACTTTAAGTATTGATTTTCACAACTGAATGTTATAATTTGACAATAAACTTAAAGATAAAAAGGTAGGGGAGGAGGGGTAGTTATGATAATCATAGTGTTGGGGGGCGGGGGGGAGGTGGGGGGCCAGGGGGGGGGGGGGACAGGGTTTGGTCAGTTCGGGTTCTTCCTTCTCCTACCACTGCCATGCACTGGTTCCTTTTTTTTTTTCGCTTCCTCTTCCTGTTCGGGAAACTATGAAACAAGGGCACTTCCTCTTCTTCTTCCTACAGCTACCAAACACCAACTCGCCGTCTCTCCCTCCTCTTCTTCCTCATCAAGAAATTATCAAAAAAAGAACTACCCCCCTTCTTTCTCCAACAGCCATCAAGCACAAACTGTACGTATCCCCCCATTTCTTCCTCCCCAGGAATTTATCAAACAAGAACTCTTCTTCTTCTTTTTCCTCCTATAACTACCAAACACCAACTAGCCGCCTCCCCCTCCTCCTCTTCCTCCCCAGGAATTTATCATACAAGAACTCTTCTTCTTCTTCTTCCTCCCATAGCTACCAAACACCATCTAGTCATCTTTCTCCCTCCTCCTCTTCCTCTCCAGGAAATTATCAAACAAGACCTCTTCCTCTTCTTCTTCCTCCTTTTGCTACCAAACAGCAACTAGCCGCCTTCGCCTCCTCCTCTTCCTCCTCAGGAATAATAAAACAAGCGCTCTTCCTCTTTTTCTTCCTCCAATACCTTCCAAACACCAGCTAGCCATCTCCCCATCCTCCTCTTCCTCCTCCACAGGCTCCTTACTACCCCTCCTCTTACTATCAAACGAGGAATTCTTTTCACTCCTCCTCCTCAAATAATCAAACAAGAGCTCTTCCTCCTCCTCTTCTTCCTTCTACAGCTGTCAAAACAAAGTAGTCGTCTCACTCTCCAACCCCTTCCTCCCCCACTTCCAGCAAATCCTCCTCTTCCTCTTCAGGCCCATCCCCCCCCCCCCTTTCACTTTCTTCTCGAGCAAACCACCTTCTCTCTCCTCCTCTTCTTTCTCTTTCTCAAGCTCCTCCCTTCCTTCCTTCCCCCATCTCAAACTGTCAAACAAGGGCTCTTCCTCTCCTTCCTTATCCTAAATTTATCAACCACAAAGGTGTTCTTTTCAACATCCTCCCCCCTCCTACTCTTACTTTTCCCCCTTCTCCAACAACCACCCTCCCCCCTCTTTCTCCTCCTCCTCAAGCTCTTCCTTTTCAGGGTCCTTCCACACTCCCTCCTCCCGTGGCTAATTCTACCTCCTCCTCCCCCACCACCCTCAAGTAAATCAACCGCTTTCCCTTCCTCCTTCTCTATCCCTCCCCCCCCCCCCACGACTTGTTCGCCCCCCTCCTCTTCTAATTCTTCTTCCAACAAATCCTCCCCCTCCTCCCCCCCTCATCCAGCAAATCCTCCTCTTCATCAGGCTAATTTCTTCTTTCCCCCTTCAAGCTATCGAATAGTTCTTGCGTTTCTTTCTCCTCCAAAAGCGTGTCAAATACACAATATTCTTCTCCATGTCCTCCTTCTCCTCCTCCTCCAGTAAATCATCCTTCTCCTCCTTCTCCTCCAGCAAATCCTCATTCTCCTCCTCCTCCTCTTCTCCCCAACCCTTCCCCCTTCAAGCTATCAAACAAGTGTTATGTTTCTTTCTCCTCCAAAAGCTATCAGATACACAGTATTCTCCCTCTCCTCCTCCTCTTTCTCAAGTAAATCCTCATCTTTCTCCTCCTTGTCCTCCTCCTCTTCCCCAGGAAATCCTCATGTTTTTCCCTCGTCCTCCAGCTAATTCTCATTCTCCCCCCCCCATTCCTCCAGGAAATCCTCCTCCTCTACCAAGAAATCCTCCTCCTCCTCTTCTTCCTCCTCCTTCTCAGGCTCTTCCTTCCTCTCCTCCTCCCCTACTCAAGCTATGAGGTGGGGGGCGGACAGCATGATGGCGAAGGTGGAGCCGAAGGTGAAGAGGAGGCAGACGATGAAGCAGGCCTTGTCGATGACCATGGCGGCGAACTTCCACTCGTTCTTGACGTCGTTCTCCTCCTCATCTTTCCGGAACTTGGTCGTGATCTTGCGGATCTCCTTCAGGATGCACACGATGTCGTAGCGCACGCTGACCATGCCGCCCAGGGGGTGGGGGTCCTCACCCTGCACAGCGACAGTAACAGTGATGGTCATCGCTGCGATGGTGATGATGGTGATGGTGGTGATGACGGTTGTAATGATGATGACGCCGCCGCCGCCGACGACGATGATGATGATGATGATGGGGATGACGACAAGGACGACGATGACGACGATGACGATGATGATGATGATGGGGATGACGACAAGGACGACGACGACGACGATGACGATGATTAACGATAACAATAACGATGGTGGTGATGATGATGATGACGACGATGATGATGATGATGATGATGAGGAGGAGGAAGAGGAGGAGGATGATGATGAATGATAACAATAACGATGATGATGATGATGATGATGATTACGACGATGATAAATGATAACAACAGCGATGGTGGTGGTGACACTGATGATGATAACACTACTACTGCTACCACAGGCTAAAAGAAACAGCAATGATGATACTTCTGCTACTCTCAATAGTAATAGTAATGATGATGATGATGATGATGATGATGATGAAGGATAACAATAACGATGATGACGATGATGATGACACTGACAATGATAATGATGACACTGCCATTGGTGCTAGCAGTACAAAGATATAACAATGATGATACTGAAAACGATTACAATGCTTCTACTACTCTCAAACAATTCTCAACAACAATAGTAGTAATGATAATGATGACCCCCACCGACCCACACTAAACCCACCCCACCCCCTCACCTTCCCCCCAATACCATCAGCACCACCATCCCTCCATCACCCCTACCACGACCCATCCTAACCACCCTCCTCCCCACCACACTCTACCCACCACAACACCCCGCCCTACCCCCCACCCCCACCCCCAAACACCACACTCACTCCCCCACCATCCCACGCCCCCCTCACCCCGGCCCCCCCCACTGCCACCACCCCACACCACACCAACCTCACCTTCCCCATCTTGACGCTGCTGTTGCTGTTGTTGCCGCCGCCGTTGCTGCCCCCGTTGCTCATGCGGAGGTCGTCATCGATGTCCAGGACGTTGGCCATGAGGGAGCGGGACTTCTCGTCCAGGGTGTCCAGGCGGGGGTCGTTGAGGCGGGCCCTCTGCATGGCCACCCTCCGCCCCACCACGCCCCCCGGCCGCTCCATGCGCAGCGCCAAGGCCAGCCAGCCGCACACGAACCGCTTGATCTGTGGAGGAGGTGGAGGATGGGGTGTCGGGTGTGGGTGGTGGGGGGGTATAACAGTCGTGTTGAAAAAGGAGCTTTGCTTATATGTTGTTGTTGTTGTTGTTTCGAGTATTATGATTGTTATTATGATTGTTGTTATCATCATCATCATCATCGTTGTTGTTGTTGTTATTGTTATTGTTGTCGTTGTCATTGTTGTTGTTGTTGCTGTTGGTGGTGGTGGTACTGGTGGTAGTAGTAGTTGTTACATTTATCATCATCATCATCATCATTATTATTATTATTATAATGATAATGAAATAATTATATAATAATAATGATTATAATGATAATAATAATAATAATGATGATGATGATGATGATGATGATGATGATAATAATAATGATATTAATAATAAATATTATTGTTGTTGTTATTGTTGTTGTTGTTGTAATTTTCTATTTCGATTACCTGAAGGTTTAAAGTCCCATTTAGCCTTTGATGTCCGTAGGGGCAGTGACCACACACAAAGTCGCAGACACAGATACATTGACATATAGTCAGACATAGACACACACACACACACACACACACAGACAGAGACACACAGACAGACAGACAGACACACACACATAGACACACACACGCACACACATACACGCGCGCACACACACACACACACACACACACAAACACACACACGCACCCACAGACACAGACAGACACACAGACACACACACGAAAAAGTAATGACGCGCGCACACGTAATGAAGCACACAAACACAGTTTAAGGAGAGGTGGCCCGGTGGGTAATGCGACCGACACAGAAGCAAGTGTCCACATGTTCGAGAACCATAATCTGGACCGGGACTTTTCCCGAGGTCCCGTGTGCAGCACGGACTTTGCGCACTGGAAAAGAACCCATGGCAACAAAAGTGTTGTCCTCAGGCAAAATGGTGCAAAAAGAAATCTACTCTGATAGGTTATACATAAATATGTAAGCATGCACACAAGGCCTGACAAGCACGTTGAGTTACGCTGCTGGTCAGGCAAATGTCTAGCAGATGTGGTGTAGCGTATATGGACTTGTCCGAACGCAGTGACCCCTCCTTGAGAAACTGAAACTGAAACAGCACAGCACAATACAACACAGCACAATACAGCACAGCACAGCACAATACAGTACAGCACAACAGCACAGTACAGCACAGCACAGCACAATGCAGCACAGCACAGCACAATACAGCACACCACAGCACAGCACAGCACAGCACAGCACTCACCCACTGAGGCATGTGGTGGGTGTCTGGCGAGCGGTGGTGGAGGTTGAGGACGATGACGGTGAAACAGACGGACAGCGAGCACAGGATCATGATGCAGGCAAAGTAGATCCCTGTTGGGACAGCAATACCAGCATCAACATCAACATCAACATCACACAGGATCATGATGCAGGCAAAGTAGATCCCTGTTGGGACAGCAATACCAACATCAACATCAACATCACACAGGATCATGATGCAGGCAAAGTAGATCCCTGTTGGGACAGCAATACCAACATCAACATCAACATCACACAGGATCATGATGCAGGCAAAGTAGATCCCTGTTGGGACAGCAATACCAACATCAACATCAACATCACACAGGATCATGATGCAGGCAAAGTAGATCCCTGTTGGGACAGCAATACCAGCATCAACATCGACATCAACATCACACAGGATCATGATGCAGGCAAAGTAGATCCCTGTTGGGACAGCAATACCAGCATCAACATCGACATCAACATCACACAGGATCATGATGCAGGCAAAGTAGATCCCTGTTGGGAGAGCAATACCAGCATCAACATCAACATCAACATCACACAGGATCATGGCTATAACTATGCGTGCTTTTATGGACATCTGTAACAGTTTGTTCAAATCGCAGTTTTCAACATGTACGATTTCCTGGTGAAAATTAAAGTATGAAAAAGAAAGAAAGAAAGAAAGAAAAAGTCAAACCATAACTTTTCTTTTAAAAAAAAAGCAAGGAAAGACAAAAACTAACCAAAAAAGGAGGAGAAAGAAGATTAGGAGGAGGAGGAGGAGGAGGAGGAGGAGGAGATTCGTAATTCCAAACTCACCAATCAAGGGGACGGCATCGGAAGTGGGGGGCATGGTTTCTGCCACCAGCAGCAGGAAAACCATCAGGGACAGCAGGATTGTCGTTCCTGAGTGTGCACACAAAAAC